>NW_028270155.1:1287689-1627879 GCF_037043375.1 Chiloscyllium plagiosum
CCTGCGCCTCTTGCGGAGGAGGTTGTCGGGGCTGGTTCTGCGCGGCGCGGGCACGGGCGTGGTCCTCTCGGCCTACGCCGACGACGTGCTCCTCACTTTCACCGACCCGGCTGACCTGGGGAGGATGCGCGAGTGCCAGGCCGTGTACTCGGCGGCGTCTTCCGCCAGGATCAACTGGGCCAAATGTTCCGGACTACTGGTCGGCCCGTGGCGGGTGGACTCTCTGCCGGAGGAGTTACGGGGGTTCAGCTGGAGTACCACCCATCTCCTCTACCTGGGGGTCTACCTCGGCCCGGCCGAGGAATCCTGGCCGGCCAACTGGCAGGAGCTGGAGGCCAAAGTCTCGGCTCGCCTAGGCCGCTGGACAGGACTGCTCCGAGTGCTATCTTACAGGAGTCGAGTGCTGGTCATAAACCAGCTGGTGGCCGCCATGCTGTGGTACCGGCTGGTCACTTTGGTCCCTCCTCCTGGCTTTGTCGCTGACATCCAGAGAACGTTGGTCGATTTCTTCTGGGACAAAAAGATGCACTGGGTCGCCGCGCAGGTTCTGAGTCTCCCTATTGAGGAGGGCGGTCAGTCGCTGGTGTGCGTCCGCACCCAGGTCGCGACCTTCCGCCTTCAGACCTTGCGGCGATACCTTCACGTCGAGCCTCCTCCTAGGTGGTGCGCCCTGGCGACGTATTTTTTCCGCCAGGTGCGTAACCTCAACTACGACACGCAGCTCCTGTTCGTCGACCGTGACGGTTTGGAGGTCGCCCTCAAGACGCTGCCTGTCTTTTACCAGGACCTGATCACTGTCTGGAACATGGTCGAATCGCGTCGCGCCTACCCTCCGGCTGGAGTAGCGGCTGTCGTCAGGGAGCCGTTGCTCAGGAATCCGCACCTCCGTACTCGCGGGTTCGAGTGGCTGTCGGAGGGGAGGGCCGCGGCGGCGAGGGTGACCAGGGTCGGGGACGTGCTGGGTGCCGGGGGCCTGGGCTGGACGCTGCCGCAGGACATAGCAGGCAGGGCAGCGGTAGACGTCCGGTACGTGGCCACCGCCATCCGACGCCTCAAAACGGCGGTGCTCGGACCCGACGTAGTGCACCAGTTGGAGGACGCTCAGGTGTGCGGTGGAGTCCCGTCCGCGCTCACCCCAGCCCGGACGGAATTTCACATTGGCCCCAAGGTCCCGTACTTCCCGCGGGAGCCTGTGCCCCACAACCTGAGCCGCCTCCGAAATTTTAATTTCGTTTCGTTTAGGGAGGTGAAGAGAAAGGCCCTGTACCGACTGCTGCTGCACACCATCCACCTCTTCTCCCTCATCCACCGTCCGGACACGCCTTGGCGTGCCCATTTGCCACCGGGCAGTGGGGATCCCCAGTGGAGTGCTCTCTACGCGGGAGTCCTCCCCCTTTCTCTCGGGGATCTGGGGTGGAGGGTGCTGCACGCAGCAGTCCCCTGCAACCGCAGATTGCGGTGGTTCACGGACTCCCAGCCCAACTGCTTGTTCTGTGGCGCTGTGGAGTCCGTGGACCATGTATATATTGGGTGTGGGCGTTTGCACTCCCTTTTTGATTTCCTTAAAAACCTTCTCCTCTGTTTTTGGCTGCACTTCAGTCCCACGCTCCTGATCTTTGGGCACCCGGTACGGAGGAAGGAGGGCAGGTCTGAAGACCTCCTCGTGGGTCTGCTCCTGGGCCTGGCCAAACTGGCCATCAACAGGTCCAGGCAGCGGGCCGTGGAGGGGGTCGTTAGGGCCGACTGCCTGCCCCTCTTCCGCGGTTACGTTAGAGCCCGGGTGTCCTTGGAGAAGGAGCACGCGGTGTCCACCAACACCCTGGAGTTGTTCAGGGAGAGGTGGGCGCCGCAGGGAGTGGAGTGCATCATTTCTCCCTCCAATTCTATTTTGATTTAGTCCCGTCCCTCCCCTCCCCTTCACTGTTTTGATCACACAGCACTGTCCCTTGATGTGAAGGGCAGTGTTTGTCACTGGCCACCCGGGTGTTTTCCTATCTTCTTGGTGGTGGAAATTGAATAAAGATTCGTGCACTTTGTGTCTTTCACTGTGTATCACACCTGCACACACACACAATGGGTGCTGGGGATAAAATAAGCACTACCGCACTTAGGTGGTAGTGTGGGGAAAAAAGAAATAAACAGGGGATTTGGGTTAAAAAGAAAAAAAAGAGAAAAAAAAAAAAAAAAATAAAATAAATAAATAAACAGGAGTGTCAACATGATGTTCTGGCTTAGTTGGTTAAAGTACTAGCTTGGTAAACAGTGAAATTTGGGGTTCAAATCCTAGCTGTGCCTACACATCACAAAGATAGAAAAAAAAAAAAAAAAAAATATAACAGGGGATTGGCGGGGGCTTGCTGGGCTTGTATTGTCTGCACTTTTGTATGTAACGGTATTGTCTAATGTATAAATGTCATTGTCACTGTCTTGTCACACGTGGAACTGGGATTTGAGGTTTGTCCTCCTCTCCCTGTGAAATGGTTGAACAGTAGGGTTCGGGGCCTAGCTTTGCTGCTCCTCTCCCTTGTAAAATTGCTGTCGTTTGTGTACAGCTGTCAATGTTTTTTGTAAACTGGTTTGTAATTTGTTTAATAAAATAATATAACCAGGAAAAAAAAAAAAAAAAAAAATAACAGGGGATTGGCGGGGGCTTGCTGGGTCTGTATTGTCTGCACTTTTGTATGTAACGGTATTGTCTCATGTCTAAATGTTATTGTCACTGTCTTGTCACACGTGGAACTGGGATTTGAGGTTTGTCCTCCTCTCCCTGTAAAATTGTTGAACGGTAGGGTTCGGGGCCTAGCTTTGCTGCTCCCCTCCCTTGTAAAACTGCTGTCTTTTGTGTACAGCTGTCAATGTTTTTTGTAAACTGTTTTGTAACTTGTTTAATAAAATAAAAAAAAAAAAAAAAATATAACAGGGGATTGGCGGGGGCTTGCTGGGTCTGTATTGTCTGCACTTTTGTATGTAACGGTATTGTCTAATGTATAAATGTCATTGTCACTGTCTTGTCACATGTGGAACTGGGATTTGAGGTTTGTCCTCCTCTCCCTGTAAATTGGTTGAACGGTAGGGTTCAGGGCCTAGCTTTGCTGCTCCTCTCCCTTGTAAAATTGCTGTCTTTTGTGTACAGCTGTCAATGTTTTTTTTTGTAAACTGTTTTGTAATTTGTTTAATAAAATAAAAATAAAAAAAATATAACAGGGGATTGGCGGGGGCTTGCTGGGTCTGTATTGTCTGCACTTTTGTATGTAACGGTATTGTCTAATGTATAAATGTCATTGTCACTGTCTTGTCACATGTGGAACTGGGATTTGAGGTTTGTCCTCCTCTCCCTGTAAATTGGTTGAACGGTAGGGTTCAGGGCCCAGCTTTGCTGCTCCTCTCCCTTGTAAAATTGCTGTCTTTTGTGTACAGCTGTCAATGTTTTTTTTGTAAACTGTTTTGTAATTTGTTTAATAAAAAAAAATATAAACAGGAAAAAAATAAAAGAAAATATAACAGGGGATTGGCGGGGGCTTGCTGGGTCTGTATTGTCTGCACTTTTGTATGTAACGGTATTGTCTAATGTATAAATGTCATTGTCACTGTCTTGTCATATGTGGAACTGGGATTTGAGGTTTGTCCTCCTCTCCCTGTGAAATGGTTGAACAGTAGGGTTCGGGGCCTAGCTTTGCTGCTCCTCTCCCTTGTAAAATTGCTGTCTTTTGTGTACAGCTGTCAATGTTTTTTGTAAACTGGTTTGTAATTTGTTTAATAAAATAATATAACCAGGAAAAAAAAAAAAAAAAAAAAATAACAGGGGATTGGCGGGGGCTTGCTGGGTCTGTATTGTCTGCACTTTTGTATGTAACGGTATTGTCTAATGTATAAATGTCATTGTCACTGTCTTGTCACATGTGGAACTGGGATTTGAGGTTTGTCCTCCTCTCCCTGTAAATTGGTTGAACGGTAGGGTTCAGGGCCTAGCTTTGCTGCTCCTCTCCCTTGTAAAATTGCTGTCTTTTGTGTACAGCTGTCAATGTTTTTTTTTGTAAACTGTTTTGTAATTTGTTTAATAAAATAAAAAAATAAAAAAATATAACAGGGGATTGGCGGGGGCTTGCTGGGTCTGTATTGTCTGCACTTTTGTATGTAACGGTATTGTCTAATGTATAAATGTCATTGTCACTGTCTTGTCACATGTGGAACTGGGATTTGAGGTTTGTCCTCCTCTCCCTGTAAATTGGTTGAACGGTAGGGTTCAGGGCCCAGCTTTGCTGCTCCTCTCCCTTGTAAAATTGCTGTCTTTTGTGTACAGCTGTCAATGTTTTTTTGTAAACTGTTTTGTAATTTGTTTAATAAAATAAAAAAAAATAAAAAAAATAACTGGGGATTGGCGGGGGCTTGCTGGGTCTGTATTGTCTGCACTTTTGTATGTAACGGTATTGTCTAATGTATAAATGTCATTGTCACTGTCTTGTCATATGTGGAACTGGGATTTGAGGTTTGTCCTCCTCTCCCTGTAAAATGGTTGAATGGTAGGGTTCGGGGCCTAGCTTTGCTGCTCCTCTCCCTTGTAAAACTGCTAAAAAAAAAATTAAAAAAAAAATATAACAGGTCATTGGCGGGGGCTTGCTGGGTCTGTATTGTCTGCACTTTTGTATGTAACGGTATTGTCTAATGTAGAAATGTCATTGTCACTGTCTTGTCATATGTGGAACTGGGATTCGAGGTTTGTCCTCCTCTCCCTGTGAAATGGTTGAACAGTAGGGTTCGGGGCCTAGCTTTGCTGCTCCTCTCCCTTGTAACATTGCTGTCTCTTATGTACAGCTGTAAATGTTTTTTGTAAACTGTTTGTTTGTAATTTGTTTAATAAAATATAAATAAACAGGAAAAAAATAAAAAATAAATATATACACGGGCTTGTTAATTGTACCGGTGGTGGTTGCACAAAGCTTCCGACATGGAGACGACTATAGCCAGCCTCAACATCAACGGCAGCAGGGAGTCGCAGCGCAGATTCCAGACCCTCTCGGTCCTTCGGGACGGGAGGTATGCGGTGTGCTTCCTGCAAGAAACCCACACTACCCCGGGAGACGAAGCCACCTGGCTCCTGGAGTGGCGAGGGGGGGTCTACATGAGTCACCTCACCCGCAGATCTGGCGGGGTGGCTATCTTGTTGGCCCCGCATTTTCAGCCGGAGATCTTGGGGGTCAGGGAGCCGGTGCCAGGCCGTTTGCTTCACCTGACGGTTCGGCTGGGGGGCGCGGTGCTTCACTTGGTGAACGTCTACGCTCCCCTGGCCAGGCCGAGGCAAGCGAGCTTCTTCGAAGAAGTGTCCGCTCATCTCGCTTCCATCGACGAGAACCAGTGCGTCGTCCTCGGGGGAGATTTTAACTGCGTCCTCGAGGGCAGGGACCACGGCGGTGCCCGCACTGGCTGCGCGTCGGGGAGGAGGTTGGGGGACTTGGTCAAGTCCTTCGACCTGGTGGACGTCTGGCGGAATCTCCATCTCGACTCCATCACCTTCACCTTCGTGAGGCCTGGGGTCGGAGCGTCCAGAATCGACCGCCTGTACGTTTTGCGGGCGTACGCCTCCTGTTTTCCGAATGCCTCCACGCGGCAGGTGTCGTGCTCGGACCATCACCTGGTGTGGGCGGAACTCCTTCCGTTCGGCGCCAGGCTGGGCTCCGCATACTGGCACTTTAACAACCTGCTGCTGGAGGACGAGCGGTTCCGGGACTCGTTTCGTCGTTTCTGGGCCGGCTGGAGAAGGAAGCGGGGAAGCTTCCCCTCCCTGAGGCTATGGTGGGACGTGGGCAAGGCTCACGTCCGCGTCTTCTGTCAGGAGTACGCGAGGGGGTCGACGAAGAGGCGGAAATCCAGGATCCGGGAGTTGGAGAGGGAGTTGCTCGACCTGGAGTCACGCCTCGGTCAGCCCGACGCGGACCCGGCCCTGCGCGGGGCGTACGAAGAGAAGAAGGCCGCGCTCCGGGACCTGCAGCTCGTCGGGGCTCGGGGCGCGTACGTGAGGTCGCGGATCCAGCTCCTCCAGGACCTGGACCGCGGCTCCCCCTTTTTCTATTCGCTGGAAAAAAGGCGTGGCACCCGTCAGCAGCTCCTTGTGCTGCTGGCCGACGACGGGTCCCTCGTCTCGGATCCGGAGGGAGTCAGGGCCCACGTCCGGAACTATTACACGGCTCTGTTCTCTCCGGATCCGTCCAGCGAGGATGCTCGCAGAGTTCTGTGGGAGGACCTGCCGCAGCTCAGCCCGGAGGACGCCGGAAGGCTCGACGCTCCCGTCACCTTAGAGGAGCTGACCGGCGCCCTCGACCGGCTCTCGAGGGGCAAAACCCCGGGGCTGGACGGGCTGACTGTGGAGTTCTTCAGGGCGTTCTGGGACATCCTGGGGAGCGACTACGCACAGGTCCTGGGGGAGTGTCTAAATGCCGGACTGCTGCCCCTTTCTTGGCGCAGGGCAGTCATCGTCCTGCTGCCAAAGAAGGGGGACCTTCGTTCTTTGAAGAACTGGCGTCCGGTCTCCCTCCTCAGCACGGATTACAAAATCTTTGCCAGGGTGTTGTCTTCTCGCCCAGCCTCCGTGCTGGCCCACATGATTCACCCGGACCAGTCCTACACGGTCCCGGGCCGGAGGATACACGATAACGTCCACCTGGTCCGGGACCTGATCCATTTCTGTCGACGGGCTGGTCTGCCGAGCGCCTTCCTGTCTCTCGACCAGGAGAAGGCGTTCGACAGGGTCGATCACGAGTACCTGCTCGGGACTCTGCGGGCATTCGGGTTCGGGACGCAGTTCGTCGCCCGGATCCGACTTTTGTACGCCGCCGCAGAGTGTCTGGTTAAAGTTAACGGGTCCCTGACGGCGCCCCTTCGCTTCGGGAGAGGAGTGCGTCAAGGCTGCCCCCTGTCCGGCCAGCTGTATTCCCTGTGCGTGGAGCCTTTCCTGCGCCACTTGCGGAGGAGGTTGTCGGGGCTGGTTCTGCGCGGCGCGGGCACGGGGGTGGTCCTCTCGGCCTACGCCGACAACGTGCTCCTCACTTTCACCGACCCGGCTGACCTGGGGAGGATGCGCGAGTGCCAGGCCGTGTACTCGGCAGCGTCTTCCGCCAGGATCAACTGGGCCAAATGTTCCGGACTACTGGTCGGTCCGTGGCGGGTGGACTCTCTGCCGGAGGAGTTACGGGGGTTCAGCTGGAGTACCACCCATCTCCTCTACCTGGGGGTCTACCTCGGCCCGGCTGAGGAATCCTGGCCGGCCAACTGGCAGGAGCTGGAGGCCAAAGTCTCGGCTCGCCTAGGCCGCTGGACAGGACTGCTCCGAGTGCTATCTTACAGGAGTCGAGTGCTGGTCATAAACCAGCTGGTGGCCGCCATGCTGTGGTACCGGCTGGTCACTTTGGTCCCTCCTCCTGGCTTTGTCGCTGACATCCAGAGAACGTTGGTCGATTTCTTCTGGGACAAAAAGATGCACTGGGTCGCCGCGCAGGTTCTGAGTCTCCCTATTGAGGAGGGCGGTCAGTCGCTGGTGTGCGTCCGCACCCAGGTCGCGACCTTCCGCCTTCAGACCTTGCGGCGATACCTTCACGTCGAGCCTCCTCCTAGGTGGTGCGCCCTGGCGACGTATTTTTTCCGCCAGGTGCGTAACCTCAACTACGACACGCAGCTCCTGTTCGTCGACCGTGACGGTTTGGAGGTCGCCCTCAAGACGCTGCCTGTCTTTTACCAGGACCTGATCACTGTCTGGAACATGGTCGAATCGCGTCGCACCTACCCTCCGGCTGGAGTAGCGGCTGTCGTCAGGGAGCCGTTGCTCAGGAATCCGCACCTCCGTACTCGCGGGTTCGAGTGGCTGTCGGAGGGGAGGGCCGCGGCGGCGAGGGTGACCAGGGTCGGGGACGTGCTGGGTGCCGGGGGCCTGGGCTGGACGCTGCCGCAGGACATAGCAGGCAGGGCAGCGGTAGACGTCCAGTACGTGGCCACCGCCATCCGACGCCTCAAAGCGGCGGTGCTCGGACCCGACGTAGTGCACCAGTTGGAGGACGCTCAGGTGTGCGGTGGGATCCCGTCCGCGCTCACCCCAGCCCGGACGGAGTTTCACATTGGCCCCAAGGTCCCGTACTTCCCGCGGGAGCCTGTGCCCCACAACCTGAGCCGCCTCCGGAATTTTAATTTTGTTTTGTTTAGGGAGGTGAAGAGAAAGGCCCTGTACCGACTGCTGCTGCACACCATCCACCTCTTCTCCCTCATCCACCGTCCGGACACGCCTTGGCGTGCCCATTTGCCACCGGGCAGTGGGGATCCCCAGTGGAGTGCTCTCTACGCGGGAGTCCTCCCCCTTTCTCTCGGGGATCTGGGGTGGAGGGTGCTGCATGCAGCAGTCCCCTGCAACCGCAGATTGCGGTGGTTCACGGACTCCCAGCCCAACTGCTTGTTCTGTGGTGCTGTGGAGTCCGTGGACCACGTGTATATTGGGTGTGGGCATTTGCACTCCCTTTTTGATTTCCTGAAAAACCTTCTCCTCTGTTTTTGGCTGCACTTCAGTCCCACGCTCCTGATCTTTGGGCACCCGGTACGGAGGAGGGAGGGCAGGTCTGAAGACCTCCTCGTGGGTCTGCTCCTGGGCCTGGCCAAACTGGCCATCAACAGGTCCAGGCAGCGGGCCGTGGAGGGGGTCGTTAGGGCCGACTGCCTGCCCCTCTTCCGCGGTTACGTCAGAGCCCGGGTGTCCTTGGAGAAGGAGCACGCGGTGTCCACCAACACCCTGGAGTTGTTCAGGGAGAGGTGGGCGCCGCAGGGAGTGGAGTGCATCATTTCTCCCTCCAATTCTATTTTGATTTAGTCCCTACCCTCCCCTTCACTGTTTTGATCACACAGCACTGTCCCTTGCTGTGAAGGGCAGTGTTTGTCACTGGCCACCCGGGTGTTTTCCTATCTTCCTGGTGGTGGAAATTGAATAAAGATTGGTGCACTTTGTGTCTTTCACTGTGTCTCACACCTGCACACACACACCATGGGTGCTGGGGATAAAATAAGCACTACCGCACTTAGGTGGTAGTGTGGGGGTTAAATAAAAAGAAAAAAAAAATAAAAAAATAAAAAAAAAAAAAAATAAATAACAGGGGATTGGCGGGGGCTTGCTGGGTCTGTATTGTCTGCACTTTTGTATGTAACAGTATTGTCTAATGTATAAATGTCATTGTCACTGTCTTGTCACACGTGGAACTGGGATTTGAGGTTTGTCCTCCTCTCCCTGTAAAATGGTTGAACGGTAGGGTTCGGGGCCTAGCTTTGCTGCTCCCCTCCCTTGTAAAACTGCTGTCTTTTGTGTACAGCTGTCAATGTTTTTTGTAAACTGTTTTGTAACTTGTTTAATAAAATAATATAACAGGGGATTGGCGGGGGCTTGCTGGGTCTGTATTGTCTGCACTTTTGTATGTAACAGTATTGTCTAATGTACAAATGTCATTGTCACTGTCTTGTCATATGTCGAACTGGGATTCGAGGTTTGTCCTCCTCTCCCTGTAAAATGGTTGAATGGTAGGGTTTGGGGCCTAGCTTTGCTGCTCCTCTCCCTTGTAACATTGCTGTCTCTTATGTACAGCTGGTAATGTTTTTTGTAAACTGTTTGTAATTTGTTTAATAAAATATAAATAAACAGGAAAAAAAAAAATAACAGGGGATTGGCGGGGGCTTGCTGGGTCTGTATTGTCTGCACTTTTGTATGTAACGGTATTGTCTAATGTATAAATGTCATTGTCACTGTCTTGTCACACGTGGAACTGGGATTTGAGGATTGTCCTCCTCTCCCTGTAAAATGGTTGAACGGTAGGGTTCGGGGCCTAGCTTTGCTGCTCCCCTCCCTTGTAAAACTGCTGTCTTTTGTGTACAGCTGTCAATGTTTTTTGTAAACTGTTTTGTAACTTGTTTAATAAAATAATATAACAGGGGATTGGCGGGGGCTTGCTGGGTCTGTATTGTCTGCACTTTTGTATGTAACAGTATTGTCTAATGTACAAATGTCATTGTCACTGTCTTGTCATATGTGGAACTGGGATTTGAGGTTTGTCCTCCTCTCCCTGTAAAATGGTTGAACAGTAGGGTTCGGGGCCTAGCTTTGCTGCTCCTCTCCCTTGTAAAATTGCTGTCTTTTGTGTACAGCTGTCAATGTTTTTTGTAAACTGGTTTGTAATTTGTTTAATAAAATAATATAACAGGGGATTGGCGGGGGCTTGCTGGGTCTGTATTGTCTGCACTTTTGTATGTAACGGTATTGTCTAATGTACAAATGTCATTGTCACTGTCTTGTCATATGTGGAACTGGGATTTGAGGTTTGTCCTCCTCTCCCTGTGAAATGGTTGAACAGTAGGGTTCGGGGCCTAGCTTTGCTGCTCCTCTCCCTTGTAAAATTGCTGTCTTTTGTGTACAGCTGTCAATGTTTTTTGTAAACTGGTTTGTAATTTGTTTAATAAAATAATATAAACAGGAGATTCAGAGTCCCCTCAGTTTTGGGGATTGACTCTGTCCTGGCTGGTATTATAGTCAGTAAAAAAAAAAAATATAACAGGGGATTGGCGGGGGCTTGCTGGGTCTGTATTGTCTGCACTTTTGTATGTAACAGTATTGTCTAATGTACAAATGTCATTGTCACTGTCTTGCCATAAGTGGAACTGGGATTTGAGGTTTGTCCTCCTCTCCCTGTAAAATGGTTGAATGGTAGGGTTTGGGGCCTAGCTTTGCTGCTCCCCTCCCTTGTAACATTGCTGTCTCTTATGTACAGCTGTAAGTGTTTTTTGTAAACTGTTTGTTTGTAATTTGTTTAATAAAATAAAAAAAATAAAAAAATAACAGGGGATTGGCGGGGGCTTGCTGGGTCTGTATTGTCTGCACTTTTGTATGTAACGGTATTGTCTAATGTACAAATGTCATTGTCACTGTCTTATGTCGAACTGGGATTTGAGGTTTGTCCTCCTCTCCCTGTAAAATGGTTGAATGGTAGGGTTCGGGGCCTAGCTTTGCTGCTCCTCTCCCTTGTAAAACTGCTAAAAAAAAAAAAAAAATAACAGGGGATTGGCGGGGGCTTGCTGGGTCTGTATTGTCTGCACTTTTGTATGTAACGGTATTGTCTAATGTATAAATGTCATTGTCACTGTCTTGTCATATGTGGAACTGGGATTTGAGGTTTGTCCTCCTCTCCCTGTGAAATGGTTGAACAGTAGGGTTCGGGGCCGAGCTTTGCTGCTCCTCTCCCTTGTAACATTGCTGTCTCTTATGTACAGCTGTAAATGTTTTTTGTAAACTGTTTGTTTGTAATTTGTTTAATAAAATATAAATAAACAGGAAAAAAATAAAAAATAAATATATACACGGGCTTGTTAATTGTACCGGTGGTGGTTGCACAAAGCTTCCGACATAGAGACGACTATAGCCAGCCTCAACATCAACGGCAGCAGGGAGTCGCAGCGCAGATTCCAGACCCTCTCGGTCCTTCGGGACGGGAGGTATGCGGTGTGCTTCCTGCAAGAAACCCACACTACCCCGGGAGACGAAGCCACCTGGCTCCTGGAGTGGCGAGGGGGGGTCTACCTGAGTCACCTCACCCGCAGATCTGGCGGGGTGGCTATCTTGTTGGCCCCGCATTTTCAGCCGGAGATCTTGGGGGTCAGGGAGCCGGTGCCAGGCCGTTTGCTTCACCTGACGGTTCGGCTGGGGGGCGCGGTGCTTCACTTGGTGAACGTATACGCTCCCCTGGCCGGGCCGAGGCAAGCGAGCTTCTTCGAAGAAGTGTCCGCTCATCTCGCTTCCATCGACGAGAACCAGTGCGTCGTCCTCGGGGGAGATTTTAACTGCGTCCTCGAGGGCAGGGACCACGGCGGTGCCCGCACTGGCTGCGCGTCGGGGAGGAGGTTGGGGGACTTGGTCAAGTCCTTCGACCTGGTGGACGTCTGGCGGAATCTCCATCCCGACTCCATCGCCTTCACCTTCGTGAGGCCTGGGGTCGGAGCGTCCAGAATCGACCGCCTGTACGTTTTGCGGGCGTACGCCTCCTGTTTTCCGAATGCCTCCACGCGGCAGGTGTCGTGCACGGACCATCACCTGGTGTGGGCGGAACTCCTTCCGTTCGGCGCCAGGCTCGGCTCCGCGCACTGGCACTTTAACAACCTGCTGCTGGAGGACGAGCGGTTCCGGGACTCGTTTCGTCGTTTCTGGGCCGGCTGGAGAAGGAAGCGGGGAAGCTTCCCCTCCCTGAGGCTATGGTGGGACGTGGGCAAGGCTCACGTCCGCGTCTTCTGTCAGGAGTACGCGAGGGGGTCGACGAAGAGGCGGAAATCCAGGATCCGGGAGTTGGAGAGGGAGTTGCTCGACCTGGAGTCACGCCTCGGTCAGCCCGACGCGGACCCGGCCCTGCGCGGGGCGTACGAAGAGAAGAAGGCCGCGCTCCGGGACCTGCAGCTCGTCGGGGCTCGGGGCGCGTACGTGAGGTCGCGGATCCAGCTCCTCCAGGACCTGGACCGCGGCTCCCCCTTCTTCTACTCGCTGGAAAAAAGGCGTGGCACCCGTCAGCAGCTCCTTGTGCTGCTGGCCGACGACGGGTCCCTCGTCTCAGATCCGGAGGGAGTCAGGGCCCACGTCCGGAACTATTACACGGCTCTGTTCTCTCCGGATCCGTCCAGCGAGGATGCTCGCAGAGTTCTGTGGGAGGACCTGCCGCAGCTCAGCCCGGAGGACGCCGGAAGGCTCGACGCTCCCGTCACCTTAGAGGAGCTGACCGGCGCCCTCGACCGGCTCTCGAGGGGCAAAACCCCGGGGCTGGACGGGCTGACTGTGGAGTTCTTCAGGGCGTTCTGGGACGTCCTGGGGAGCGACTACGCACAGGTCCTGGGGGAGTGTCTAAATGCCGGACTGCTGCCCCTTTCTTGGCGCAGGGCAGTCATCGTCCTGCTGCCAAAGAAGGGGGACCTTCGTTCTTTGAAGAACTGGCGTCCGGTCTCCCTCCTCAGCACGGATTACAAAATCTTTGCCAGGGTGTTGTCTTCTCGCCTGGCCTCCGTGCTGGCCCACATGATTCACCCGGACCAGTCCTACACGGTCCCGGGCCGGAGGATACACGATAACGTCCACCTGGTCCGGGACCTGATCCATTTCTGTCGACGGGCTGGTCTGCCGAGCGCCTTCCTGTCTCTCGACCAGGAGAAGGCGTTCGACAGGGTCGATCACGAGTACCTGCTCGGACTCTGCGGGCATTCGGGTTCAGGACGCAGTTCGTCGCCCGGATCCGACTTTTGTACGCCGCCGCAGAGTGTCTGGTTAAAGTTAACGGGTCCCTGACGGCGCCCCTTCGCTTCGGGAGAGGAGTGCGTCAAGGCTGCCCCCTGTCCGGCCAGCTGTATTCCCTGTGCGTGGAGCCTTTCCTGCGCCACTTGCGGAGGAGGTTGTCGGGGCTGGTTCTGCGCGGCGCGGGCACGGGGGTGGTCCTCTCGGCCTACGCCGACAACGTGCTCCTCACTTTCACCGACCCGGCTGACCTGGGGAGGACGCGCGAGTGCCAGGCCGTGTACTCGGCGGCGTCTTCCGCCAGGATCAACTGGGCCAAATGTTCCGGACTACTGGTCGGTCCGTGGCGGGTGGACTCTCTGCCGGAGGAGTTACGGGGGTTCAGCTGGAGTACCACCCATCTCCTCTACCTGGGGGTCTACCTCGGCCCGGCTGAGGAATCCTGGCCAGCCAACTGGCAGGAGCTGGAGGCCAAAGTCTCGGCTCGCCTAGGCCGCTGGACAGGACTGCTCCGAGTGCTATCTTACAGGAGTCGAGTGCTGGTCATAAACCAGCTGGTGGCCGCCATGCTGTGGTACCGGCTGGTCACTTTGGTCCCTCCTCCTGGCTTTGTCGCTGACATCCAGAGAACGTTGGTCGATTTCTTCTGGGACAAAAAGATGCACTGGGTCGCCGCGCAGGTTCTGAGTCTCCCTATTGAGGAGGGCGGTCAGTCGCTGGTGTGCGTCCGCACCCAGGTCGCGACCTTCCGCCTTCAGACCTTGCGGCGATACCTTTACGTCGAGCCTCCTCCTAGGTGGTGCGCCCTGGCGACGTATTTTTTCCGCCAGGTGCGTAACCTCAACTACGACACGCAGCTCCTGTTCGTCGACCGTGACGGTTTGGAGGTCGCCCTCAAGACGCTGCCTGTCTTTTACCAGGACCTGATCACTGTCTGGAACATGGTCGAATCGCGTCGCGCCTACCCTCCGGCTGGAGTAGCGGCTGTCGTCAGGGAGCCGTTGCTCAGGAATCCGCACCTCCGTACTCGCGGGTTCGAGTGGCTGTCGGAGGGGAGGGCCGCGGCGGCGAGGGTGACCAGGGTCGGGGACGTGCTGGGTGCCGGGGGCCTGGGCTGGACGCTGCCGCAGGACATAGCAGGCAGGGCAGCGGTAGACGTCCGGTACGTGGCCACCGCCATCCGACGCCTCAAAACGGCGGTGCTCGGACCCGACGTAGTGCACCAGTTGGAGGACGCTCAGGTGTGCGGTGGAGTCCCGTCCGCGCTCACCCCAGCCCGGACGGAATTTCACATTGGCCCCAAGGTCCCGTACTTCCCGCGGGAGCCTGTGCCCCACAACCTGAGCCGCCACCGAAATTTTAATTTCGTTTTGTTTAGGGAGGTGAAAAGAAGAGCCCTGTATCGACTGCTGCTGCACACCGTCCACCTCTTCTCCCTCATCCACCGCCCGGACACGCCTTGGCGTGCCCATTTGCCACCGGGCAGTGGGGATCCCCAGTGGAGTGCTCTCTACGCGGGAGTCCTCCCCCTTTCTCTCGGGGATCTAGGGTGGAGGGTGCTGCATGCAGCAGTCCCCTGCAACCGCAGATTGCGGTGGTTCACGGACTCCCAGCCCAACTGCTTGTTCTGTGGCGCTGTGGAGTCCGTGGACCATGTATATATTGGGTGTGGGCGTTTGCACTCCCTCTTTGATTTCCTGAAAAACCTTCTCCTCTGTTTTTGGCTGCACTTCAGTCCCACGCTCCTGATCTTTGGGCACCCGGTACGGAGGAGGGAGGGCAGGTCTGAAGACCTCCTCGTGGGTCTGCTCCTGGGCCTGGCCAAGCTGGCCATCAACAGGTCCAGGCAGCGGGCTGTGGAGGGGGTCGTTAGGGCCGACTGCCTGCCCCTCTTCCGCGGTTATGTTAGAGCCCGGGTGTCCTTGGAGAAGGAGCACGCGGTGTCCACCAACACCCTGGAGTTGTTCAGGGAGAGGTGGGCGCCGCAGGGAGTGGAGTGCATCATTTCTCCCTCCAACTCTATTTTGATTTAGTCCCTACCCTCCCCCTCACTGTTTTGATCACACAGCACTGTCCCTTTGATGTGAAGGGCAGTGCTTGTCACTGGCCACCCGGGTGTTTTCCTATCTTCCTGGTGGTGGAAATTGAATAAAGATTGGTGCACTTTGTGTCTTTCACTGTGTCTCACACCTGCACACACACACCATGGGTGCTGGGGAAAAATAAGCACTACCGCAGTTAGGTGGTAGTGTGGGGGTTAAAATAAAAGAAAAAAAAATAACAGGGGATTAACATGACAATAAGCACTACTGTTGTTTGGCTGTAGTGTTGAGGGGATAGGGATAGGGATAGGGATAGGGATAATATATATATAATATATAATGTGTGTATATATAGAAATATATATATATATATATATAATATGTATATATGGATGGCCACAGCCAGTGTACAAAAATAACAGGGGATTCTCTACCCCTGGACTGGGTCACCCAGGTTCAAATCCCACCTGTTCCAGATGTATGCAGTAACATCTCTGAACAGATTGGTTAGAGAAACATTGCTGATGAAGGGCTTTTGCCTGAAATGTCGATTCTCCTGCTCCTCGGATGCTGCCTGACCTGCTGTGCTTTTCCAGCAACACACTGTCAACACTGTTTAGAGAAACAGGCTGAATGGAAAAACAACCTATAACAGGGTGTTAGCATTGCTGACTCTGGGCTTTGCTTGTCACTGGTTCCTTGGTCACATGGGTGATTTTCCTGGTGGTGTAGTAATAAAGTTATTTACACTTGGTGTTTTCACTGTGTCTTGCACTTACACAAGATGGAAATACAAGCATTACTGCTGTAAATAAAAACCAGGGGATTAAAAACAGGGGGATTTTGAATCTCCTCAGTTCAGGTGACGGACACTGAGCTGGCTGGCCACAGCCAATGTGTTACTGTGGGTCATTGTGCTTTTTTTATGGGGAACTGGCTCCTGAGCTGGATGGCCTCAGCCAGTGGTATGGTGGGTTCGTTTTTCTGTAAATGAACCTGTTTTCTTTCTTTCTCGAGGAACAGACTTTAAGCTGGCTGGCTACGACCAGCAGCTCTGCTGATTTTATTCCTTTTCCTTCAGAAACTGGCTTTCCACCTGGCTAGTTGCAACCAATGATACTGTTATTTTGGAGAGGATGTGGGAGTGGAAGAGGCAATTTGGCGATGGGACGTATTCTGACATATCCATGGTCAGCTGTTTGGACTGAACTTCTTACTGGACCTGCATTGATTCCTGTGCATGAACCGAACCTCGGTGATGGCCTTGACCTCACTGAGTAGGCCGACTCGTTGTATGGGGGCTAGGCCTCTGGGAGCAGATTGTGTGGGTTGTGTGTGTACCCCGCCAATCTAAGGCAGGTTCTAGTTTGGGAAGTGAATTCTGGGTCGGATGGCAGACTTTGGGAGTGGCCATGCTGACTATCTCTAATCAAAGTATTCTTTTCCAAATAATCATAAATCCTGTCTCTCAGAATTCTCTCCAATAATTTGCCCACCACTGACATCTGACTGGTCTTGAGTGGAGTCTGTTTTGGAAAAGCCTCTGTCTCGTGAGTGGACTCTGTCTCCTCACAGTTTGTACTGTACCCTTATGGGAATGTCATGTTTGCAGTATACCTTATCGTACAGCTGATGATTGAATTGTGTCTTCATACGGACATTGACTTTTGTGTATCTCTGAGGACAGTTACTTTCACATCGGATGCTGGTGTGGGGGTCTCTTTATATGCATTGCTTTTCAGCTGTTTGCTGGGTGTTTTTATTTGGAGGACTGTGATATGTTTATTTTGTTGCTCCTGTGGACTGCTTTTCCTGTTGCTTATAGGAGGACTTGAGGCATTTGTTTTTGAGACGCCATTTCTCTGGAATTTTTTGATTGTTAGCTGTTAGTGTTTTATGTGTATTACACAGAACAGTACAGCACAGTCCAGGCCCTTCGGCCCTCAATGTCATGTTGACGTTTTATCCTACTCTAAGATCAGACTAACCTACATACCCTTTATTTCACAATTATCCATGTGCCTATCCAAGAGTCACTTAAGTCTCCCTAATGTCTCTGACTCTACTACCACTGCTGACAGTGCATTCCATGCACCCACCACTCTCTGAGTAAGGAACCTACCTCTGACATCTCCTTAAATCTTCCTCCAGTCACCTTAAAATTATGCCCCACCCCCCTTGATAACCATTTCCACCCTGGGAAAATGTCTCTGGTTATCCACACTACCTATGCCTCTCATCATCTTGTCCACCACTATCAAATCACCTCTCATCCTTCTTCACTCCAATGAGAAAAGCCCTAGCTCCCTCAACCTTCCCTCCAGTCCAGGCAGCATCCTGGTAAATCTTCTCTGCACCCTCTCCAAAGCTTCCACATCCTTCCCATAATGAGGCGACCAGAACTGGATGCAATATTCCAAGTGGGGTCTAACCAGGGCTTTATAGAGCTGCAGTTAAGGGTGTGGTGCTGGAAAAGCACAGCCGGTCAGGCATCCGAGGAGCAGGAGAATCAACATTTCGGGAACAAGCCCTTCATCAGGAATGAGTCTTGTGGGCCAGGTGGGAGCTGACAGATAAATGGGAGGGGGCATGGGGCTAGGGGGGGAAGGTAGTTGAGAATGCAATAGGTAGCTGAAGATGAGGGAGAAGGTGATAGGTCGGAGACCACCTCACCACTAGATCCATCACCACTGGCACCGATGCTACACCTGCCCTGCACGTCACTTCTGCCCTGCAGTTGCTGCCACAGCCACGTTCCCCCGACAGAAACACCACTCACTGGAACATGGATGACTCCATTGCTGACGTCACTTCCACCACCAGTGATGTCACTCACTCACTCACCTCGCTGATGTCACGCATTACATCATTTCCTCCTGCTGCAGGCACCGCTGTAGGACCCACTTCCGCCACCATGGTGTCACTGCAGTTGGTGACGTCACACCTGATCCCATAACCACGCCCACTCCAATGGCAGTCTCCGCCCACACTCCCAGCTCCAGCCCCACCCCAGGTCCGAGCTCCCAGCCCTGCCGTGTGTTCACCATTCTCCCAGATTCCTCACCACCCCCCCCTCACTGAGGATGCACGCTGAGTCCTCAGCAAAGGCCTTACCTTCAGCCCTCTGCATTCCAGGATTAATGAGTTCAACACGCGTTGCAACATTGAATATTTCTTTTCCCACCCCCACCTCAGTGCCCACTTTTTCAATCAAGACTCCCACCCCCCACTGAGGACCCTTTCTCTTCAATATACCGCATCCACCTGGACACCCCATGCACCCCATGCTGACCTGTTACCCACTCTTAACTTCTACATTTCTAACTGCTGCTGTGACATAGACCACCTCAGTCTGCCCACCCCCCTCACCCACTCCAACCTCCCACCCTTGCAATGTGCAGCTCTCTATTCTCTCCGCTCCAACCCAACACCCCAACATCACCATCAAACCAGCAGACAAGGGGGGGGGGGTGCGCAGTGGCACACCGACCTCTACACCACTGAAGCCAGACGCCAACTCACAGACACTTCCTCTTACTCCCCCCTTGACCATGACCTCACCTCCCATCATCAAACCATCATCTCCCAAACCATCCACAACCTCATCACCTCTGGGGATCTCCCACTCACAGCCTATAACCTCAGCTCGGGAACCCCCCCCCCCACTGCCCGATTCAAACTCCTACCCAAGATTCACAAACCTGACTGCCCTGGTCAACCCACTGTCTCAGCCTGCACCTGCCCCACTGAACTCATCTCCTCCTACCTAAACACCATCCAGTTCCCCTAAGTCCAGGAACTCCCCACCTATGTTCGTGACACCACCCACGTCCTTCACCTTCTCCAAGATTTTCGTTTCCCTGGCCCCCAATGCCTCATCTTCACCATGGACATCCAGTCCCTGTACACATCGATCCTCCATGACGAAGGTCTCCAAGCCCTCAGTTTCTTCCTCTTACACTATCCCAACCATAACGAGTCCACCAGCACCCTCATCCATCTGGATGAACTGGTCCACATCCTCAACAACTTATCCTTCCAATCCTCTCACTTCCTCCAAACCAAAGGGGTAGCCATGGGCACCCATGGGACCCAGCTATGCCTGCCTGTTTGTCAGTCACGTGGAACAGTCCATCTTCTGCAGCTACACCTGCACCATTCCCCACCTCTTCCTCCGCTATATCGACGCTGTATCAGTGCCCCCACATGGGGGCAAGCAGTTCATCATCTTCACCAACACCTTCCACCCCGACCTCAAATTCACCTGGACCATCTCGGACACCTCCCTCCCCTTCCTGGACCTCTCCATTGCCATCCCTGGCGATCGACTAACCATGGACATCTACGACAAGCCTCTGGACTCCCACTCTATGACTCTATGACTACACTTTCTCCCACCCTACCCCCTGTAAAAATGCCATTCCTTATTCCCAATTCCTCCACCTATGCTGCATCTGTTCCCAGAAAGACCAAGGCCACCACAGAAAATCCCAGATGGCCTCCTTCTTCAAAGACCACTATTTTCCCTCCCACATGATTAACGATGCCCTTGAGCACATCTCCTCCACTTCCTGAACCTCTGCCCTTGAATCCCACCCCTCCCAACACAACAAAGACAGAACCCTCCTGGCCCTTACCTTCCACCCTACCAACCTCCATACACATCGCATCATCCTCCACCACTTCTGCCACCTACAAACAGACCCCAGCACTAGGGATATATTTCCCTCCTGACCACTATCAGAATTTTGGAGAAACCATTCCCTCCGCAATTCCCTTGTCAGATCCACGCTCCCCCCCACCCCACCTCATTCCCACTTCATCTCCCTATTGAATTCTCAGCTACCTTCTCCCCAACCAAATCCACCTCCCACTTATCTCTCAACTCCCAGCCCACAAGCCTCATTCCTGATGAAGGGCTTATGAACAAAACGTTGATTCTGCTGCTTCTCGGATGCTGCCTGACCTGCTGTGCTTTTCCAGCACCCCACTCTCGACTCTGATCTCCAGCATCTGCAGTGCTCACTTTCTCCTCCTTTATTCACCTGCAGCATAACCTCGCGGCTCTTAAACTCAATCCCTCTGCGAGTGAAAACCAACACCCCAAACGCCTTCTTAACAACCCTATCGACTTGGGTAGCAACGTTTAGGGAGCTACGGATGTCAACCCCAAGATCCCTCTGTTCCTCCACACTTCTAAGAATCCTGCCTTTAATCTGTATTCTGCAAATTCGACCTTCCAAAATGAATTACTTCACATTTTTCCAGGTTGAACTCCATCTGCCACTTTTCAGCCCAGCCTCTGCATCCTGTCAATGTCCCGTTGAAACCCATAACGGCCCTCCACACTATCCACAACTCCACCAACCTTTATGTCATTGGCAAACTTACTATCCTACCCTTCCACTTCCTCATCCAAGTCATTTATAAAAATCACAAAGAGCAGAGGTCCTAGAACTGATCCCTGTGGAACATCACTGGTCACTGAGCTCCAGCTGAATACTTTCCATCTACCACCACCCTTTGTCTTTTACGGGGCAGCCAATTCTGTATCCAGACATACAGGTTTCCCTGTATCCAATGTCTCCTTATTTTCTGAATGAACCTACCATAGGGCACCTGATCAAATGCCTTGCTAAAATCCATATACATCATATCCACTGCTCTATCTTCATCTTGTCACATCCTCAAAAAATTCAATAAGGCTAGTGAGGCATGACCTGCTGACTATCTGTAATGATACTATTCTTTTCCAAATAATCATAAATCCTATCTCTCAGAATCCTCTCTAATACTTTGCCCACCACTGATGTAAGACTGACTGGTCTGTAATTCCCAGGGTTATCCTTATTCCTTTTTCCTGAACAAGGGAATAACATTTCCCATCCTCCAATCATCTGATATTACTCCAGTTGACTGTGCGGATGCAAAGATCATCGCCTAAGTCACATCAATTTCTTCCCTCGCTTAGGTATATCCCATCTGGCCCTGGGGACTTAGCTATCCTCATGTTTTTCAAAACTTTCAGCACATCCTCCCTCTTAACATCAACCTGTTCGAGCAGATCAGCCTGTTTCACGCTGTCCTCACAAACAACAAGGTCCCTCTCACTAGTGAATACTGAAGCAAAGTATTCATTAAGGACTACCCCATCCTCCTCCAACTCCACACACAAGTTCCCTCCACTATCCCTGATCAGCTTTACCCTCACTCTGGCCATCCTCTTGTTCCTTGCATAAGTGTAGAATGCCTTGGGGTTTTCCTTAATCCTACCTGTTAAGGCTTTCTCACGTCCCCTTCTAGCTCTCCTAAGTCCTTTCTTCAGTTCCTTCCTGACTACTTTGTAACCCTGCAGAGTCCTGTCTGATCCTTGCACCCTCAACCTTAAGTAAGCTTCTTTCTTCCTCTTGGCTAGATGTTCCACATCTCTTCTCATTTAAGGTTCCTTCACCCTACCGTCCCTCCTTGTCTCAGAGGGACAAACCTATCCAGCACTTGCAGTAAGTGCTCCCTAAACAACCTCTACACTTCCTGTCCTGAGAATGTCTGTTCCCAATTTATGATCCAATAGCATTATAATTTCCCCTTCTCCAATGAAATACTTTTGCATACTATCTGCTCCTATCGCTCTCCATGACTTTAGCAAAGGTCAGGGAGTTGTGGTCTCTATCTCTGAAATGCTCTCCCACCGAGCGATCTGACACCTGACCTGGTACATTGTCAAGCACCAATCCAATATGGCTTCCCCTCTAGTCGGCCCATCGATCATGTAACGTATTGTCAAATACAAATATAACCAGGAAAAATAAAAACGGGGGATTTAGAATCTCCTCAGTTCAGGGACTGACTCTGAGCTGGCTGCCCCAGCCAGTGGACTGTGCATAAGTAAATAAAGGGTGACTTGGTGACGGGACACTGCCTTTTGTGAAGTTATTTCATTAGGAAACGGAAGTTTAGTTTTACAGTTTCACTGGCCACATGCTCAGTTACAGAAATCCATCCAGCAGCACCACTCAATGTTGGTGCTCCCTGACAGTTAAGAAAGGCCTGGCAATCCTTTGTTAGGTTTTGTTACTGGCTTTGTCATTCCGAGAATGAAATATAAATAAACTCTGGGGTTAAAGCCAATATTCCAAAGAGAAACAAGAAAAAAAACAGGTCTCTTATACATCCAATCAGCTATCCAGAAACCTCATGTCTATCAATTACTTGCTCCTAAATCTCCTGCCCAATAATCCTCATCCCTCCCTGAATCCCATCAATATGGTGTAACTGCTAAAACACTCACTGCTGCGGGAGGTGAAATCAGACTCTTGCCAAAGTTACAAGTCAGAGACAAACTTCAGGCAAGTTTCCGTGATACATGACAGGATAGAATTAAGGTACATTCTGAATACATCCAAATACTTAAGAACACCTCAAAGGAAAACAAGCTGACATAAAGCTGACTGACCAATATATCTAGAGAACTGGATAAAGAAGTTATGAAAAACCCTTTTTAGGCTCCATTTGGAGCACTGTGAGCACATCTGGGTACCACACCTAAGGAAGGATTTATTGGCTTTGGAGGGAATACAATATAGGTTTACAAGAATGATACCTGGACTTAAGAGGTAAAGTTATGAGGACAGATTACATAAATTAGGCCTGCTTTCTGTGGAACTCAGAAGGTTAAGCAAGGCTATTCTGGTATCCCTGCTATCGGAAGAATGTTGTGAAATTTGAAAAGGTTCAGAAAAAATTTACAAGGATGTTGCCAGGGTTGGAGGATTTGAGATATCGGGAAAGGCTGAACAGGCTGGGGCTATTTTCCCTGGAGTGTTGGAAGCTGAAGGGTGACCTTATAGAGGTTTATAAAATTATGAGGGGCATGGATACGGTAAATAATCAAGGTCTTTTCCCTGGGGTGGGAGAGTCCAAAACTAGAGGGCACAGGTTTAAGGTGAGAGGAGAAAGATTTAAAAGAGACCTAAGGGGCAACTGTTTCACGCAGAGGGTGGTACGTGTATGGAATAAGCTGTCAAAGGAAGTGGTGGAGGCTGGTACAATTGCAACATTTAAAAGGCATCTGGATGGGCATATGAATGGGAAGGGTTTGGAGGGATATGGGCCAACTGCTGGCAAATAGGAGTAAATTTATTTAGGATATTTGGTTGGCATGGATGAGTTGGACTGAAGGATCGTAGGTAGGAAGAAAGGTGGGGATCTAAGGCAGAAATTCAGGGAGCTAGGATGGAAGCTTAGAGCCAGAATAAGGAGAGTTGTTATCCCTGGTTTGTTGCCCATGCCATGTGCTAGTGAAGTGAGGAACAGGGAGAGAGTGAAGCTGAACAAATGGCTGCAGGGATGGTGCAGGAGGGAGGGTTTTGGATTCTTGGATAATTGGAGCTCTTTCTGGGGAAGGTGGGACTTCTATAAAAAGGATAGTCTTCACCTGAACCAGAAGGGTACCAATATCCTGGGGGTTGGGGGGGGGATTTAAACTAATGCAGCAGGGGGTTGGGAACCTGAATTGTAGTTCCAGTGTAATGGAGGTTGAGGGTAGTGAGGTGTAGGTTAGGTTTACAAGGTCATGACAGAGCACCGGCAACCAGGATGTTGCTTTGAAATGTGTGTATTTCAATGCCAGCAGCACCCGGAATAAGGTGGGTAAACTTGCAGTATGGGTTGGTACCTGGGATTTTGACGTTGTAGCCATTTCAAAGACATGGCTAGAGGGGGGACAGCAATGGTTGTTGCAGATTCCGGTATTTAGGTCTTTCAGCAAGAACAGAGAAGATGGTAAAAGAGGCGGGGCTGTGGCATTGTTAACCAAGGATAGTATTACAGCAGCTGAGAGAACGTTTGAGGACTCATCCACTGAGGTAGTATGACCTGAGGTTAGAAACAGGAAAGGAGAGGGCACCCTGTTGGGAGTTTTATAGAACATAGAAGAATACAGCGCAGTACAGGCCATTTGGCCCTCGATGTTGCGCCGATCCAAGCCCACCTAACCTATACTAACCCACTATCCTCCATATACCTATCCAATGCCCGCTTAAATGCCCATAAAGAGGGAGAGTCCACCACTGCTACTGGCAGGGCATTCCATGAACTTACGACTCGCTGAGTGAAGAACCTACCCCTAACTTCAGTCCTATATCTACCCCCCCTTAATTTAAAGCTATGCCCCCTTGTAATACCCGACTCCATACGCGGGAAAAGGTTCACACTGTCAACCCTATCTAACCCCCTAATCATCTTGTACACCTCAATCAAGTCACCCCTAAACCTTCTTTTCTCTAATGAAAACAGCCCCAAGTGTCTCAGTCTTTCCTCATACGATCTTCCTTCCATACCAGGCAACATCCTGGTAAACCTCCTCTGCACCCGTTCCAGTGCCTCCACATCCTTCCTATAGTATGGCAACCAAAACTGCACACAATATTCCAGATACGGCCGCACCAGAGTCTTATACAACTGCATCATGACCTCAGGACTCCGGAACTCAATTCCTCTACCAATAAAAGCCAGTACGCCATATGCCTTCCTCACCGCACTGTTTACCTGGGTGGCAACTTTCAGAGATCTGTGTACATGGACACCAAGATCCCTCTGCTCATCCACACTACCAAGTATCCGACCATTAGCCCAGTACCCCATCTTTTTGTTATTCTTCCCAAAGTGAATCACCTCACACTTAGCTACATTGAATTCCATTTGCCACCTTTCTGCCCAGCTCTGCAGCTTCTCTATATCCTGCTGTAACCTGCCACATCCTTCCTCACTGTCAACAACTCCTCCGACTTTCGTATCATCCGCAAACTTGCTCACCCAACCTTCTAACCCCTCTTCCAGGTCATTTATAAAAATGACAAACAGCAATGGTCCCAAAACAGACCCTTGCAGAACACCACTAGTGACGGCACTCCATGAAGAAACTTTGCCATCAACTACTACCCTCTGTCTTCTTCCATCCAGCCAATTCCTAATCCAAACCTCCAACTCACCCTCAATGCCATATCTCCGTATTTTCTGCAGTAGCCTACCATGGGGAACCTCATCAAACGCCTTACTAAAATCCATATATACCACATCTACCGCTTTCCCCTCATCAACCTCCTTCGTCACCTTTTCAAAGAATTCAATAAGGTTTGTGAGGCACGACCTGCCCTTCACAAAACCATGCTGACTATCCTTGATCACATTATTCCTATCCAGATGTGCATAAATCCTATCCCTTACAATTCTCTCTAAGACTTTGCCCACAACAGAAGTGAGACTCACCGGCCTATAGTTACTAGGGTTATCCCTACTCCCCTTTTTGAACAAGGGAACCACATTTGCTATCCTCCAGTCTTCTGGCACTACTCCTGTAGACAAAGAGGACATAAAAATCAAGGCCAATGGCTCTGCAATCTCCTCCCTTGCTTCCCAGAGAATCCTAGGATAAATGCCATCAGGCCCAGGGGACTTATCTATTTTCACCTTTTCCAGGATTTCCAACACCTCTTCTCTACATACCTCAAAGCCATCCATTCTACTTATTTGTGACTCAGTATTCACATCGACGACAATGCCCTGTTCCTGAGTAAATACTGAAGAAAAGTATTCATTCAGTGTCTCCCCAATCTCTTCCGCCTCCACACGCAACTTCCCACTACTATCCTTGACTGGACCTATTCCTACCCTAGTCATTCTTTTATTCCTAACATACCTATAGAAAGCCTTAGGGTTTTCCCTAATCCTACCGACTAAGGACCTTTCATGTCCCCTTCTTGCTGCTCTTAGCTCTCTCTTCAGGTCCTTCCTGGCTACCCTATAACTCTCAATCGCCCCAATTGAACCTTCACGTCTCATCTTGAGATAGGCCGCCCTCTTCCATTTAACAAGGGATTCCAATTCCTTATTAAACCACGGCTCCCTCGCACGACCCTTTCCTCCCTGCCTGACAGGTACATAATTATCAAGGACACTCAATAGTTGCTCCTTGAACAAGCTCCACATATCATTTACACTCTTGCCTTGGAGTCTACTTTTCCAATCCACACATCCTCAGTCATGCCTCACCGCATCATAATTTCCCTGACCCCAGCTATAACTCTTGCCCTGTCGTACAAACTTATCCCTCTCCATCACGAGAGTAAAAATCACCGAATTTTGGTCACTATCCCCAAAGTGCTCACCTACCTCTAATTCTAACACCTGGCCTGGTTCGTTACCCAGAACCAAATCCAATATGGCATCACCCCTTGTTGGCCTGTCTACATATTGTGTCAGGAAACTCTCCTGCACACATTGAACAAACACTGACCCATCTAACGAACTTGAGCTATAGCTTTCCCAATCAATATCAGGAAAGTTAAAGTCCCCCATAACAACCACCCTATTACTGTCACTCATCTCCTGAATCACCTTCCCTATCCTTTCTTCAATGATTCTAGGACTATTAGGAGGCCTGTAAAAGACTCCTAACAGGGTGACCTCACCTTTCCTATTCCTAACCTCAGCCCAAACTACCTCAGATGACCAGTCCTCATCCATCGTCCTTTCCACCACTGTAATACTATCTTTGACAAGCAATGCCACACCTCCCTCTCTTTTAACTCCACCTCTGACCCTACTAAAACATTTAAACCCTGGAACCTGCAACAGCCAATCCTGTCCCTGTTCTAGCCATGTCTCCGTAATAGCCACAACATCGAAGTCCCAGGGACCAACCCACGCTGCAAGTTCACCTACCTTATTTTGTATACTTCTTGCATTGAAGTATACACACTTCAAGCCACTTTCCTGTTTACAGGCACCCTCCTTTGAAATTGATGCCATGTTCCTAACCTCCCTACACTCCAGGCCCTGCACCCTGAAGCTACAATCTGGGTTCCCATGCCCCTGCAGAGTTAGTTTAAACCCCCCCCAAGAGCACTAGCAAACCTCCCCCCAAGGATACTGGTGCCCCTCAGGTTCAGGTGTAGACCATCCTGTTTATAGAGGTCCCACCGTCCCCAGAAAGAGCCCCAGTTATCCAGATACCGGAATCCCTCCCTCCTGCACCATCCCTGTAGGCCCCCGAATTTTTCCAAGGATGTAGAGGAACGGGTTGTAAAGATGATTCTTGATAGGAGTGAGAGAGACAGGGTAATTGTTATGTGGGACTTTAACTTACCCAGTATTGACTGGGAATACTATAGTTCATGTAGTTTAGATGGGTCAGTGTTTGTTCAATGTGTGCAGGACGGTTTCCTGACACAGTATGTAGACAGGCCAACAAGGGGTGATGCCATATTGGATTTGGTACTGGGTAATGAACCCGGCCAGCTGTTAAATTTGGAGGTAGGTGAGCACTTGGCGATAGGGACCACAATTTAGTTATGTTTACAATAGCAATGGGCAGGGATAGGTATATACCGCAGGGAAAGAGGTATAACTGCGGGAAATCAACTAGGAGAAAGTGAGGTCTGCAGATGATGGAGATCAGAGTCAAGAGTGTGTTGCTGGAAAAGCACAGCAGGTCAGGCAGCATCTAAGGAGCAGGAGAATCGATGTTTCAGGCTGGAACCCTTCATAAGGAATTGCCCGAAATGTTGATTCTCCTCCTCCTCAGATGCTGCCTGACCTGCTGTGCTTTTCCAGCAACACACTCATTACTGGGGGAAAGGCAATTATGATGCGATTAGGCAAGACTTAGGATGCAGAGGATGGGGAAAGAAACTTCAGGGGAGGACACACTTGAAATGTGGAGCTCATTCAAGGAACATCTACTGCAGGTCCTTGATAAGCAGGGAGGTAGTTTTTGAGAGAGGGAGCCATGGTTTACTGAAGAAGTTGAAGCGCTTGTCAAGAGGAAGAGGAAGGCTTATGTGAGGATGAGGAGTGAAGGCTCAGTTAGGGGGCTTGAGTGTTATAAGTTAGGAAGAAAAAAAATCTAAACAGAGGGCTAAGAAGAACCAGGAGGGGACATGAGAAGTTGTTGGTATATAGGATCAAGGAAAACCCTAAGGCCTTCTATAGGTATATCAGGAATAAAAGAATGACTAGAGTAAGATTAGGGCCAATCAAAGACAGTAGAGGAAAGTTGTGTGTAGAATCTGAGGACATGGTGAAGTGCTTAATGAATACTTTTCGTCAGTATTCAGATTGGAAAAGGGCAATGCTAGTGAGAATATGGAGATACAGACTAGATTAGATAGGATTGAGAAAGAGGAGGTTTTTAGCAATTTTGGAAGATCTGAAAATAGATAGGACCCCTGGGCCGGATGGGATTTATCCTCGGATTCTCTGGGAAGCCTGGGAGGAGATTGGCTTTGATCTTTATGTCATCACTGTCGACAGGAATAGTGCCAGAAGACTGAAGGATAGCAAATGTTGTCCCTTGTTTAAGGAGGGGAGTCAGCACAACCCTGGTAATTATAGACCTGTGAGCCTTACTTCAGTTGTGGGTAAGGGGTTGGAAAATGTTATAAGACATAGGATTTATAATCATCTAGAAAGGAATAATTTGATTAGGGATAGTCAACATGGTTTTGTGAAGGGTCGGTCGTGCCTCACTAACCTTATTGAGTTCTTTGAGAAGGTGACAAAACAGGTAGATGAAGGTAAAGCAGTGGATGTGGTGTATGTGGACATCAGGAAGGCATTTGGTAAGGTTCCACAGGTTGACTATTGCACAAAATATGGAGTTTTGGGATTGAGGGTGATTTAACAATTTGGATCAGAAATACGCTAGCTGAAACAAGACAGAGGGTGGTGGTTAATGGGAAATATTCATCCTGGACCTCAGTTACCAGTGGCGTGCTGCGAGGATCTGTTTTGGGGCCACTGCTGTCATTTTTATAAATGATCTGGATGTGGGCATAGAAGGATGGGTTAGTAAATTTGCAGATGACACTAAGGTAGGCAGAGTTGTGGATAGTGCTGAAAGATGTTGTGGGTTACAGAGGGACATATATAAGATACAGATCTAGGCTGAGAAGTGGCAAAGGGAGTTTAATGCGGAAAAATGTGAGGTAGTTCACTTTGGAAGAAGTAACAGGAATGCAGAGTACTGGGCTAATGGTAAAATTCTTGGCAGTGTAGGTGAACAGAGAGATCTCAGTGTCCAGGTGCATAAATCCCTGAAAGTTGCCACCCAGGTTGATAGGGTTGTTAAGAAGGCATACGGTGTGTTGGTGTTTACTGGTAGGGGAATTGCATTTCGGAGACACGAGGTCATGCTTCAGCTGTACAAGACACTGATGCGGCCGCACCTGGAGTATTGTGTACAGTTCTGGTCACTGCATTATAGGATGTGGAAGCTTTGGAAAGGGTGCAGAGGAGATTTACTAGGATGTTGCCTGGTATGGAGGGAATGTCTTACGAGGAAAGGCTGAGGGAACTCAGCGTGTTTTCATCAGAGAGAAGGATGTTGAGAGGTGAGGTAATCGAGACGCATAAGATAATCAGAGGGTTAGATAGGGTGGACAGAGAGCCTTTTTCTTTGGATGGTGAAGGCTAACACGAGGGGACATAACTTTAAATTGAGGGGTGAGAGATTTAGGACAGATATTAGGGGTAGTTTCTTCACTCAGAGTGGTGGTAGAGGCGTGAAACGGCCAGCCTGCAATGGTAGTAGACTTGCTAATATTACGGACATTTAAATGAGCCTTGGACATACATAAGGATAATAATGGAACGATGTAGGTTGGATGGGCATCAGATTATTTTGACAGGTCGGTGCAACATCGAGGGCCGAAGGACCTGCACTGTGCTGTAACATTCTATGTTTTGTTTCCACACTGTACAACTCTATGACTGTGAGTCGTGTGTCTCTGAGCCAGGGTTGGCCATACCAAGGGGTAAGACAACAGTAGTGTCACAGGGTAACACCAGCCAGGCAGGGACCTACCTGCAGAACGATAGGAGCTTCTGGAAGCCTGAGAGACTACACTCGAAAAGGTTCCAGAGACGAGGAGAACATAGAACATTACAGCGCAGTACAGGCCCTTCGGCCCTCGATGTTGCGCTGCCGTCATACTAATCTGAAGCCCATCCCACCTACACTATTCCATGTATGTCCATATGCCTGTCCAATGATGACTTAAATGCACTTAAACTTGGCGAATCTACTACCATTGCAGGCAAAGCATTCCATACCCTTACTACTCTCTGAGTAAAGAAACTACCTCTGATATCAGTCTTATACCTATCTCCGCTGAAAATGTGTTGCTGAAAAAGTGCAGCAGGACAGGCAGCATCCAAGGAGCAGGAGAATCGATGTTTCGGGCATGAGCCCTTCTCCAGGAATGAGGAAAGTGTGCCAAGCAGGCTAAGATAAAAGGTAGGGAGGAGGGACTTGGGGGAGGGGCGTTGGAAATGTGATAGGTGGAAGGAGGTTAAGGTGAGGGTGATAGGCTGGAGTGGGGGTGGGGGCGGAGAGGTCAGGAAGAAGATTGCAGGTTAGGAAGGTGGTGCTGAGTTCGAGGGTTGGGACTGAGACAAGGTGGGGGAGGGGAAATGAGGAAACTGGAGAAATCTGAGTTCATCCCTTGTGGTTGGAGGGTTCCTAGGTGGATCTCCAGCATCTGCAGTCCTCACTTTCTCCTTATACCTATCTCCCCTCACTTCAAAGTTGTGTCCCCTCGTGCTCACCGTCACCATACTTTGAAAAAGGCTCTCCCTGTCCACCCTATCTAACCCTCTGATTATCTTATCTTAAAGCGGTAGATGTGGTGTATATGGATTTTAGTAAGGCGTTTGATAAGGTTCCCCATGGTAGGCTACTGCAAAAAATATGGAGGTATGGCATTGAGGGCGAGTTGGAGGTTTGGATTAAGAATTGGCTGGCTGGAAGAAGACAGAGGGTCGTAGTTGATGGTAAAGGTTCATCTTGGAGTGCCGTTACTAGCGGTGTTTTGCAAGGATCTGTTTTGGGACCATTGCTGTTTGTCATTTTTATAAATGACCTGGAGGAGGGGCTAGAAGGTTGGGTGAGCAAGTTTGCGGATGATATGAAAGTCGGTGGAGTTGTTGACAGCGAGGAAGGATGTGTCAGGTTACAGGGGGATATAGATAAGCTGCAGAGCTGGGCAGAAAGGTGGCAAGTGGAGTTCAATCTAGGTAAGTGTGAGGTGATTCACTTTGGTAAGAGTAACAAGAAGATGGGGTACTGGGCTAATGGTCGGATACTTGGTAGTGTGGATGAGCAGAGGGATCTTGGTGTCCATGTACACAGATCTCTGAAAGTTGCCACCCAGGTAAATAGTGCGGTGAGGAAGGCATATGGCGTACTGGCTTTTATTGGTAGAGGAATTGAGTTCCGGAGTCCTGAGGTCATGTTGCAGTTGTATAAGACTCTGGTGCGGCCGCATCTGGAGTATTGTGTGCAGTTTTGGTCGCTATACTATAGGAAGGATGTGGAGGCACTGGAACGGGTGCAGAGGAGGTTTACCAGGATGTTGCCTGGTATGGTAGAAAGATCGTATGAGGAAAGGCTGAGGCACTTGGGGCTGTTTTCATTGGAGAAAAGAAGGTTTAGGGGTGACTTGATAGAGGTTTAGATAGGGTTGACCACGAGAACCTTTTTCCACATATGGAGTCAGCTATTACGAGGGGGCATAGCTTTAAATTAAGGGGTGGTAGGTATAGGACAGATGTTCGGGATAGATTCTTTACTCAGCGAGTCGTGAGTTCATGGAATGCCCTGACAGGAGCAGTGGTGGACTCTCCATCTTTATAGGCATTTAAACGGGCATTGGATAGGCATATGGAGGATAGTGGGCTAGTGTAGGTTAGGTGGGCTTGGATCGGCGCAACATCGAGGGCCAAAGGGCCTGTACTGCGCTGTATTTTTCTATGTTCTATGTCTCTATTAAGCCACCTCTCAACCTTCTTCTCTCCAATGAAAACAGCCTCAAGTCCCTCAGCCTTTCCTCGTTAGACCCTCCCTCCTAGTAAATCTCCTCTGCACCCTTTCCAAAGCTTCCACATCCTTATAATGCGGTGACCAGAACTGTACATAATACTCCAAGTGTGGCCGTACCAGAGCTTTGTACAGCTGCAGCATAACCTCCTGGTTCCGGAACTCAATCCCTCTATTAATAAAGGTCAAAACCCTATATGCCTTCTTAACAACCCTGTCAACCTGGGTGGCAACCTTCAAGGATCTGTGTACATGGACACCGAGATCTCTCTGCTCATCTGCACTCCCAAGAATCCTATCATTAGCCCAGTACTTTGCATTCCGATTACTCCGGCCAAAGTGTATCACCTCACACTTGTCTACATTAAATTCCATTTGCTACCTCTCAGCCCAACTCTGCATCCTATCTATGTCTCTCTGCAACATACTACATCCTTCGTCACTATTCACAACTCCACCGACCGCAAACTTACTAACCCACCCTTCTATGCCCTCATCCAGGTCTTTTATAAAAATTATGAACAGCAGTGGACCCAACACCGACCCTTGCGATACGTCGCTAGTAACTGGGCACCAAGATGAACACGTTCCATCAACTACAACCCTTTGTTTCCTTTCAGCAAGCTAATTACTGATCCATACTGCTATATCTCCCACAATCCCCTTCCTCCGCATTTTGTATAATAATCTTTGAGAAATCACCATTTCGGAAAGACACATGATGAAAATATAGACTATGGAAGGGTTGTTTTCTTTATCCATTTTCTTTTGTAAATATTCCTGACGCTGTATATACGCTAGATCCAATGGTTGCTTAATAGCCATAACTGTTGGATATATATGTAATGATAAGGAGAGTGTAGAAATAAAGACGGAGGGATGAATAAGGTGTCTAAGACTGACTGTGGAGGTGAGAGGATGCACGATAAAGCATTCCCTGTTCTAGTTGAATCTCCATCTACCTCTTTTGTATTTAACGATTCCAGCAAACCACAACTACAACACACAGCCAGTCTATTTTTCGCTCTCACACAGATGATAGTCATAGTTTCCTGACTCCATCTGTTAGTTTTTATTGGTGATTCCAGTCTAACACAATCGAGTCCATGAATTTGCAGCTCTGTCTGACTTCTGCAAACTTTATGTTGCTCTAAATAGTTTGAAGAAGCGGAGATTCTTTAAACGAGGAATCATATTTGAAGCTCTCCATGGACCTTTCCCAGGACCACTGTGTTTCCCACCATGTACAGTATCTGAAATGGGACAGATATGATCCCACCAGCAGCATGTCCAATATTAAAAACGGACAATCTTCCATCCAACCCAACGTTAGTTTTATCTTTTATTTTCAGGCCTTTCTTTGTATCACTGGAGACAGAAGACTGGGCCACAGCTAATCTGACTGTGAGCTTCAGTCCACTTGCCTGCCTGTCCCCTGTAACCCTTAACTCACCTCTGGAGGAATACTCGAGAAAGGCTTCACCTTTCCCAAAGGCCAACATTTCATTGGCCTGCCTAATGTTTTGTTGCATCTCCATGCTCACTTTTTGTGATTCATATACAGAGACACTCAGATCCCTCTGTGCCACAGCATTCTGCAGTTTCCCAATTTAAATAATATTCTGTTTCCCTACAAAGTATCATTCCCTACCAATGATAAAACATGTACATTGTATTGACCCTTTTAGCATTCCATTTATCAAAATATATCATGCAAAGTTAGAAGAAATTACATTTTCTGTTCCATACACAACCTCTTGATTTCCTAAGTGATTACGGGACACCATACTCTGCAGCTGCCCAACCATTCCCTGAGGATGCAACAGCAAGGAGAAGCAGCACCTGTCACCACTGATCAGACCCAGTACATCACCTCTGTCAAAGCCACCTTATTGCTGCTGATACTGCAACTGCCATCATAACCAGGAGAATATCCCAACTCTTGAGGACTGGGGCCTGCGAATCAACTGACTGCCCAAATTAACTCCTGCGGGCTGAGAGATCATTCACAATGCACTGTTGCAGAGGAAAAGAACAGACCCCAATTCAAGACTGGAACTGTTGCTCAAGCCATGACCGCCATGACCATGAGGAATGGACTGCAGCCACAGCTCAACAACTCCCCCACAACTCCTCTTATTGGCAAATCTCTATTCTGTAGGTGGAAGTTGCCATTTAAAATCGAGCCTCCTATTCCTGGGCAACTTTTAAAATGAAATTTGGAAGGAAAATAGGCTACATCTTACATTGCTTTGTAATTGATTGAATTCTTTTATTATCTTAACTCTTGGATATATTTGCATTGGTTGCAATTTTACACGCATACTCCAACCAGCAGTCTCCAGATCATGGATAAGTGCTGTGCACAGTAGGTGACCATGGTACATGGACCAAGCCCCGTGCAACATCACAAATCTCCATGCCAAACTACATCTATGGACTAGAATTTACTGACTGCAGGATTCCTACACCAGTATTACGCATTGTGACCATGGTACTCCATCTCTGAACATGCCTTAACATGGGCATTTCACAAGTTTCCAGAACATCCAAGAAGATTTTGTTCGTAAATTATTCTCATCCAGGGCCCTAATCATATCCTCAAATAAAACCCTACAAGTTTGCTGGTTTCAAACTATTTCCCCGGAAATGATGTCATGAATTTGCTTTCAATCAAAATGTGGCATAGGAAACTTGGCTCCTGCACAGAAGAAAATAGAGAATTAACATGCAGCACTCTACAAAGATTAATGGTAACAGTAAAAGGGTGAGGGGGGGATCTGATTGAAACTTTCAGAATACAGAACAGCCTGGACAGAGTGGACGATGGGAAGATGTTTCCATTGGCAGGAGAGACGAAGACCCCAGAGCACAGCCTTCGAGTAAAGGGAAGACTTTTTAGAAAGGAGATAAGGAGGAATGCCTTCAGCCAGAGAGTGGGGAATCTGCCAAATTCATTGCCTCAGAAAGCAGTGGAGGCCAGGTTATTGAGTACATTTAAAACAGAGATAGATAAGTTCTTGACTGCCAAGGGAAAAAGCAGGAAAATGGGGTTGAGAAACCAATCTATCATGCTTGATAGAATAGCAGAGTAGACACTTCGAGCCAAATGGCCTCATTTGTGCTCCAATATCTTAGGTTCTTACATATAAATAATTAACACTCCAAAACATTGCATAACACTGAAGAGACCAGAATAATCACAAGAGATTCAAATTTCTATTTTAATGACAAAAGTCTTTGTCCTGGCAGTTAGGCTACAGTCCAATTTCAACTGGTCAGCAAATAGGTGACCAGTAGAAAGTGTTCCACTTGATACCGTTAATAAAGGGCACCATGTCTCGGTAAATCATTCTGCCCCTAATGATGCCAATCTGTTATTTGTTCCCTATCAATGATGACTGGAGAGGATTAGACGAAGATGGGATCTGAGAAGGTTTTAGATCTTCACTATGTCGTGATGATGAGATAGCAAAGTGCAGAAACTGTGACTTGCAGGAATCCAGCCTATTTGCAGGTTGGGGGATAAAAATGTTTGAGCAGATCTTTCTTGTTCACTTTTCCCATATTGTTGCGAGGTATCTCCTCCACAAGGATCAATTCCGTGGGGAGACTGTAGGTGGGTAAATGCTGCCTGTAATCAAAATAAAATTAGTCATCATAGTTAACCAGTGCAGCAGTTTTAACCCTCACGCTGACCTGTCAAACCAACCCCCCAAAACCCAGTCATCACTCAGGTCATAACAGCCAAGCGCAACCTTAGTACTGTTCACTAACATCACACTGACCCCCTACCCCCGCCCTGGCCCCCACTCCCCCGCGCCCTGACCTCAACTCTCCCCGCGCCCTGACCCCGCCTCTCCCAGCGCCCTGACCCCGCTTCTCCTCGCACCCTGACCCCAACTCTCCCAGCGCCCTGACCCCGCCTCTCCCAGCGCCCTGACCCCGCTTCTCCCCGCGCCCTGACCCCAACTCTCCCCGCGCCCTGACCCCGCTTCTCCCCGCACCCTGAGCCCCCTCTCCTCGTGCCCTGACCCCGCCTCTCCCCGCGCCCTGACCCCGCCTCTCCCCACGCCCTGACCCCCCCCTCTCCCTGCACCCTGACCCCGCTTCTCCCCGCGCCCTGGCCCCCCTCTCCCCGCACCCTGACCCCCCCTCCCTGCACCCTGACTCCCCCTCCCCCCGCGCCCTGACCCCCCCTCTCCCCGCACCCTGACCCCCCCCTCTCCCCGTGCCCTACCCCCCCTCTCCTCGTGCCCTGACCCCCCCTCTCCCCGTGCCCTGACCCCGCTTCTCCCCGTGCCCTGACCCCCCTGCACCCTGACCCCCCCTCTCCCCGCACCCTGACCCCCCCTCTCCCCGCGCCCTGGCCCCCCCTCTCCTCGTGCCCTGGCCCCACCTCTCCTTGTGCCCTGACCCCGCTTCTCCCCGCGCCCTGGCCCCCCCTCTCCTCATGCCCTGGCCCCACCGCACCCTGACCCCAACTCTCTCCACGCCCTGACCCCCCCTCTCCCTGCACCCTGACCCCGCCTCTCCCCGCGCCCTGGCTCCCCTCTCCCCGTGCCCTGATCCCCCTCTCCTCGTGCCCTGACCCCGCCTCTCCCCATGCCCTGACCCCCCCCCCTCCCTGATCCCCCCGTGCCCTGACCCCCCCCCTCTCCCTGCACCCTGACCCCGCCTCTCCCCGCGCCCTGGCCCCCCTCTCCCCTTGCCCTGATCCCCCTCTCCTCGTGCCCTGACCCCACCTCTCCTTGTGCCCTGACCCCGCCTCTCCCCACGCCCTGACCCCCCCTCCCTGATCCCCCCGTGCCCTGACCCCCCCTCTCCCTGCACCCTGACCCCGCCTCTCCCTGCACCGATCCCCCCTCTCCCCGTGCCCTGATCCCCCTCTCCTCGTGCCCTGACCCCACCTCTCCTTGTGCCCTGATCCCGCCTCGACCCCCCGTGCCCTGACCCCACCCCTCTCCGCACGCTGACCCCTCTCCGCACGCTGACCCCCCCCCCCCCACCCCACACCTTATCTCCAACCCCTTCCCCTTACCTGGCCCATTCCTTCAGCTCCTTCTGGGATAGTGAACGTCCTTCCTTTAACTGTACAACTGCGACCACCTTCTGTCCCCAGGTCAGATCAGGAGCACCAATAACTGCAACATCTACAATGACAAATAGTGTGCAAGAATAAGGTAGGCAGTTCCTGGGCAGTGGAGGGAAGTGCAGGGGGAATAGTGGGGAGGAAGGGGGGTGGGGTCCAGGGTTCTGGGGCAGGGATAGCATGGTTCGGGACATGTCTCAGTGTGTATGTGTCTGTATTCCGAAAAAAAGAAAATATGTGGAAGTATAGAAGTGTAACTGTATAAATGATATTTTAGGAAAGGAAATAGACTATTCAGTCAGTCAAACCTGCTCTACCATTCCAGATCATGGCTGATCATCTCCTCAATTTCACTTGCCAGTCCAGGCTCCTTATCCCTAAAGCCATGATGTTGTTATGAAGTTGAAGGTGTGTACTGTACCTTTAAGAGAGAGTGAATGCTGTTTAATTTATTGTTTTGGCAATATCGCACCAACAAGACAATCCGATGCTTGCGGTATAAAAAAAGCAGGCATTTTGAAAGCCAGCCAGAGAGTAACTGCCATTGACAGGGAGTAACTGCCATTGACAGAGAGTAACTGCCATTGACAGGGAGTAACTGCCATTGACAGGGAGTAACTGCCATTGACAGGGAGTAACTGCCATTGACAGAGAGTAACTGCCATTGACAGAGAGTAACTGCCATTGACAGGGAGTAACTGCCATTGACAGAGAGTAACTGCCATTGACAGAGAGTAACTGCCATTGACAGGGAGTAACTGCCATTGACAGAGAGTAACTGCCATTGACAGGGAGTAACTGCCATTGACAGGGAGTAACTGCCATTGACAGAGAGTAACTGCCATTGACAGAGAGTAACTGCCATTGACAGGGAGTAACTGCCATTGACAGAGAGTAACTGCCATTGACAGGGAGTAACTGCCATTGACAGAGAGTAACTGCCATTGACAGAGAGTAACTGCCATTGACAGGGAGTAACTGCCATTGACAGGGAGTAACTGCCATTGACAGAGAGTAACTGCCATTGACAGGGAGTAACTGCCATTGACAGGGAGTAACTGCCATTGACAGGGAGTAACTGCCATTGACAGGGAGTAACTGCCATTGACAGAGAGTAACTGCCATTGACAGGGAGTAACTGCCATTGACAGAGAGTAACTGCCATTGACAGAGAGTAACTGCCATTGACAGAGAGTAACTGCCATTGACAGGGAGTAACTGCCATTGACAGAGAGTAACTGCCATTGACAGGGAGTAACTGCCATTGACAGAGAGTAACTGCCATTGACAGGGAGTAACTGCCATTGACAGGGAGTAACTGCCATTGACAGGGAGTAACTGCCATTGACAGGGAGTAACTGCCATTGACAGAGAGTAACTGCCATTGACAGGGAGTAACTGCCATTGACAGAGAGTAACTGCCATTGACAGAGAGTAACTGCCATTGACAGAGAGTAACTGCCATTGACAGAGAGTAACTGCCATTGACAGGGAGTAACTGCCATTGACAGAGAGTAACTGCCATTGACAGGGAGTAACTGCCATTGACAGAGAGTAACTGCCATTGACAGAGAGTAACTGCCATTGACAGGGAGTAACTGCCATTGACAGAGAGTAACTGCCATTGACAGGGAGTAACTGCCATTGACAGGGAGTAACTGCCATTGACAGGGAGTAACTGTCATTGACAGAGAGTAACTGCCATTGACAGAGAGTAACTGCCATTGACAGGGAGTAACTGCCATTGACAGGGAGTAACTGCCATTGACAGAGAGTAACTGCCATTGACAGAGAGTAACTGCCATTGACAGGGAGTAACTGCCATTGACAGAGAGTAACTGCCATTGACAGAGAGTAACTGCCATTGACAGGGAGTAACTGCCATTGACAGAGAGTAACTGCCATTGACAGAGAGTAACTGCCATTGACAGGGAGTAACTGCCATTGACAGAGAGTAACTGCCATTGACAGGGAGTAACTGCCATTGACAGGGAGTAACTGTCATTGACAGGGAGTAACTGCCATTGACAGGGAGTAACTGCCATTGACAGGGAGTAACTGCCATTGACAGGGAGTAACTGCCATTGACAGAGAGTAACTGCCATTGACAGGGAGTAACTGCCATTGACAGGGAGTAACTGTCATTGACAGGGAGTAACTGTCATTGACAGGGAGTAACTGCCATTGACAGGGAGTAACTGCCATTGACAGGGAGTAACTGCCATTGACAGAGAGTAACTGCCATTGACAGGGAGTAACTGCCATTGACAGAGAGTAACTGTCATTGACAGGGAGTAACTGTCATTGAGAAAGACTGCCATTCAAAACCCTCTCAATCAAAGGTACTTTTTTCATATGAGGTATCTTTGCAGTAAGAGACAGAAAACGACCCAGGAGGTCCACACCAGAGATGGCAACCACCATCTGGTTTTTGAAATTAAGTTGCTGTAATTTTTGTATGGGTTTTTATTGGAACACTATATTGTTACAGTGTTGGAGGCAGATAACAAGCAGCTAAGAGAAAGGGGGGCTTAGAGTTGTGAATAGTTGTTGTTTAATGTTCACTTTTAGAGTTACGGAATAAATTTGATGTTATTCTTCATTAAGTAGTGAAATTTAGGAGTTCTTGGTCACTGATAATTTAACAGACTACGAGGTGAGGTGATCTTTCCTGGGTATTTGGTTTAATTAGCAGAAGAATCTAGTCAATAATTGAGCTTGTACAGTCCTCTGAAGCAGAGAATTTTACAGATTTATCACCATCTTAGAACAGTATAGCACAGGAATCTGCCCTTTGGCCCACCATGTCGCCATGCTAAACTATTATCGTCTGCCTGCACATGGTGCATATCCCTCTATTCCTTACTTATTCATGTGTCTGTTAAAGAAATTCCTCATCTCAGTCTTGAATGTCCTGCTCTTTATATTGAGATTATATCCTCTGGCCCAAGATTCATTAATCCGGGGAAACATTCTACCGTTGTGCCCTGTGAGAATCTTGCAAATTCTAATGAGATCACGCCTCATTCTTCAAAACTCTTAGGAATGAAGATCCAGCCTCTGCAATCTCTCCTTTTAAAATAATCTCACTATCCCAGAGATTAATCTGGTAAACCTCTATTATACTTCCTCTATGGCAAGTATATCCCTCCTTAGATAAGAAGATCAAACTATATAATTGAATTTTGTTCTGTTACCCTGAAGCACTTGTATAGTACAACCTGCCTGCAAAACAACACTTTTCACTGTACCATGTGACAGTAATAAATCAAATCAAAGGTGTCGTCTCACTCAGGTTATCTACAACGGCAGAAAGACAACTTTTCTCCTGGACTCAAATTCTCTTGCAATGAAAGCTCACTTTTTTTTAATCCATTTGTGGGATGTGGGCATTGCTGACGATCACTGCCTGTCCCTAGTTGCCCTTGAGAAGATGGTGGTGAGCTGCTTTCTTGAACCCCTTGTTGTGAAGTTGGGTACAGTAATTGTAGATTGGGAGACAGGAAGTTAGAATTGTAAAATTGGGAAAGCATTGTGTGGCCCCTTTAAAATATCATGTGCTTTTTCTGTGCTTAGATTTAAACTGGATGTCTGTGATCAGCAGCTTGAAAGTTTACAATTGCACAGAGAGCACCCGGGTTGAAATGTTTGTATCGAAAGGCTGTACTGTTAGCAGACCAAGCAGTAGTTTCTACCAAGAGAACAGGTTTTCAAATTTAGCCAAACAATTTGAACCAGTTACTTAGATACCAAAAACTTATTAAATTTAAATCTGAAAGTTTTGCCAACATAAAATCAACCCTATTGTAAGAAATATTGATATGGCACAAGAGTAAAAGAAGGGGACAATTGGACAAAGATCCCAAAGGAAGCTGCCGTCTGCCAGACCTAACAGCCCATACCTCGCTCTCACTCTCTCTCTCAAGAGAGAGAAACACTAGCTGTCACAGCCTCATCTATGTCTTAGAGAAAACACCATCTCAATAACAATGGCACCAACAACAGAGAAGGCATTACTGACAGAGGAATCGACGGAGAAGGCACAGAACATTCCAGAAGACACAGAACCTGGCTGTAATTTCGAGAGATTCAATTCTATTTTTTTATATATGAGTGGGATTTATATTTAATGGAACAGCATACCATCAGATTCTTGCTTTATTTGGGAATAGTTAGTAAGTAGAAGGGTTTTATTCGTTTTTGCTAATAGTTTGGTTACTTTGTTCACTAATAGAGTTAGATAAATAAAGTGCTACTTGTTGATTTTAAAGTGAATGTCAGGGATATATTTTATTTCACCACGAGAAGTTGCTGAAAAGCAAGTTACCCCACTGTTCACACTCCGTTTACAGATTATAGGGTGAGGTGCTGCTCCTTGGGTGTTTTGGTTTTAGTTCTCAGATGGGGGTCAACCCCCATTTTATAACATCCTGCAGTCCACCTGCAGTGGGTTGACACATTATGCTGTTAGGGAGGCAATTCCAAAATAGCTTACATCTCTCGATGGTTACCCATCTACCTGACTGAACTTGCGGTGTGACCATCTCCCTGAAGCTATCCATCACACTCTCTCTGCCTCCTGTATGCTCCTCAGTGCTTCTAACTGCCACTCCAATCCATCCATGTGGTCTGAGAGGAGTTGCAGCCAGACAGGCTTCCTGTAGACAGTCACCAAGGACACTCGACTGCTCCCTGATCTCCCACATCTGACAAGGCCACACCACTCCACTGACTGCCATCTCTGCCCATTTAATAACTAGCAGACTTAGGGGGAAATAAATTTTAATTTGCCCATACCTTGTTGCTGCTCATCCTCCTCGATTAAACCCGGTATTCATGTAGGCCCATACTTACACCTACAAGCAGTGAGAGAAGTGTGAGAAAACGTGAGTGGAGGGATGTGAGACCGAGTGTGGAGGAACAGAGAATTTGGAAGGTGAGAGAAAAAGAAATCACACGACACCATGTTAAAGTCCAACAATTTTTTTTAAGGTGATTTTAAATAAACCTTTTGGACGATAACATGGAGTCATATGACTTCTGACTTTGTCTATCCATGTCCAACGCAGGCATCTGATTTGATTTATTGTCACGTGTACCTAAGTACAGTGAAAAATGTAGTTTATGAACAGTACAGACAGATTGTAGTAAGCAAGGACATACAGATTGTGGGGTGAAGAAAACTTGGACAGAGTGAGGCATACAGGTTACGCCACACAGGACGTGTGCGAAGCAAGATCAACATTAACAAGAACAACACTATTTGAAGTTAGAGTCTATGCATCAGTCTAATATGATATGGATTGGGCCAGACCACTCAAAACATTCTTAAGCAGGCAGTCCAGATTATAACTTTGCAATTTGTTTTAGTAAATGTACAGTGAAAATTACCCAGAGTGAGGCAGCTAGGTTGACTTCCAGGTTTTACAACAGACAAAACTTTATTCACAAGATTACACAAAGAGACACAAACAACGGAATAAAGAACCCCTACAGAACTCAGCCTGTCCAAACTAGACTTAAGTATGCTGTTCCGAATATTCACAACAGTCCCAATAAGCAAACCCCCTTAAAACGCAGTAAACAAAAAGGAACAGATGCTTACAGGTTGAAGTTAGAAGGGCAGAAAGAGAGAGAGTGAGTTTCCACACAGCTCACTGTTGAACTCGTAACTAGTTCTGGACTGAACTGCTCAGCTAGAGAGCTGGCCACTCCTCTTTCATTATACAGGTCACTTCTAACACATGACCACTGGCCTGAAGTCTCATCTGTTTACATATAAACAAAAAGGCCTCTCAATACCTTTAATCTCTGTACCAAACCAGTCTAATTAGCACCGAGAGTGTTTACGACCCCTCTGAAAAATACCAAGGACATAGTATCCTTGAGAAAAGGAACAGATTCTAGAAAAAAGAAACTCACTTTGTGACAAATAATGGCGGGACAAAAGCTGTTCTTGAATGTGTTAGTGCATGTGTACAAGCCTCTGTATCTCATGGCTGATGGAAGACGTTGTAGGAGAGCATTACCTGGGTGGCAAATTAAGATTTATTTGATGATGTTACGAGACAAAAATATTGCAGATGCTGGAATCCAAAGTAGAGAGAAAGGAGGCTGGGGGAACACAGTGAGCCAGGCAGCATCAGGAGGCTGGAAGAACACAGTGAGCCAGGCAGCATCAGGAGGCTGGGGGAACACAGTGAGCCAGGCAGCATCAGGAGGCTGGGGGAACACAGTGAGCCAGGCAGCATCAGGAGGCTGGGGGAACACAGTGAGCCAGGCAGCATCAGGAGGCTGGGGGAACACAGTGAGCCAGGCAGCATCAGGAGGCTGGAAGAACACAGTGAGCCAGGCAGCACCAGGAGGCTGGGGGAACACAGTGAGCCAGGCAGCATCAGGAGGCTGGGGGAACACAGTGAGCCAGGCAGCATCAGGAGGCTGGAAGAACACAGTGAGCCAGGCAGCATCAGGAGGGTGGGGGAACACAGTGAGCCAGGCAGCATCAGGAGGCTGGGGGAACACAGTGAGCCAGGCAGCATCAGGAGGCTGGAAGAACACAGTGAGCCAGGCAGCATCAGGAGGGTGGGGGAACACAGTGAGCCAGGCAGCATCAGGAGGCTGGGGGAACACAGTGAGCCAGGCAGCATCAGGAGGGTGGGGGAACACAGTGAGCCAGGCAGCATCAGGAGGCTGGGGGAACACAGTGAGCCAGGCAGCATCAGGAGGGTGGGGGAACACAGTGAGCCAGGCAGCATCAGGAGGCTGGGGGAACACAGTGAGCCAGGCAGCATCAGGAGGCTGGAAGAACACAGTGAGCCAGGCAGCATCAGGAGGCTGGGGGAACACAGTGAGCCAGGCAGCATCAGGAGGCTGGAAGAACACAGTGAGCCAGGCAGCACCAGGAGGCTGGGGGAACACAGTGAGCCAGGCAGCACCAGGAGGCTGGGGGAACACAGTGAGCCAGGCAGCATCAGGAGGATGGGGGAACACAGTGAGCCGGGCAGCACCAGGAGGCTGGGGGAACACAGTGAGCCAGGCAGCACCAGGAGGCTGGGGGAACACAGTGAGCCAGGCAGCATCAGGAGGTGGAGAAGCCAACGTTTTGAGTGTAATCCTTCTTCTGGGCAACCCTGCTGGTGGGTCCTGAAGAAGGGTTACACCTGAAATATTGACTTCTATGCGCCCGGCGACAGCCTTGCCCGTGCGGGGAGCGGTCCCAGCAGAGGAGATCCGCCAGACCCCGACGCGACCGACCGGAGCCGCCGAGTTGAATCCTCCGGGCAGACTGCACGGACCACACCCGTTTACCTCTTAACGGTTTCACGCCCTCTTGAACTCTCTCTTCAAAGTTCTTTTCAACTTTCCCTTACAGTACTTGTTGACTATCGGTCTCGTGCCAGTATTTAGCCTTAGATGGAGTTTACCACCCGCTTTGGGCTGCATTCACAAGCAACCCGACTCCATGAAGACACAATCTCGACGAGCCTTGCACCGTTTCTTCCAACCTCCTCCCTGTTTACTTTGATGACGTTGGCAGCCTTTCGGCGGCAACGAGAGGTGTATATGGAGTCCAGGGATAGAAGGTTAGCTTCCTTGATGCTGAGAAGGCATTGTTGGGTGCTATTGTGGAGGAGTACCTTCACATCAGAGGGAGGGTGCAGTGGGGCAGAGAGGGTGTGCGTGTGTGATAGAGAGTGAAAAGGCCTTTGTGAGAGAAACAGAAAGTGAGAGAGAGAGAGAGAGAGAGACAGTGGTGGGGATATGTGGGTGTGTGTGAGGTAAAGAGGCAGATGGTGGTGTTGACTGCACTGGGATGGTATACCGGAACGTGTAACCAAGTGAAAAATATCAAATAGCAAGGAAAGCAGCAACGAAAATCAGATTCATATATTATTCTGATATTTCAAACCTGAAATATGTGGATGTCCCAGAAGATGGCACTCAACATCCAGGGCGCTGATCTTGTGTCCTCCACTCTTAATGATATCGACAGAGCTGCGACCCAGGATCCAATAAACCCCGTCCCTATAACACACCGTGTCCCCTATAAACAAACACAGACAGTAAACCCCATCCCTATTAACACACCGTGTCCCCTATAAACAAACACAGACAGTAAACCCCATCCCTATAACACACCGTGTCCCCTATAAACAAACACAGACAGTAAACCCCATCCCTATAACACACTGTGTCCCCTATAAACAAACAGACAATAAACACTATCCCTGCAAAATGCTGTGACCTCTACAGAAAACAGGCACAGAGCCAGGACATAGTCACATCCTCTACTGTTGTACAAGTGTGTGCGTATCACTGCGTAAATACCCCTCTATTCTGCAAATTAAGAGCTTCAGCATTTGAAGTTAGTATATGTCAGGGAAGTGGAAGATGCAATAAAACTATTTTCTTATCATCTGCAGGATACACTGTTGGCTTTCTTTGATCAGATGTGATCTGTTTGCATCACTTTTGTGTGAGGTTGAATCACAAACAAAGTTTATTGAATTCAGTGTGGTTTGTTAATGCTGAGTGAGAACAGGGAAAAAAAAATCAGTTCCAAAGCACATTGGGATTATCATAGAATAAACCTGTCAGAGGGACTGAAGCTTGGTTATCTGGATTTATACACCTTTCCAGATAACCAGCAGATAAGGACATAAGAACCAGGAGCAGGAGTAAGTCATCTGGCCCTTTGAACTCACTCTGACATTCAGTAGGATCATGGCTGATCTTTTTGTGACCTCAGCTCCACTTATCCGCACTCTCGCCATAACCCTCAATTCCTTTACTGTTCAAAAATTCAATAATGAAACCTCAACCACTTCACTGGGCAGGGACTTCCACAGATTCACAACCCTCTGGATGTTCCTTTTGCTCCCCCTAATTTTGAGGCTATGCCCTCTTGTCCTACTTTCACCCACCAGTGGAAACATTCTTCTATTTCAATCCTATCTATTCCCTTCATAATTTTATATGTTTCCCTCAGATCCCCCTTCATTTTTCTTAATTCCAATGAATATAATCCCAGTCTACTTGGTCGCTCCTCATAAGCTATTTCCCTCAATTTCGGAATCAACCTAGTGAACCCCCTCTGCATCCCCTCTACTGCCAGAACATCCTTTCTCAATTAAGGAGACCAAAACTGCACGCAGTACTCCAGGTGTGGCCTCACCAGCACCCTCTACAGCTGCAACATTACATGCCTGCTTTTAAACTCAATCCCTTTAGCAATGAAGGACAACATACCATTTGCCTTCTTGATTATTTGTTGCACCTGCAGACCAACCTTCATGCACAAGGACACCCAGGTCCCTCTGCATAGCAACATGCTGCAAATTTTTAACATTCAAGTAATAGTCCTTTTACTGTTATTCCAACCAAAATGGATGACTTCACATTTACTAACATTGTATTCCATCTGCCAGACCTTTGTTCACTCACTTAAACCACGCTCCTCTGCAAACGCTCACAGTCCTCTGCACACTTTGCTCTACCACTCATCTTATGTCATCTGCAAACTTTGACACACTACACGTAGTCCCCAACTTCAAATCATCTACATAAATTGTGAATAATTGCAGTTCCAATCCCTGAGGCACACCACTAGTCACTGATTGCCATCCAGAAAAGCACTCATTTATCCCAACTCTTCCCTTCCCGCTAACCAATCCTCTATCTATGCTAATACATTACCCGTAACGCCATGCATCTTTATCTCATACAGCAGCCTTTTGTCCAGCACCTTGTTGAATGCCTTTTGGAAATCTACTGGGTCCCTGTTGTCCATTGTGCTCATGATGTCTTTGTGGAATTCCAGTAAATAAGTTAAGGAAGACCTGCCTTTTGTTAATCCATGCTGTGACTGTCCAAAGGGAAAATCTTTATCTTGAATTGAAGGCAGAACCATTTAACCTGTTAATGGAAGGTACTTGAACACAGAGCAGTCCAATCAGTTTAATCACAGCAGGAAATGATGGAATCATGTAATTGTCCCCTTTCTTCTCCAAACTCCTCGAATCATGTAAAAGCAAACCTGAGAGAATGCTCTAACACTTCCGGTTGCCTGTGCATTTCAGGCTGTGTTTGTGAAATTCTGTGAACAGACCCACCTCAAAGGAATAGGGTCATGTTGTCATTGAAATAAATGCCATTAGAACACAACTGGAAGTTGAAAATTGATATTTTCTTCAATACAGCTGACTAGCTCATTGGTTATATAATTTGGAAGTGTTTTTACTCATGACCCCTGTCCTGTTACCAATCAAATTGAACTTACACCATCTCTGCAGCAGATTAATTAAATTCTTACTCCAGCTGAGGAAATAGCCAAGAAAAGTTGCTGCTGGTTCTGAACTGTCAGCTGGTCAGTGTGGTACAGACTGCTGCTAACCCTGAAAGTACAATGTTTGGAAGTTTGCTATTACATTTTGAACATCAGCTTATTGTACTGTAGAATAGTAAGGGGATTATGATATGAAGTCAATAATGTAATTCCAGGAAATGATTAGGACTGCACAATACAAAAGATAGTTGCTGACCCATCCTATGCGAAGACTGACAGTGTAAGGGGACATTCCAACTCATTAGACAGGAAAACAGTTTCCCAGATCACATGGACAGCATGACAGCTTTCCCAGACAATCCAGAGAGAAATGACAACATTCCAACTCATGGAAAAGGACTCTTATTCCAAACAATAATGGCTGGAAAAAAAGGATGCAGTGGAACCCCACAAAGATGATTTTGGTCACATAAATTACCTGGATTTGGGTACATGAGCTCAATTTTGTAGTTTGCAGATTTCACAAAAATTGGCAAGACAGTAAATAGTGAGGAGAATCATAACATACCAGGGAATTGGCCAATTGGTGAAAAAATAAACTTTGTAAGAGACAACATTGTCAATTTAATATAAACTGTTCGATTTCACGGGTAAGCAGAAGAAGGCGGCTATGGGGTTCATTTTCCCAATCCAGTGAATGGGGCACTGCAAGGTGATGTCATTTGTCTGTCATGGTAAAGCTGACACTGTTCATTATTTGCAGGTATGGCAGTACTCAGGATGACTTGTTCTTGGGTGACTTTGAGCAGGATACTACAGATGACTTAATTTGGACAAGGTGCTACCTCAGGATTTCTTCTCATATTCTCTCTCAGCCTCTGATATGTTTGCTTTTAAAGGAGGCTGGACTTTTTTTGATCTTGCTGCACCTTGAGAAGTGATCCTGACTGAGCTTCTCCCAAAACTAAAGGACACAGGGGCAGAATTACACCTTTCAGCCCGTCGAATCTGCTCCACCATTCGATCATGGCTGATCTGTTTCTCAATCACATTCTCCTGCCTTCTCCCCATAATCCCTAAGCCCCTTACCAATTCAGAACCTATCTATTTCTGTTTTAAATACATTCAATGACTTTGCCACAGAGGGCTGGGAAGGCCATGACTTCCACAGATGAAGTATACTTTGGCTGAAGGAATTCCTCATCTCCATTCTAAAAGGTTGCTCCTTTATCGAGGCTGTGCTCCTGGGTCTTAGTCTGCTTGACTAGTGGAAACATTTTCTCCACGTTCACTCTAACCATGTCATTCGGTATTCTTTAAGCTTCAATCAGATGCCCCCTCACCCTTCTAAATTCCATAAAGTATAGACCCAGAGTCCTCAACCACTCCTCATATGACAAGCCCTTCATCCCAAAGATCATTCTAGTGAACCTCCTCTGAGCGCCCTCTAATGCCAGCATCTCTCCTCAGATACGGGACCCAAAACTGCTCACAATATTCCAAATGTGGTCTGATCAGAGCCTTGTACAGCCTCAGCAGTACATCCCTGCTCTTGTACTCTAGCCCTCTTGAAATAAATGACAACATTCATTTGCCTTCCTAAATGCCAACTGAAGCTGCATGTTAACCTTAAGAGAATCTTGAATTAGGACTCTTACATCCCTTTACACTCAAGATTTCCAAAACCTTTTCCCATTTAGTAAATAGTCGACACCCCTATTCTTCCTATCGAATTTCATAACCTCACACTTTCCCACACTGTATTCTATCTGCCACTTCTTTGTCCACTCGCCTAGCCTGAACAAGACCTTCTGCAGTCTCCCCACTTCCTCAACACTACCTGCTCCTCTGCCTATCTTTGGTTCATCTGTAAATGTAGCAACAATGGCCTCAGTTCTTTTGTCCTGATTGTTAATATATAACCTGAGGAGTTGTGGTCCCAACAATGAATCCTGTGGAACTCCTCCAGTCACCAGCTGCTCTCCTGAAAAAGACCCCTTTATCCCTACTCCGGGTCTATACTTTATGGAATTTAGAAGGGCGAGGGGGCATCTGATTGAAGCTTAAAGAACACCGAAAGGCCTGGTTAGAGTGAACGTGGAGAAGATGTTTCCACTAGTCAAGCCTTCTGCCAGTCATCAATCCTCTATGCATGCAAATATTTTGCCCTTAATACCATGGGCTGCTATCTTATTTAGCAGCTTCATGTGCAACACTTATCAAAAGCCTTAAAATTCTGCTATGCTTTTGCCCACCTGCTTGCATGTCTATATGCCTCTGCAGAATCTTTGTATCATAATCACTAACTATTTTTGTGATAAATACACATTCACTTCTGTCATCCAAGTCATTCATGTATTTTAAACAACAATGGCCACATCATTGTGGCACTTCATTAGTTACAGCTGCCATCCCGAAAATGCCCCGCTAACTCCAACTCTCTTGTCTTCAATTAGTCACCCAGTCCTCTATCTATGTTAATGTATGATCATGGGCTCTTATTAAATCGCCCTATATGTGATACCTTATCAAACGACTTCTGAAAATCTCAATATACAGTGGTTAGCACTGCTGCCTCACAGCGCCAGAGACCCAGGTTCAATTCCCACCTCAGGCAACTGTCTGTGTGGAGTTTGCACGTTCTCCCCGTGTCTGCGTGGGTTTCCTCCGGGTGCTCCAATTTCCTCCCACAGTCCAAACATGTGCAGGTCAGGTGAATTGGCCATGCTAAATTGCCCGTAGTGTTAGGTGAAGGGGTAAATGAATGGGTCTGGGTGGGTTGCTCTTCGGAGGGTCGGTGTGGACTTGTTGGGCCGAAGGGCCGGTTTCCACACTGTAAGTAATCTAATCTAAATCTAAATATTACATTACATTCCCTTTATCTATCCTACTTGTTACCTCCTTAAAGAATTGTAAACTTTGTTAGGCATGATTTTTACTACATGAAGCTACGTGGACTCTCCCTGATCATATTTGGAATTTCTAAATACCCTGTTATTACATTCTAGACTCTGATATTTTCCTAGATGTTAAGCTAACTGGCCTATCCTGATTTTTTTTGTCTCCTTCCTTTCTTAAATAAAGGTATTCCATTGGCAGTTTTCCAGCCCTCTGGGACTTTCCCAATGTTTAAGGATTTCTGAAAGATTACTGCTAGTGCATCCTCTATCGCTGTAGTTAATTCTTTTAATATTCTAGGATACACCCCATCAGGTCCAGGGACTTATCGGTCTTTAGCCCCAAGAGGTTCCCTAACATTTTAAGGATTCCTTAATCCTCCACCTGATGAAGGGGCTGTGTTCTGAAAGCTTGTGAGATTTGAAATAAGCCTGTTGGACGATAACCTGGTGTCATGTAACTTCTGCATTTAAAGTGGGACGACAGAATGCCAACTAATCTGATGTTAAGGTGGATTTGAGTTATCATCGCTGAAGAGATTTCATTTAGTGTCAGTATCAAGTACCTCCAGTTTAGATCCATCACAGCCTCCTGCACTTTCTCAAAGCACTATGCCCTTCAGAAATGTACATTAATAGTCGTGTGCATCATTTCATTTCCCAAACTAGCAAGACTTAAGCTAAAACTGACTATTCTGGACTGAAATTGTATTTCATGCAGTTACATGCATATGACAAAATCTTAGATCATGATTAGTAAACAAAATCATTTCACAAATTAATAATCACAGATTGCAAGTAAATTGAGCACATATTACAGGAAGTCACAGTGTAATTCATGGTTCTGTTTCAAATTATCTACAACCTCTATCACTAGTTCACATACACTTAGCTTTAACTACCCCATGAGTAAATTAAAGTGTGTTCTCTCTAATAGTTTGGTTATAAAACACTGTTGTTCTGATTAATGATTCTGTCTGAACTAGTCAATGTGAAGTAACGATGCAAACTATAAAAAATCTTTCCAAAAATTTTCATTAAACTAATTCATAAATTTCCATAAGCAGAGCAATGAAAAGCAGGTTATCCACAAATTTTACACAATTTGTCACGAGTACATTAGCTCCGGATGAGCAGAAAACCTGATGTAGGTTTTCCCTGACACAGTGGTGGTGTCCCTAAAAGGCCAAGGTCACATCTGCTCCAGAGTTGGATCATAATATCTCTGAACAGGTTGATTAAAAATGTCTAAAACTTGATTGATTTTCAAGCCCAGAAGTAATTCGTACATCCCAGATTGAAATTCCCCTTCCCGGAATTTGATCCTTCTGCAAATGGAGATTCCAAGCCAAGCTCCACCTGTTACTCCAGAAATGTGTATATGTACACTCCCTATTATCAGCCCAGTCAAATGAGGGATGTAATTTTTTTTAACTTTATTAATATGATTAGTGTGTTTCTAGCAGACCTAGTGTTTGCCTGCTCATTTCCCTTGACGTTGTGCCAGACTAAATGGGCTGAATGGCCTACTTCTGCTCCTACATGTTACGGTCTTAAATGTTCCAGTTTGGAGAAGAGATCAATTGTGTGAGGGGATTCTCCAGTCCGAGGTACAGACGGACGTTTCTGTGGCCAGCAGAGAAAAAGCAGAATGGTGTGTTGTTTCCCTGGTGTCAGGATCAAGGATGTCTCAGAGAGGGTGCAGAATGTTCTCACGGGGGAGAGGGGGGCAGCAAGAGGTCATTGTCCACATTGGAACCAATGACATAGGAAGGGGAAAGGTTGAGATTCTGAAGGGAGATTACAGAGAGTTAGGCAGAAATTTAAAAAGGAGGTCCTCAAGAGTAGTATTGTCTAGATTATTCCCGGTGTTACGAACTAGTGAGGGCAGGAATAGGAGGATAGAGCAGATGAATGCATGGCTGAGGAGCTGGTGTATGGGAGAAGGATTCACATTTTTGGATCATTGGAATCTCTTTTGGGGTAGAAGTGATCTGTACAAGAAGGACGGATTGCACCTAAATTGGAAGGGGACTAATATACTGGCAGGGACATTTGCTAGAACTGCTTGGGAGGATTTAAACTAGTAAAATGGGGGGGGGGGGGAGAGATAGTGAGGAAAGTGGTACAGTTGAGAACAGAAGCAAGTCAAACAGGACAGGCAGGGACAAGGTTGGACTAATAAATTAAACTGCATTTATTTCAATGCAAGGGGCCTAACTGGGGAGGCAGATGAACTGAGGGCATGGTTAGGATAATGGGACTGGGATATCATAGCAATTACAGAAACATGGCTCAGGGATGAGCAGGACTGGCAGCTTAATGTTCCAAGATACAAATGCTACAGGAAGGATAGAAAAGAAGGCAAGAGAGGAGGGGGGGGGGGGGGGGAAGGTGGCATTTTTGATAAGGGATGGCATTACAGCTGTACTGAGGGAGGATATTCCTGGAAATACATCCAGGAAAGTTATTTGGTGGAACTGAGAAATAAAAAAGGGATGATCACCTTATTGGGATTGTATTATAGACCCCCTAATAGTCAGAGGAAAATGGAGAAACAAACTTGTAAGGAGGTCTCAGCTATCTGTAAGAATAAATAGCGTGGTTATGGTTGGGGATTTTAACTTTCCAAACATAGACTGGGACTGCCATAGTGTTAAGGGTTTAGATGGAGAGGAATTTGTTATGTGCGTACAAGAAAATTTTCTGATTCAATGTGTGGATGTACCTGCTAGAGAAAGTGCAAAACTTGGCCTACTCTTGGGAAATAAGACAGGGCAGGGTGTCAGTGGGGGAGTACTTTGGGGCCAGCGTCTATAATTCTATTAGATTTAAAATAGTGATGGAAAAGGATAGACCAGATCTAAAAGTTGAAGTTCTAAATTGGAAAAAGGCCAATTTTGACAGTATTAGGCAAGAACTTTCAAAAGCTGACTGGGGGCATATGTTTGCAGGTAAAGGGATGGCTGGAAAATAGGAAGCCTTCAGAAATGAGATAACGAGAATCCAGAGAAAGTATATTCCTGTCAGGGTGAAAGGGAAGGCTGGTAGGTAAAGAATGACTAAAGAAATTGAGGGTTTGGTTAAGAAAAAGAAGGAAGCATATGTCAGGTATAGACAGGATAGATCGAGTGAATCCTTAAGAGTATAAAGGCAGTAGGAGTATACTTAAGAGGGAAATCAGGAGGGCAAAAAGGTGACATGAGATAGCTTTGGCAAATAGAATTAAGGAGAATCCAAATTGTTTCTACAAATACATTAAGGACAAAAGTGTAACTAGGGAGAGAATAGGGCCCCTCACCAATCAGCAAGACGGCCTTTGTGTGAAGCCGCAGAAAATGGGAGAGATACTAAACGAGTATTTTGCATCATCATTTACTGTGGAAAAGGATATGGAAGATATAGAATGTGGGGAAATAGACAGTGACACCTTGAAAAATGTCTATATTACAGAGGAGGAAGTGCTGGATGTCTTGAAACGCATAAAGGTGGATAAATCCCCAGGAACTGATCAGGTGTACCCTAGACCTCTGTGGGAAGCTAGGGAAGTGATTGCTGGGCCTCTTGTTGCGATATTTGTATCATCGATAGTCACAGGTGAGGTGCTGGAAGACTGGAGATTGGCTAACGTGGTGCCACTGTTTAAGAAGGGTGGTAAGGACAAGCCAGGGAACTATAGACTGGTGAGCCTGACATCGGTGGTGGGCAAGTTGTTGGAGGGAATCCTGAGGGACAGGATGTACATGTATTCGGAAAGGCAAGGACTGATTAGGGCTAGTAAACATGGCTTTGTGCGTGGTAAATCATGTCTCACAAACTTGACTGAGTTTTTTGAAGAAGTAACAAAGAGGATTGATGAGGGCAGAGCCGTAGATGTGATCTATATGGACTTCAGTAAGGCGTATGACAAGGTTCCCCCTGGGAGACTGATTAGCAAGGTTAGATCTCTCAGAATACAAGATCGAGCCATTTGGATACAGAACTGGCTCAAAGGTAGAAGACATAGGGTGGTGGTGGAGGGTTGTTTTTCAGACTGGAGACCTGTGACCAGTGGAGTGCCACAAGGATTGGTGCTGGGTCCACTACTTTTCATCATTTACATAAATGATTTGGATGCAAGCATAAGAGGTAGAGTTAGTAAGTTTGCAGATGACACCAAAATTGCAGGTGTCGTGGACAGCGAAGAAGGTTACCTCAGATTACAACAGGATCTTGATCAGATGGGCCAATGGGCTGAGAAGTGGCAGATGGAGTTTAATTCAGATAAATGTGAGGTGCTGCATTTTGGGAAAGCAAATCTTAGCTGGACTTATCCACTTAACGGTAAGGTCCTAGGGAGTGTTGCTGAGGAAAGAGACCTTGGAGTGCAGGTTCATAGCTCCTTGAAAGTGGAGTCGCAGGTAGATAGGATAGTGAAGAAGGCATTTGGTATGGTTTCCTTTATTGGTCAGAATATTGAGTACAGGAGTTGGGAGGTCTTGTTGTGGCTGTACAGGACATTGGTGAGGCCACTGTTGGAATATTGCGTGTAATGCTGGTCTCCTTCCTATCGGAAAGATGTTGTGAAACTTGAAAGGGTTCAGAAAAGATTTACAAGGATGTTGCCAGGGTTGGAGGATTTGAGATATAGGGAGAGCCTGAACAGGCTGGGGCTGTTTTCCCTGGAGCGTCGGAGGATGAGGGGTGACCTTATAGAGTGGGTGGCACAGTGGTTAGCACTGCTGCCTCACAGCGCCAGAGACCCGGGTTCAATTCCCACCTCAGGCGACTGACTGTGTGGAGTTTGCACGTTCTCCCCATGTCTGCTTGGGTTTCCTCCGGGTGCTCCGGTTTCCTCCCACAATCCAAAGATGTGCAGGTTAGGTGAATTGGCCATGCTAAATTGCCCGTAGTGTTAGGTAAGGGGTAAATTAGATTAGATTAGATTAGATTACTTACAGTGTGGAAACAGGCCCTTCGGCCCAACAAGTCCACACCGACCCGCCGGAGCGCAACCCACCCATACCCCTACATTTACCCCTTTAACCTAACACTATGGGCAATTTAGCATGGCCAATTCACCTGACCCGCACATTTTTTGGATTGTGGGAGGAAACCGGAGCACCCGGAGGAAACCCATGCAGACACGGGGAGAACGTGCAAACTCCACACAGTCAGTCGCCTGAGTCAGGAATTGAACCCGGGTCTCTGGCGCTGTGAGGCAGCAGTGCTAACCACTGTGCCACCGTGCCGCCAATGTAGGGCTATGGGTGGGTTGCGCTTCGGCGGGGCAGTGTGGACTTGTTGGGCCAAAGGGCCTGTTTCCACACTGTAAGTAATCTAATCTAATCTAATCTAATTTACAAAATTATTAGGGGCATGGTTAAGGTAAATAGGCAAAGTCTTTTTCTTGGGGTGGGGGGAGTTCAGAACTAGAGGGCATAGGTTTAGGGAGAGAGGGGAAAGATCTAAAAGGGACCTAAGGGGCAACTGTTTCACGCAGAGGGTGGTATGTATATGGAATGAGTTGCCAGAGGAAGTGGTGGAGGCTGGTACAATTGCAACATTTAAGAGGCATTTGGATGGGTATATGAATAGGAAGGGATTGGAGGGATATGGGCCGTGTGCTGTCAGATGGGACTAGATTGGGTTGGGATATCTGGTGGGCATGAATGGGTTGTACCGAAGGGTTTGTTTCCATGCTGTACATCTCTATGACTCTATGTATTCAATTTATTTCAAAATGTGCCTATTGGTTTCCTTGTGCCAAATGTGCCATCTTCATCTTTGACACTACCTCTAAGGCCAACAGATAAATGGAATTGCATTTGCCTCACCCTCGGTCTGCGACCTGTTTGTGGTTAGGACTGGCATCTTTTGACAACGTCTTTAAAAACCAGCGCCAAAAAAAATCACTCAAAACTCAATTTGGGTTTTCTTATGATTTTTGCTTAAAATTCAGCAACATTTTCTGTAAATGTTGAGGGCATTCCACTAAAATGCCACTGTCTCGTGGAATGTACCAGCAGTTCCCTGCCTGACCAGTATTTAATATTCTTACTGCTAATAACTTTACTGCTCCTACTGTGTCACCTGCAATACATGTGTATAGAACAATAATTATTAATGAAGTTCTTGAAAGAGCAGACTTCCAAGGTTTGAGCACGATTTATTAGCTAAATTTTATCTAATCTGATTTAACATGCTGGAATTTCAGTCATTAGGCAGTTTCTTCTGGAATGGCATTATCCTGCAGCCTGAGAGATTATTTTGGGACCCAGTGAGAACACATGGACCAGTTCACCAATTTTTCTAACCTCCTAGATTGGTTGGTTGGTTGGCCTCAAATAAGATTTAAGTTTACTTTAGTACTAGGCTTTATATTTCTTGAATTAAAATCTATCAACTGTTTTTACTGTATCTATCAACTGTAAGCAATTAACCAATTACAAGGTTTTCTTGAATTAAATTTTATTTGCAGATGTTGAAAGTAATAAGGGTATTACATCAAACATGTGGCCCTCATGCAGTCAACTGAGCTCACTCTCTCACAAGCAACATGCACCATTGGCAGTTGCGAATATTGTAATCATCTTCCTGATGTCTCTTTCTAGTCACTGTTATAACTGAGCTCTTTCCATCGTAAAAGCCATTTTTGGTTCTGTTCGGTTTTGTAACTTCTGCTGCTGCTAAAGAGAAATTGTTCTCCAAAAGCAGCTCTTTTGTAAATCAGTCCTCTGGAGTTTATTTTTCCTTGCTTATTCATTGTAGACAATGTTTTATCTTCAAGTGGAGATTTTCATAATGCTGTAATTCAAAATGGAGGTAAGGACTCTTGGCCGACTTTGGAGGAAAAGGCTGGCTGATTAGTTTCATTTATCCTTGGTAAAACATTAATTTCGGTGCAGTGTCTGTTTTTTTGTTTAATACATGTCAATTTCATGATCTTTGCCCACTCTACATGGATCAGATGATTTCCTGTGTACAAATTAAAATCAGTGCTTTTGGTCACTTTTTAAAACTGTTTCAGTTCATTAATGTGCAGGCATTAACCAGGCAATGGGATTAAGAGATTATTTGTCCATGTTTGATATCAACACAGTTTTTATGGTGGTTTCACAGCAAACTATATATGTAGTTTAAATAGTTGGAATTGTAGCTTGGTTTTTCGGTGAGTGTTAGCTAATTAGTAACAAAATGTCACCTTTTATAAATTATTAAAGTTACATGGATGAAAGTGATAATCACATTTCTTTAAACATTAACATTTTAATAATTGTGAATAATGTGATAATCTATTAGCACAGCTTAACTTTATACAATTATGATTATGAAGGAAGGGTCAAAGAATTAAAGAGCAATTTGAGATTTTGGTTTGTATGACTAATCATGGACTTTTTAATCTCTCTGATTATAACTAATTATAGAACACTTTCATACACTAAGATTTTCTCACAAAGTATAGTTAATCCTATCAGTATCACTTTCACACTATTCCATTAAAGGTGCAAGTATTCTCAGAAATAGAATATGGTTTTTATTGATGAAGGAATCACTTAATATCCATTGAGCGTTAACTATTAGAGCTTTGAGGAGACTCCCAAAATTGGCATTGTTTGTTTTGGTGTAAGGATTGGCAGTGTTTGTTTTGGTGTAAGGATTGGCAGTGTTTGTTTTGGTGTAAGGATTGGCAGTGTTGGTTTTGGTGTAAGGATTGGCAGTGTTGGTTTTGGTGTAAGGATTGGCAGTGTTGGTTTTGGTGTAAGGATTGGCAGTGTTGGTTTTGGTGTAAGGATTGGCAGTGTTGGTTTTGGTGTAAGGATTGGCAGTGTTGGTTTTGGTGTAAGGATTGGCAGTGTTGGTTTTGGTGTAAGGATTGGCAGTGTTGGTTTTGGTGTAAGGATTGGCAGTGTTGGTTTTGGTGTAAGGATTGGCAGTGTTGGTTTTGGTGTAAGGATTGGCAGTGTTGGTTTTGGTGTAAGGATGCTGATACACACATCTTTGAAGGCTCTAAATGCACTAAATTATCATGCACAAAAAAACCTGCCAACTGTACACCATTTCATTAATAATTGTTTCTGATGATTTAATGCTAACATTGACTAATTGTTATATGCATTTAATGATCAAAAGCACTCATTTTGCTGAGCATTTCTTATGTGGCAGCAGCAGCAACATTCATGAAAGGTTTAGAGGGATATGGGCCAAATGCAGGCAAATCAGATGAGCTCAGTTTAGGAAACCTGGTTGGCAGGGACAGGTTGGGCCGAAGGGCCAGTTTCCATGCTGCATGACTCTAAGAATCATTATTTATCACAAGTAATGACACAACAACTACAACTGAACAGATAAAAGCCATTGGCATATAATACAACTAACTAAAACTCTAACCTCCTTATAAATTCCCCCTTAGATACACACAGACAAACAAAGGGAGAAATACTTTACTGGCAGAGGTAGAAAAACTGGAAAGTCAGTTCCATGGTATTTGCTTCCCCGTTTCAATGCTGAGATGATCCTTCTCCATCTTGCCAGATATGGCTTTCTATTGTACTTTTCTGAAAGCTTCTAGTAGTTTATAAGCGGTACAGAGTAAGTAATTCACTTCAACAGTGTCTCTGAATTACCAATTCAGAAAGTCACAGCTCACAACAAATGCTGCAGGAAAGATAACTTTCTTTCAGGTTTAAACTGTGTTTTTGACTGAGACAACAGACAGTTTCTGGTCTGAATAAATATCCGCAAAATGCTTTTCTTTCGTTCTCTCTCAATCTAACTAATTTGCTCCCAGCTCAAGTTGCTCAGCCACCCAAGAGCCAATCACACAATTGCTGGCAAGCAAAAGGTCTCATTGCTAACTGTCCCTAGTCCACAGACCGATCAACGTCTTGTTTCTAATAAGAGCTGCATCAGTACATACCCTCGGCTTCATGCTGTCTGGGATCTAAACTTTGATTACAGTTTGTTCAATTGCGATCAGATCATTTTCTGTCAAAACTGCAGCCACTCTTTCAAATTCTCATTTTTAAAACGTTCTTTCTCATTCAACTAAGGAGAACAGCAGCTTTGGATCCACCCTGTCCACGGCCCTCAATCTTATACGCCTCTATTAGCAGCCACCCTCCTCAAGATCCAATCTCTCTTCAAAGCGCTCCATCCTTATGGATCACAGCAAACGAGGATGCAGGTTCAGCAGGTAATCAGGAAGGTAAATGGAATTCTGGAGTTTATTGCCAAAGGAACAGAGTAAAAGAGCAGGGAGGTGTTGTTGCAGTTGTATCAGACATTAGTGATAGGTTGAAAGGTTATGGAGGAAAGTGTCTCATATATCATCGTAACTACTCGATTAAGCTGCCCTGCCACCTTCAGGATTTTGTGGACAATCACCCCAAGGTCCTTCTATTCCTCTCTTCTGTGCAAGTTAGGTTGATGTAATTGCTCAGCTTACAGTGTGTCTCTCCAGGAGAATCAGACTTGGGGGAGTACATGGGTGAATTTCGCTGCATTGCACATTTTTGAATGTTTTAAGAGTTCCATTACTAGTGGTCTGTGACAAAGGGTTATCATTCCACTGTCCTTTCTCCTAGGAAGCAATTAAGCACAATTCCTGCCTGCACAGTATGAAAAACATTCATTTCAAGACCTGAGCTTTTTAAATAATTACTGTGCCCACACACATGCTGCTTGTCATTTGAACCAAACTGAAAAATCACCTACATCCCAAGCTGTAAATACAAAATTAAGTCACCTTTCAATTCTACATGTCCTCATAGCTCTCATATCTCAATATCTTTTCCAACTGAACTGGGATTCCAGACTTCTGACATTTTAAATTGGTGGGTAGGAAAACAAGTGTTGCTCATGCTGGAAATGTTCAGCAGGTTACCCAGTAACTTCTGAAAGAGAAAACTAACACAGGAAAAACTCACTTTTTAGTTTAGAATCAGTCTAAACATTATGGCACAGTCAGGGAACACAGGGGGCTAACACCTTCAACATCTCAACATCTTATCTGCACTGACACCAATTGTTACAGTTAACCTGAGAATGTAACTTTTAAAAAAAGTTTTGTTATTTACATATGAAAGAAGTGAAACTATCATGGTCATTCTAACAGGAGAGACTTAACATACAGTTGTTGTAGGGGATTAGGGTATTCTATAATTAGGGGGACAGATAGTATCCTTTGTGAGCTGGATCAGGAGTCCCACATGGTGTGTTGCCCACCCGGTGCCAGGGTGCAGGACATCTCCAACCAGCTTGAAAGGATATTGGAGCAGGAGGGAGAGGATCCAGCTGTTGTGGTCCATGTTGGCACTAACAATATAGGCACGGCTACAAAGGACGACCTGTCTGGGGACTAGGAAGGAAATTGAACAGGTCCTCAAGGGTCATAATCTCTGGATTACCGCCCAAGCCACATGCTAATTGGCATAGGGATAAGAAAATTAGGGAAGTGAACACGTGGCTAAGAGATAGGTGTGGGAAAGAGGGATTCCATTTCACGGGGTATTGGCATCAGTTTTGGAACCGGAGGGATCTGCACCGATGGGACGGTCTCCACCTGAACAGATATGGAAACAGTATTCTGGCGAAAATGATAAATAGAGTGGTCATTCGGACTTTAAACTTGTGAGTCGGGGGGGGGGGGGGGAGTGAAAGGGAAAGCAACAGGGATTATGGAGTCAAGTAGAAAGATAAGCAGCAGGTTAGCATGTGTGCAGGGTTTAAGTTCAAGGCAGACTAGGAATGAAGCATAAAGGAAGGATAACTTAAGACATATTAGATTAGATTACATTACATTACAGTGTGGAAACAGGCCCTTTGGCCCACACCGACCCGCCGAAGCGTAACCCACCCATACCCCTCCACACAGTCAATCGCCTGAGGCGGGAACTGAACCCGGGTCTCTGGCGCTGTGAGGCAGCAGCGCTAACCACTGTACCACCATGCCGCCCTTACTAGAGGTGATGGAAATTATGAGGTTAAGAAAATTAGCATTAATGTGCTTTACCTGAATGCTTGTAGTATTGGTAACAAAGTAGATGAATTACCAGCAGAAATCATTGTAAATGGCTATGATGTGGTAGGCATCATAGAGACGTGGTTGCAGGGGATTCAGGACTGGCAGTTAAACATCCAAGGATTTACAACTTATTGAAAAGACAGGGAGGTGGGCACAGGGGGCAGGTTTGCCTTGTTAGTTAAGAATGAAATTAAATCTATGGCATTAAATGATATCGGGTCAGATGATATGGAGTCTGTGTGGGTGGAGTTGAGGAACCATAAAGGCAAAAAAAAAACCATAATGGGAGTTGTGTACAGACCAACTTGCAGTGGTCAGGACCAGGGGTGCAAGATGTACCAGGAAATAGATAGGGCGTGTCAGAAAGACAAGGTCACGGTGATAATGGAGGACTTCAATATGCAAATTGACTGGTTGAATAATGTTGCCAGTGGATCCAAAGAAAGGGAATTTATGGAACGTTTACAGAATGGCATTTTGGATGAGCTTGTGATAGAGCCCACAAGGGAGCAGGCCAATCTGGACTTAGTGCTGTGTCATGAGCTGAGGGGGGTGAAATTAAACAGAAAAATAGAGCCTATAAAGTGGCCAAGAGCACTGGGAAATCAGAAGATTGGGAAGACTACAAAAACAAACAGAGGATAACAAAGAGGGAAATAAGGAAGGAGAGGATCAAATATGAAGGTACACTAGCCAATAATATTAGAAGTGTTAGTAAAAGTTTCTTTCAATACATAAGAAACAAACGAGAGGCAAAAGTAGAAATTGGGCCGCTCCAAATTGATGCAGGAAGGCTCGTGATAGGAGATCAGGAAATAGCTGAAGAACTTAATAAATACTTTGTGTCAGTCTTCACAGTGGAAGACATGAGTAATACCCCAACAATTAAGGATAGTCAGAGGCAGAGATGAGTATCGTAGCATTACAAAAGCTAAAAGGTCTAAAAATTGATAAACCTCCTGGCCCCGATGGGCTACATCCTAGCGTTCTGAGGGAGGTGGCTGAAGAAATAGCGGACGCGTTGGTTGTAATGTTTCAAAACTCACTGGGGTCAGGGAAAGTCCCAGATGATTGGAAAATCGCTGTTGTAACCCCCTTGTTCAAGAAAGGATCAAGACAAAAGATGGAAAATTATAGGCCGATTACTCTAACCTCGGTTGTAGGTAAAATTCGACAATCCATCATTAAGGATGAGATTTCTAAATTCTTGGAAGTGCAGAGTCAAATTAGAATAAGTCAGCATGAATTTAGTAAGGGGAAGTCATGCCTGACAAACCTGAGAGAATTCTTTGAAGAAGTAACAAGTAGGTTAGACCAGGGAAACCCAGTGGATGTTATCTATCTAGACTTCCAAAAGGCCTTTGATGAGGTGCCTCACGGGAGGCTGCTGAGTAAGGTGAGGGCCTATGGTGTTTGAGGTGAGCTACTGGCATGAATTGAGGATTGGCTGTCTGACAGAAGGCAGAGAGTTGGGATAAAAGGTTCATTTTTGGAATGGCAGCTACTGATAAGTGGTGTTCCGCAGGGTTCAGTTTATATATGGACGAAGGGACTGGGGCCATTCTGGTGAAGTTCGCCGATTATACGAAGTTAGGTGGACACATGGGTAGTTCTGAGGAGGTGGGGAGGCTGCAGAAAGATTTAGACAGTTTAGGAGAATGGTCCAAGAAATGGCTGATGAAATTCAACGTGAGCAAATGCAAGGTCTTGCACTTCGGAAAAAAAATACAGGGATGGACTATTTTCTAAACAGTGAGAAAATTCCTAAAGCCGAAGTACAAAGAGATTTGGGAGTGCTAGTTCAGGATTCTCGAAAGATTGACTTGCAGGTTGAGTCCGTGGTTAAGAAAGCAAATGTAATGTTGTCATTTATCTCAAGAGAGTTGGAATGTAAAAGCAGTGATATGCTACTGACTTTATAACGCTCTAGTTAGGCCCCATTTAGAATACTGTGTCCAGTTTTGGGCCCCACACCTCAGGAAGGACAGACTGGCACTGGAGCGTGTCCAGCGGAGATTCACACGGATGATCCCTGGAATGGTAGGCCTAACATTCGATGAATGGCTGAGGATCCTGGGATTGTATTCATTGGAGTTTAAAAGGTTGAGGGGAGATCTAACAGAAACTTACAAGATAATACATAGCTTAGAAAGGGTGGATGCTGGGAATTTGTCTCCGTCAGGTGGGGATACTAGGACCCGTGGGCACAGTCTTAGAATTAGAGGGGGTCAATTTAGAACAGAAATGCGGAGACATTTCTTCAACCAGAGAGTGGTGGGCCTGTGGAATTCATTGCCTCGGAGTGCAGTGGAGGCCGGGACGTTAAATGTCTTCAAGGCAGAAATTGATAAATTCTTAATCTTGCAAAGAATTAAGGGATACAGGGAGAATGCGGGTAAGTGGCGTATCAGCCATGATTGATGGTGGAGTGGACTCGATGGGTTGAATGGCCTTACTTCCACTCCTATGTCTTATGGCCTTTTGGCCAAATCTGAATCTATTGTCAGACAGACAGAGTGATTTCAGAGGTACTGGAGGGGTTTAGAAAGGTAGTGATGAGGTAGGCTGGGTGTGCTAAACTTTCATTTAGAACCTGATGCTAATTTCCCCACGATATCAAAGATTGGTCCTTGGGGGACTCCAGAGGTAAAGTTCGAGAAATGTCGAGGTGAGTCTGACCCTGCTATCAGCCTCCTTCATTTGAATGTGGGATGATATCACACATCCACTCACTGACTTACAAATCAACTCGCATTCAAGGTGGTGCAAGCCATTCATACATCGGACTTGACAGACTCCCACAGGCTCATCCCATTCACCAATCCCCAATTCACACCTTCCATGTAGTGAGAATACAAACATTGGCTACCAGTTCACAGGAACTTCAGGCCTGTGCCTTGTGTTGTGCGAGAGCATGTCACAGGCTTTAGTAAATAACAGCGTGTTTGGTGCTTCTCTCAGCCTTAGTGGAAGTAATAGATACTAATACATTCTGCTGCTTTCCCTGACTGGGAGTCCACGGCGAATGAACACAGTCTCAGGATACAGAATAGACCATTTAGGACAAAGGAGGACAATTTCTTCACTCAAATGGTAGTAACAGTTGAATTCTGTAACACAGGAGGTTGCGGAGGCTAAGTCATTGAATATATTCACCTACATTTTCCTCCAAATCATTACATATTACAAACAATAGTTATGGAAAGTGACAAAACTGGTCCACAGATTCAAGTTCTAAATTGGAGTAAGGCGAATTTTGATGGAACTAGACAGGAGCTTGCAGGGGTTGATTGGAGGAGCTTGTTTGAAGGCAAAGGGACCTCTGGCAAGTGGGAGGCCTTTAAAAGTGAGATAGTCTATGCGTTCTTGTGAGGGTGAAGGAACAGAGAACCCTGAATGACAAGAGACATTGAGGCTTGGACCAGAAAAAGGAGGAGGTGTGGCTCAGGTACAGGCAGCTGGGATCAAGGGAATCCCTGGAGGTACACAGGGATAGTGAGTTTACTGAAAGAGGAAATCCGAAGCGTGAAAAGGGGTGACGAGCTAGCCTTGGCTGAGAAGACTGGGGTGAATCCGAAGAGGTACTTTAAGGATATTAAAGGAAAAGGGATAACTAGAGAGACAATGGGACCCTTCATGGACCAAAGTGAACATGTTTGGAACCACAGGAGATGGGTGAGGTCCTCAGTGAATATTTCTCCTCTGTGTTTACCATGGAGAAAGACATGCAGACTCAGGAAGTTAGTGGTCATACCTTGGGGACAGTCCATATCACAGTAGAGGTGGTGTTGGATGTATTAGAATGTATGAAGGTGGATAAATCTTCTGGTCCTGACCAGAGATATCCAACAACACTGCAAGAGGCTTCAGAAGAAATTGCGGGGGCCTTGGCTGATATTTCTGCATTGTCATTAGCCACGGGTGAGGTCCTGGAAGGCTGGAGGGTAGCAAATGTTGTGCCGTTTTTCAAGAAGGGCTGCAAAGAAAAGTCTGGGAACTATAAACCAGCAAGCCTAACACTGTAGGAGGTAGACATTAGATTCCCCACAGTGTGGAAATAGGCCCTTCAGCCTGACAAGTCCACACCGACCCTCCAAAGAGCAACCTACCCAGACCCATTTCCCTCTGACTAATGTACTTAACACTACAGGCAATTTAGCATGGCCAATCCACTTGACCTGTACGTCTTTGGAGTGTGGGAGGAAATCCACGCAGACACAGGGAGAATGTGCAAACTCCACGCAGACAGTCACCCAAGGCTGGAATCAAACCTGGGTCCCTGATGTTGTGAGGCTGCAGTGCTAACCACTGAGCCTCAAGTAAGTTACTTGAGAAGATTCTGAGGGATAAGATATATACACATTTGGAAAGACAGGTTTTGATTAGTAGTAGTCAGCATGGTTTTGTAAGTGGGAGATCATGCCTCAATTTTGTTAGAGTTCTTTGACGAAATGACCAGGTTGATAAGGGCAGGGCAGTAGACGTAGTCTAATTGGATTTCAGTAAGGCTCCACTTGGTAAGCTGCTCTGGAAGATCAGACCACATGGAAACCAGGGTGAGCTGGCTATTGGTTACACAGTTAACTTGATGGTAGGAAAGTAGAAGGTAATAATGGAAAGACGCCTGTCGGACTGGAGGCCTGTGACTAATGGAGTGCCTCAGGAGTTGGTGCTGGGCCCATTGCTGTTTTTTATCTATATCAATGATTTGGATGAGAATGTACAATGCATGATTAGTAAGTTTGCTGATGACAGTAAAATAGGTGATATCGTGGACAGTGAGGAAGGTTATCAGAAATTGCAGCAGGATCTTGATCAGCTGGGAATTAGGCCGAGATATGGCAAATGGAGTTCAATATAGATAAGTGTGAGGTCTTGCATTTTAGAAAATCAAATCAAGGTTGCACTTTCATGGTGAATGGTAGGGCTTTAAGGAGTGTAGTGAAACAGAGGGACCTTGGAGTTCAGGTGCACCGTTCTTTGAAAGTGAAGTCACAGGTAGACAGGGCAGTGAAGAAGGCCTTCATCAGTCAGGGCACTGAGTGTAGAAGTGGGGAAGTTATGTTACAGTTGTACAGGACGTTGGTGAGGCCGCACTTGAAGTACTGTGTTCAGTATTGATCGCCTCGTTATAGGAAGGATGTTATAAACTGGAAAGAGTGCAGAAGAAATTTATGAGGATGTTGCCTGGACTCAATGGTCTGAGTTACAGGGAGAGGTTGGACAAACCACGACGTTTTTCTTTAGAGCGTAGGAGACTGAGGGGGGACCATATAGAGGTATATAAGATCATGAGAGGCATAGATAGGGTGAATGCACTCAGTCTTTTTCCCAGGGTTGGGGGATCAAGGACTAGAGGGCATCACGTTAAGGTTAGGGGGGGAAGGAATAAAAGGGAACCTGAGGGACAACTTATTTTTACACACAGGGTGGTACACATATGGAATGAGCTGCCAGTGGAAGTGGTTGAGGCAGGTACATTAACAACATTTAAAAGGCATTTGGACAAATACATGGATAGGAAAGAGTTAAAAAGCTATGGGCCAAATGCAGGGGAATGGGGTCAGTGTGGATGGACATTTTGGCCATCATGGACCAGTTTGGCCAAAGGGTCTGTCTCTGTGCCGAAGGACTCTCTGACTCTCTGAGAGGTCCCAGCAATGGTGTCTATGGAACACCACTGGTCACAGACCTTTGAAACCAACCTAGGGCCAACCTTTGAAACCATCTAATCTACACTAAAGAGAAAATGCTGGAAATCTCAGCAGGTCTGGCAGCATCTGTAAGGAGAGAAAAGAGCTGACGTTTTGAGTCTAACTGACCCTTTGTCAAAGCTAATCTAAACTATTCTATTTTCATCCATATGTTTATCCAATGACCATTTAAATGGCCTTAAAGTTGGTGAGTCCACTACTGTTGCAGGCAGGACATTCCATGCCCTTACTACTCTCTGAGTAAAGAAACTACCTCTGATATCTGTCCTATCTCTATCACCCCTCAATTTAAAACTTGGTCCCCTCATGCTAGCCATCGCCATTTGAGGAAAAAGTCTCTCCCTGTCCACCCTATCTAACCCTCTGATCATCTTGTAAGCCTCTATTAAGTCACTTCTTCTCTAATGAAAACAGCCTCATGTCCCTCAGCCTTTCCTCATAAGACCTTCCCTCTAAACCAGGCAACATCCTAGTAAATCTCCTCTGCACCCTTTCCAAAGCTTCCACATCCTCCTTATAATGCAGTGACCAGAACTGCACGCAATACTCCAAGAGTTTTGTACAGCTGCAACATGACCTCATGGCTCCTAAACTCAATCCCTCTACCAATCAAAGCTAACATACCATACACCTTCACAACCTTATCAACCTGGGTGGCAACTTTCAAGGATCTATGTACATGGACATTGAGATCTCTCTGCTCATCGACACTACTAAGAATCTTACCATTAACCCAGTACTCTGCATTCCTGTTACTCCTTCCAAAGTGAATTACCTCACACTTTTCCGCATTAAACCCCATTTACCACCTCGCAATCCAGCTCTGCGGCTTATACATGTCCCTCTGTAACTTACAACAACCTTCATCACTACCCACAACTCCACCAACCTTACTGTCATCCACAAATTTACTAACCCATCCTTCTACATCCTCATCCAGATCATTTATAAAAACAACAAACAGCAGTGGCCCAAAAACAGATCCTTGCGGTATACCACAAGTAACTAAACTCCAGGATGAACATTTCCCATCAAACACCACCCTCTGCCTTCTTTCAGCTGGCTAGTTTCTGGTCGAATCCACTAAATCAGCCTCAATCCAATGCCTCCGTATTTTGTGCAATAGCCTATCGTGGGGAACCTTATCAAACACCTTACTGAAATCCATATACATCACATCAACTGTTTACCCTCATCCACCTGTTTGATCACCTTCTCAAAGAACTCAATAAGGTTTGTGAGGCATGACCTACCCTTCACAAAATCATGTTGACTATCCCTATTTAAATTATTCCTTTCTAGATTATTATAAATTCTCTCTCTTATAATCCTTTCCAAAACTTTGCCTACAACATAAGAAAGACTTACTGGTCTATAATTACAAGGGTTGTCTCTCCTCTCCTGGCTATTGAGGGAGTGCAGCGTAGGTTCACAAGGTCAATTCCTGGAATGGCGGGACTACCTTACGCTGAAAGACTGGAGCGACTGGGCTTGTATACCCTTGAGTTTAGAAGACTGAGAGGGGATCTGATTGAGACATATAAGATTATTAAAGGATTGGACACTCTGGAGGCAGGAAACATGTTTCCGCTGATGGGTGAGTGCCGAACCAGAGGACACAGTTTAAAAATACGGGGTAGACCATTTAGGACAGAGATGAGGAGAAACTTCTTCACCCAGAGAGTGGTGGCTGTGTGGAATGCTCTGCCCCAGATTCATTTAAGAAAGAGTTGGATAGAGCTCTCAAGAATAGTGGAATCAAGGGTTATGGAGATAAGGCAGGAACAGGATACTGATTAAGGATGATCAGCCATGATCATATTGAATGGTGGTGCAGGCTCGAAGGGCAGAATGGCCTACTTCTGCACCTATTGTCTATTATCTATTGTCCCCTTCTTGAACAAGGGAACATTTGCTATCCTCCAGTCTTCTGGTACTATTCCTGTAGACAATGACGACATAAAGATCAAAGCCACAGGTTCGGCAATCTCCTTCCTAGCTTCCCAAAGAATCCTAGGATAAATCCCATCAGGCCTGGGAACTTATCTATTTTTACAGTTTCCAGAATTGCTAACACCTCCTTATGAATCTCAATCCCGTCTAATCTAATAGCCTGTAGCGCAATATTCTCCTCAACAACATTGTCTTTATCCTGTGTGCATACTGATGAAAAATATTCATTTAGTGCCTCTTCTCTCTCTTCGGACTCCACATGCAACTTCCCACTACTGTCCTTGACTGGCCCTAATCTTACTCTAGTCATTCTTTTATTCCTGACACACCTATAGCAACCTTTCAGGTTTTCCCTGATTCTGCCTGTCAAAGACTTCTCATGTGCCCTCCTGGCTTTTCTTAGCTCTCTTTAGATGTTTCCTGGCTAACTGGTAACTCTCAAGTACCCTAACTGTGCCTTCACGTCTCATCTTTACACATGCCTCCTTCTTCCTCTTGACAGAAGATTCAACTTCCTTAGTAAACCACGACTCCCTCACTTGACCATTTCTTCCGTGCCTGGCAGGTACATACTTTGCAAGGACACGCTCCACAGTTCAATTGTGTCCATCCCCTGCAGTTTCCTTTCTCATCCTATGCATCCTAAATCTTGCCTAATCGCCTCAGTCTCTGACTCCTCCTTGGTCTTTTTACTGCTCTGGTTCCTGTCCCCTTGCAACACTAGTTTAAACCCTTCTGGCTAGGCCGAGCAAATCTCCCTGCCAGGATATTGGGGCCCCTCCAGTTTAGATGCAACTGATCCTTCTTGTACAAGTTTCAACTACTCCAAAAGACATCCCAATGATCTGCATACCTGAACCCCTCCCCCTCACACCAGCTCTTCAGCCACATATTTAACTGTACTATCTTCTCTATTACTGGCACATGGCACAGGAAGTAATCCCAAGATTACAACCCTAGAAGTTCTAATTTTCAACTTCCTACCGAACTCCTTGAACTCTCTTTGCATGTTCCTTATCTCTCTCTGATAAAGCAAATCTTAGCAGGACTTATACACTTAATGGTAAGGTCCTAGGGAGTTTGCTGAACAGAGAGACCTTGGAGTTCAGGCTCATAGCTCCTTGAAAGTGGAGTCAGAGGTGGATAGCATAGTGAAGGCGGTGTTTGGTATGCTTTCCTTTATTGGTCAGAGTATTGAGTACAGGAGTTGGGAGGTCATGAAAGGTTCTTGAAAGGGTTCAGAAAATATTTACGAGAATATTGCCAGGGTTGGAGGATTTGAACTACAGGGAGAGGCTGAACAGGCTGGAGTTGTCTTCCCTGGAGAGTTGGAGGCTGAGGGGTGACCTCAGAGGTTTATAAAATCGAAATGGACATGGATAGGATAAACAGACAAAGTCTTTCCCTAAGATGGGGAGTCCAGAACTAGAGAACATAGGTTTAGAGTGAGAGGGGAAAGACATAAAAGGGACCTAGGGGGCAACTTTCTCATGCAGAGGGTGGTACGTGTATGGAATGGGCTGCCAGAGGAAGTGGTGGAGGCTGGTACAATTGCAACATTTAAAAGGCATCTGGATGGGTATATGAATAGGAAGAGTTTAGAGGGATAGGGGCCAAGTGCTGACCAATGGGACTAATTAGGTTGGGATATCTGGTCGGCATGGGTGAGTTGGACCGAACAGTCCGTTTTACATGCTGTACATCTCTATGATCTTTCTGCCTATTTTGTTAGTACCAGTATGGACCACAACCTCTGGCTACCCACCCTCTCCCTTCAGAATATTCTGTGTCCACTCAGAGACATGCTTGATCCTAGCACCAGGGAGGTAACACACCAACCTGGAGTCTTGTTCACAAACAGAGAAACAGCTATCTGTCCTCCTGACTATACAGTCCCCTATCACTGTTGTTCGCCTACATTTCAACTCTCTTTTCTATACAACAGTCCAGCTGTGGTGCCACTGATGTGGCTGCTGCCTTCTCTTGAGAGGCCATCTCAACGGTATCTAAAACGGTATATTTGTTTGAGAGAGAAACAGCCACAGGAATCTCCTGCACTGCCGAACCACGTTTACTCACCTTCCTGGTGGTCACCCAACTCTTCTGTTTGTGCAGCCCTTACTGGTGCTGTGACCAGCTCAATAAATGTTCTATCCACGACATTCTCGGCCTCTTGTGTGCCTCATAGTGAGTCCAACCGCAGCTCCAAAAATTGCAGCTGATATGGGAATATGGTCACCATGAACAGAGAAGTGTCCCTGATTTCCCACATATTGCAGGAGGAGCAAGATCTTTGTCCACTCACTTGACCTATCTGTATCGCTTTCTAAGCTCCTTACCATCCACTGTAACAGTCTGATATATCCCACACTTCTCACTATAATATTGATAGACCCCACACCACTAACTGTAAGCATCTGATATAACTCATCTCCCTGTAATACTCTGACAGATCCCCACATCCCTTACTGTAACACCCCAAGTACCCCATCAGTGCAACACTGATATACTCCACAATTTACACTGTAACACACTGATATTTCCTCATTCATCTCACTGTCATACTCTGATGAGCTAATTCATCTCACTGTAACACTGATTGACACCACACCCTGCTCTGTAACACACTGATGTACCCCACAGTCCTCATTGTAACACAATGATATAGCCCATTGTAACACTGTGATATACTCCACTATAACACTCTGATACCTGTGGTACATTATAAATGACATTATGTATGTCTCCTGAATTACTATTGTAACTAATACCTGGTCTCATTTCCATGCTGAGTTCTAGATGATCTATGCCGGTCAATTGATCAATGGAAGGGTTACATAGCAAGGTAATACCACATGGTACCTGTCTTGAACCAGCCATCCAATGTAAACGATTCCTGTGTTTCTTTCGTTCTGTTCCAATATTCTCGAAACACAGAATTTCCTTTAACCAGCAGCTCTCCATCCTTGCCTTCCATTCCAGGCTTCACCTATCAAAACAAAACCATGGATTCAGTGCCAACGAGACATTCAATCCTTGTGTGTAATATAGAACATTTGTCACAAAGTGTCATTGCTGAAAAGATACCTGATTCTGCACGAGAGGCACTTCCATCTGATCAACTTGCCCGAACGTGTAGACTTTAACATTGTTCAATGACAAATGCCTTTCATGGGTAAGTGAGTAAATAACATTTGGCACAGACCTACTTGGAGAGATATTAGAATTGGTGACCAAACACTTGGCCAAAGAGAGAGATTTTAAGGGTATGGAGGTTAATCTGATCTTAGAATAGGATAAAAAGCCAGCACAACATCGAAGGCCGAAAGGCCTGTGCTATACTGTACTGTTCCATGTTCATTGAGTCTTTACATATTTTCCTGTGAAGAGACATGCTCCTTCATCTCAATCTTATACAGATCCTGTACACAACTGGGTCTATCTTAAGCTTGTGTCTTTTGTAAAGAATATCAGCTTGGCATATAGCAACACACTTCCACTTGACCGAGACAGTCATGGTTTCAAGCCCCAATCAAGAAACTCATAAGACCATAAGATATTGGAGCAGTTAGGCCATTCTGTCCACTGGGTCTTCTCCACCATTCAATCATGGCTGATAGGTTTCTCAATTTCATTATTTTGCTTTCTCCCCATATCCTTTGATCCTCTTATTAATCAAGAACCTATCTCTGTCTTAAATACACTCAATGACTTGGCCTCTACAGCCTTGTGTGGCAATGAGTTCCACAGATTTACCACTTCCTGGCTAAAGAAAGTTCTCCTCATCTCAGCTCCACAGGGTCATTCCTTCATTCTGAGTCTGTGCCCTTAGATTCTAGTCTTTCCTACTAGTGGTAACATATACCCTCCACTCTATCGGGCCTCTAAGGATTCTATCAGTTTCAATTAAATTAGAGGTTGATATTCTAATGCACCATATGGGAGTGCTGCACTGTTGAAGAAGCTATCTTTGACATTACATGCGAAACCAAGGTCTAATCTGCCAACTCAGACAAATGGAATAGATCCCACAGCACTAAATGAGTAACAGCAAACGAGTATACTTGGCTGATATTTAGCTGTGCCACTCAAACCTGAGTCACCAGATTGAAATGTAAACTCTTCTTTCTTCCCACAGATGTTGCCAGACCTGCTGAGTTTTGCCAGTAGTTTCTGTTTTGTTATCAAATGGTAATTTCTGTTTGCTGTGCTGCTTCATTTGCCTACATAATGAGAGCTAAATTTCAAAAATAATTTACTTCCTGCAGTAATCTGCTATGTAGCTGACAGGTCAAATGCACAACATAAATGCAGGTTTTTTAAAAATTCCTGTATCACCTAAAGAACTGAGTATTCGATTCTTCATTATTAAACATCATACTACAGAACAGGTGGTGCTGGAGCTCTTAAAATGCATACAGGTAGATAAATCCCTGGCACGAATCAAATGTATCCCAGAACCTTATGGGGAGCAAGGGAAGAGATTGCTGGGCCCCTTGCTGAGATATGTATATCATTGACAGCCATGGGTCAGGTGCCAGCGGACTGGAGGTTGGCTAATGTGGTGACATTATTTAAGAAAGTCTGTAAGAAAAAGCCAAGGTACTATAGACCAGTGAGCCTGACGTCAGTAGTGGCTAAGTTGTTGGAGGGGATTCTGAGGGACAGGATTTATATGCATTTGGAAAGACAAGAACTGATTAGGGACAGTCAATATGGCTCTGTGTGTGGGAAATTGTGTCTCACTAATGTGATTGAGTGTTTTTAAAGAGGTGACAAAGATGATTGATGAAGAGAGAGCAGTAGATATTTTCTACATGCCTTCAGCAAGGCTTTTAACGAGGTTCTGTGGGTGGACTGGTTAGCAAGGTTACATTACATAGATCCCAGGGGGAGCTAGTCATTTGGATATACAACTGGTTTGAAGCTAGGAGAAGGAGGAGGGTTGTTTCTCGGATTGGAGGCCTATGACCAGCAGTATACTGCAAGGATTGTTGCTGGATCCACCACTTTTCATCATTTTATTTAAACAATTTGGATATGAATATAGGCAGCATGACTAGTAAGTTTACAGATTACACCAAAATTGGTGGTGTCATGGACAGTGAAGAATGTTATCTCCCACCTTGATTGGGTGGGCCATTGGGCCAAGGAATGACAGATGGAGTTTCATTTAGATAAATGTGATGTGTTGCATTTAAATAAGGCAAATCAGGACAGGACTTATACAGTTAATGGTTCGGCCCTTGGGAATGTTGCTGAACAAAGAGTCCTAGGGGTGCAGGATTCCTTTAAAGTGGAGTCACAGGTACATAAGGCGGTGAAGGTGGCCTTTGCCACACTTCCCTTTGTTGGTCAGTGCATTGAGTATAGGCGTTGGAACGTCATTAAGACATTGATGAGGCCACTTTTAGAATACTGCATTCAATTCTGGACTCCACAATATAGGAAGGATGTTGAGAAACTCAAAACAGTTCAGAAAAGATATTCAGAAAAGATATACAAGGATGTTTCCAAGATTGGAGGGTTTGAACTGTGGTGAGAGGCTGAACAGGCCAGGGGTTTCTTTTTCCCTGGAGCATCAGATGCGGAGGAGTGACCTTATAGAAAGTATAAAACCTCAAAGGGCACGGATTGGGAGAACAGTAAGTCTTTTTGCCAGGGTAGCAGAATCCAAATTTAGAGGGCATAGGTTTGAAGTGAGAGGGAAAGATTTGAAAGGCACCCAAGATGCAACGTTTTCACATAGAGGGCGGCGTGTGAATCAAACGAGCTTCCAGAGTTGGTGCTGGAGGTGGATACAATTGCAACATTTAAAAGGCATCAGAATGAGAAGGGTTCAGAGGGATATGGGTCAAATACTGGCAAATGGGACGAGATCAGTTTAGGATATCCAGTCAGCACGGATGAGTTGGACTGAAGACCCTGTTTCTGTGCTATCTAACTCTATGACTATGAATAGGAAGGGTTTAGAGAGATATGAGCCAAGTGTTGGCAAATGGGACTAGTTTGGATTGGGATTTCTGGTCAGCATGGATGAGTTGGACTGAAGGGTCTGTTTCCGTGCTGTACATCTCTATGACTCTATGAGTGGCCTGTTAGGCCACTTCAGGAGACAGTTGCAAGTTAACCACATTGCTGTGGTTCGGGAGTCACATGTAGGCCAGACTAGATAAGGCTGGCAGATTTCTGCATGGACATTCATGAACCAGAAGGGTTTTTATGACAATCAGTAATGGTTTCATAGTAATTCTTAATTCCAGACATTAAATTCCATCACCTGCCATGGTGCGATTTGAACCCAAGTCCCCAGAACATTAGCTGACTCTCTAGATTAATAGTCTAGATAATAACGCTAGGTCATCGTTTCCCCTCATGTTGTCATGCCTTAAACTGTATGCACCCACAACTGAGCTTACAAAGACAAAATTCTGTATAACAGGCAATTCCAAGAACCTTCAATAGAACTGACTTCCTGAATTCTGATTCACATAAACTAAAGCCTTTTTTTAATGAACTCCAGGAAAGCTGCAGTGCAACTGGTGTGGGGAAATGGAGGCTGGCCATGGATGATAGGTTTACTGGGGAAGAGTGGACAGGCTGTCTTGAACCTGAGTGGTGCAGCTACAGTTGAGAAGTTGATTGGGGACTGTAGTTAAGTATTATGTTTAAAGAACGAAATCAGTACTCAGTGCTGGGAACCTGTGGATTAAATTGGAGATTTCGGGAAGTGGCTGGGACAGTGACAGAAATTGGGGCAATTGGGATGTATTGTGTCATTATATCTACATTCCAAACATGAACAAGTGAGGCGAGAGTGACTGCCCTTCACATCAAGGCCGCATTTGACCAAGTGTGGCATCAAGGACCCCGAGCAAAACTGGAATCAATGGGTATCGGGGGCAACTCTCTGCTTGTTGGAGTCATACTTGGCACGTAGGAAGATGGTTGAGGTTATTGGAGATCAGTTATTTCAGCTCCAGGTCATCTCTGTAGGAATTCCTCAGGGTAGTGTCCTAGGCCCAATCATCTTCAGCTGCTTCAACAATGACCTTCCGTCCATCAGAAGGTCAGAAGTGGGGATGTTTGCAGATGATGGCACAATGTTCAGCACCATTCGTGACTCCTCAGATACTGAAGCAGTCTGTGTTCAAATGCATCAAGATCTGGCCAAGATCCAGGCTTGGCTGACAAATGACAAGCAACATTCACATGTCACAAATGCCAGGCAATGAACATTTCCCAACACTCAATGGTATCACCATCACTGAATACCCTACTGTCAACATTCTAGGGGTTACCATTGACTATAAACTCAAGCGTACTAGTCATACGAATACTGTTACAAGAGTAGGTGAAAGACTAATAATCAGTGACTAATTAACTTCCTGTCTCCCCAAAGCCTACCGTCATCAAAAAAGCACAAATCAGGAGTGTGGTGGAATACTCCCCTCTTGCCTGGTGGATACAGATCCAAAAACAGTCAAGAAGCTTGACACCCCATCATCCAATACAAAGCAACCAACTTGATTGGCATTGTGTCCACAAATGTTCACTCCTCCTACCACCAAAACTCAGTGGCAACAGTGTGTACAATCTATAAGATGCATTGCAGAAATTCACCAGTCTCTTTAGACAGCATATTATAGAGATGGTGGTGCTGGACGTCTTAAAATGCATGAAGTGGATAAATCCCTGGTACATGAGCTGGTGTATCCTAAAACTCTGGAAAGTGAGGGCAGGGATTGCTGGGTCCCCTTGCTGAGATATTTGTATCATCGATAACCACAGGTGAGGTGCAGGAAGACTGGAGGTTAGCTAAGGTGGTGCCACTATTTAAGGAAGGTGGTAAGAAAACACCACGGAACTATAGACTAGTGAGCCTAGCATTGCTGATGGGCAAGAGTCTTGAGGGACATGATTTACATGTATTTGGAAGTACAAGGACTGATTAGGGATAGTCAACATGGGTTTGTGCATGGGAAATCATGTCTCACTAACCTAATTGAGTTTTTTGAAGAAGTAACGAAGAGGACTGATGAATGCAGAGCGGTGGACATGATCTATATGGACTTCAGTAAGGTGTTTGACAAGGTTCTCATGGTAGACTGGTTAGCAAGGTCAGACCATATGGAATAGAGACAGAACTAGCCATTTGGACACAGAATTGGCTTGAAAGTAGAAGACAGAGAGTGATGGTGGAGGATTGTTTTTCAGACTGGAGGCCTGTGACCAGTGGAGTTCCACAAGGATCGGTGCTGGATCCACTGCTTTTCATCATTTATACAAATGATTGGAAGTGAACATAGGAGATATGGTTATTAAGTTTGCAGATTACACCAAAATTGGAGGTGTAGTGAACAGCGAAGGTGGTTACCTCAGATTACAACCGGATGACTGTATCAGTGCTGCCTGGTGCTCCCACGAGGAGGTTGAACAGTTCATCCACTTTACCAACACCTTCCACCCCGACCTCAAATTCACCTGGATCGTCTCAGACTCCTCCCTCCCCTTCCTCGACCTCTCCATTTCTATCGCGGACGACTGAATCAACATGGACATTTACTGTAAACCGACCAACTCCCACAGCTACCTAGACTACACCTCCTCCCACCTTGCCCCCTGTAAAAACACCATCCCATAATCCCAATTCCTTTGTCTCCGCCGCAGCTGCTCCCAGGAGGACCAGTTCCAATACCGAACAACCCAGACGGCCTCCTTCTTCAAAGACCGCAATTTCCCCCCAGACATGATCGACAATGCTCTCCACTGCATCTCCTCCACTTCCCGCTCCTCCGCCCTTGAACCCCGCCCCTCCAATCGCCACCAGGACAGAACCCCACTGGTCCTCACCTACCACCCCACCAACCTCCATATACATCGTATCATCCATTGTCATTTCCACCACCTCCAAACAGACCCCACCACCAGGGATATATTTCCCTCCCTTCCCCTATCAGCGTTCCGAAAAGACCACTCCCTCCGTGACTCCCTTGTCAGGTCCACATCCCCCCACCAACCCAACCTCCACTCCCGGCACCTTCCCCTGCAACCGCAAGAAATGCAAAACATGCGCCCACACCTCCCCCCAAGTCCCCAAGGGATCCTTCCATATCTGCCACAAATTCACCTGCACCTCCAAACACATCATTTACTGCATCCGCTGCACCCGATGTGGCCTCCTCTATATTGGGGAGACAGGCCGCCTACTAGCGGAACGTTTCAGAGAACACCTCTGGGACACCCAGACTGACCAACCCAACCACCCCATGGCTCAACACTTCAACTCCCCCTCCCACTCCACCAAGGACATGCAGGTCTTTGGACTCCTCCATCGCCAGACCATAGCAACACGACAGCTGGAGGAAGAGCGCCTCATCTTCTGCCTAGGAACCCTCCAACCACAAGGGATGAACTCAGATTTCTCCAGTTTCCTCATTTCCCCTTCCCCCCACCTTGTCTCAGTCCCCACCCACGAACTCAGCGCCACCTTCCTAACCTGCAATCTTCTTCCTGACCTCTCTGTCCCCACCCCCACTCCGGCCTATCACCCTCACCTTAACCTCCTTCCACCTATTGCATTTCGAACGCCACTCCCCCAAGTCCCTCCTCCCTACCTTTTATCTTAGCCTGCTTGGCACACTCTCCTCATTCCTGAAGAAGGGCTCATGCCCGAAACGTCGATTTTCCTGCTCTTTGGATGCTGCCTGACCTGCTGCGCTTTTCCAGCAACACATTTTCAGCTCAGATTACAACGGGACCATGATCAGATGGGCCAATGGGCTGAGAAGTGGCAGATGGAGTTTAATTCAGATAAATATGAGGTGCTACATTTTGGGAAGGCAAATCAGGGCAGGACTTATACACTTAATAGTAAGGTCCTGGGGAGTGTTGCTGAGTAAAGAGACCTTGGAGTGCAGGTTCATGGTTCCTTGAAAGTTGGGTCACAGGTAGACTGTATAGTGAAGAAGGCATTTAGTTTGCTTGCCTTATTGGTTAGTGCATCAAGTATAGGAGTTGAGAGATCATGTTACAGCTATACAGAACATTGTGGAGGCCACTTCTACAATTGTGTGTGCAATTCTGGTCTCCCTGCTTTAGGAAAGTTGTTTTGAAACTTGAAAGTGTTCAAACAAGATTTACAAGGATGTTACCAGGGTTGGAGGGTTTGAGCTTTCGGGAGAGGCTGAATAGGCTAGGGCTGTTTTCCCTAAAGTATTAGAGATTGAGGGGTGATCTTAGAGAGATTAACATAGAATATAGAAAAGTACAGCACAGATAAAGGTCCTTCGGCCCGCAAAGTTGTGCCGAGGATTATTCCTAATCTAAAATAAAAGAATCTAACCAACACACCCCTCAACTCACTGCTGTCCATGTGCACATCCAGCAGTCGCTTAAATGTCCCTAATGACTCTGCTTCCACCACCACCACTGGCAACACATTCCATGCATTCACAACTCTATTATTCTTATAAAACAGCCCAATTATTTAAAATTACAGTCTATTTCTCCACCTTTTACTTGACGATAACAAGCTCAATGTTTGGCACTTGAGCGCCTCTTCTTCCACTCCAACTGTAACTGAAGACAATAGGAATGTCACCCAACTTTGGCTTGTAATTGCAATAAAGGGCCGAAATAAACAGGTAGCTGTTGTGCAATAACAAAATTTGTGGATAACATCAAATGGGGTAGGGAAGGAGGGCACTGCTAATACTGGGGAAAAATACATGACAATATTAAAACACATGCAAATGAATTTCAAAATAACTAAGTGCCCAGTAATCTAGGTGTACAGGTCCACAGATCCCCGAGTGGCAGCACAGGTGGATCAGGTGGTCACGAAGGCATACAGCAAAGTTGTCTTCATTGGCCGGGGCATCAGATATGAAAGTTGACAAGTTATGTTACAGCTGTACAAAACTTTAGTTTGGCCATATTTGGAATATTGTGATTTTGGTCACAACACCACCAGAAGGACATGGATGCTTTGGAAAGGGTGCAGAGAAGGTTTACCAGAATGTCGAGTGTGTTTTAGGTATGAGGACAGGGTGCATAAATTCAGATTGTTTTCACTGGAAAGACGGAGGCTGAGGGGCAATCTGATAGAGGTCTACAAAATTGAAGGGCATAGATAAGGTGGATAGTCAGAGGCTTTTCCCAGGGTTGAAGGATCAACTACAAGAGGGCACAGGTTCAAGGTGAGGGGGAGGGAAGTTTCGGGGAGAAGTGCTGGGATAAGTTTTCACACAGAGGGTGGTGGGTGCCTGGAACACACTGCCAGCAGAGGTTTTGGAAGCAAGCACATCAGCAATGTGTAACACGTATCTTCATAGACATGAATGGAAGGCACACGGAGGCATATAAACCGCGTATGGGTAGCAAGCAGCAGATTGAAATAAGGATTAGAGTCGGTGCAGCCTTGGTGGCCTGTTCCTGTGCTGTATTAAATTGTACTGTATTGAAGAATTTAGGTCGGAAGCAGAACATGGAGCCACATACTGCTTCGATAAGAATCTAAATAGGTTACAGCAGCAAGAGAATCTAGGGGTATAGATATAGAAACTCTACAAAGTAGGTTAACAAGCCTAACAAATTTCTGGAGCGGGAGAATTGAAAAGCAGAGTTTGAGGACTGGGCTCAGGTATGGTGGTCTTGTTATAAAAGACAATGGGACTAACTGGATTATTCTTCTAAAATACTAAATGGTTTCCTTCTTTATTTTACATTACTATGATTGGAAAATACATAGAACATGGAAAGGTAAAAAAAAATCAGAACTTATGATGTGTAAATATCAGAAGGATTAAATAGGAGGGCTCTTTCTTCCAAAAAGAAAAGGATGCTGAGTGATCACTGGAAAGAAATCTCGAAGGTTTGACTGGGTAGATGTAGAGAATACACTTCCACTTGTAGGACAGTCCAAAAATAGACGTCATGTACATAAGATACCAAATAATAAATTCAGTGGAAAATTCAGCAGAAACCTTTTCTGCACACAGTGTTAAATGAATTTGGAGAGTAAAGGTTTCAGAGATCAGTTGGGTCAAATGGGCCCAATTCTGCAAAGCAGATTCTCTATAATTCTGTGTAAATGCACCATAACAAAAACCAAATCCCCAATCCGGTCATCACTGGATACACGACACAGTGTACTATATAGTGACAGATTTACTGAGCATATATGAAAATATACATATTAGTTAGGACCATCAAATTTTAAACATCCATAAGATGAAATGGCTCTGACAAAACTGGAAAAATGACAACATTTACCAACTTGTACACACCATACGTGTACCTCATAGCCTGACTGCCAGCTTGTACTGTCCTCACCTTAGTTTCTCTACTGTTCCCCTCAGCAATGACATTGTAGGAAGATTGATTCCTTGTAGGGTTCTCCATCACAATGCGCACCTCCATTCCAGGCAATGGGGTCCCAACAGCTCCTAAATTCAAAGCAAACACTGTGATAGAAGGGATACTGAGAATTCCCAGTTACCCCTCTTGACAATAACATCCTGCCAAAACAATTGACGATGAGACCCCCCTTAAATACCACATTGCAAGAGATGAAAAAAAGCATTGAGAATACCCATACATTCAGAGATATATAAAAAAACCCTTGTAATGCCAGAGATTAATAAAAGCAGTGAGAACACTATCTAAATACTCCATCTCAAGACATAATAGGTATAAACCCATATATAACACCCTTTTAGATACATTAGGCAGTTAGAAAACTGCTGTAAATATCATTCCAAGATACAAGAAAAGCCCAAGTAAATGTCGTGGTTCTGTTCGCCGAGCTGGAAATTTTTGTTGCAAACGTTTTGTCCCCTGTCAAGGTGACATCCTCAGTGCTTGGGAGCCTCCTGTGAAGCGCTTCTGTGGTGTTTCCTCCGGCATTTATAGTGGCCTGTCCCTGCCGCTTCCGGTTGTCAGTTTCAGCTGTCCGCTGTAGTGGCCGGTATATTGGGTCCAGGTCGATGTGTTTGTTGATGGAGTTTGTGGATGAGTGCCATGCTTCTAGGAATTCCCTGGCTGTTCTTTGTTTGGCTTGCCCTATAATGGTAGTGTTGCCCCAGTCAAATTCATGTTGCTTGTCGTCTGCGTGTGTGGCTACTAAGGATAGCTGGTCGTGGCATTTCGTGGCTAGTTGATGTTCATGGATGCGGATCGTTAGCTGTCTTCCTGTTTGTCCTATATAGTGTTTTGTGCAGTCCTTGCATGGGATTTTGTACACTACATTGGTTTTGCTCATGCTGGGTATCGGGTCCTTCGTTCTGGTAAGTTGTTGTCTGAGGGTGGCTGTTGGTTTGTGTGCTGTTATAAGTCCTAGTGGTCGCAGTAGTCTGGCTGTCAGTTCTGAAATGCTCCTGATGTATGGTAGTGTGGCTAGTCCTTTGGGTTGCGGCATGTCCTCGTTCCGTTGTCTTTCTCTTAGGCATCTGTTGATGAAATTGCGCAGGTATCCGTTTTTGGCGAATACATTGTAGAGGTGTTCCTCTTCCTCTTTTTGCAGTTCTGGTGTACTGCAGTGTGTTGTGGCCCTTTTGAATAGTGTCTTGATGCAACTTCGTTTGTGTGTGTTGGGGTGGTTGCTTTCATAGTTCAGGACTTGGTCTGTGTGTGTGGCTTTCCTGTATACCTTTGTGTTGAATTCTCCGTTCGGTGTTCTCTGTACCATCACGTCTCGGAATGGGAGTTGGTTGTCCTTTTCTTCTTTTCTCGTGAATCGGATTCCTGTGAGTGTGGCGTTGATGATCCGGTGTGTTTTCTCTATTTCTGTGTATTAATGATTACAAAGATGTCATCAACATATCTGACCCAGAGTTTGGGTTGAATTTGTGGTAAGACTGTTTGTTCTAACCTTTGCATAACTGCTTCTGCTATGAGTCCAGAGATCGGTGAGCCCATGGGTTTTCCATTGATTTGTTCGTATATCTGGTTGTTGAGAAAACACACCGGATCATCAACGCCACACTCACAGGAATCCGATTCACGAGAGAAGAAGAAAAGGACAACCAACTCCCATTCCTAGACGTGATGGTACAGAGAACACCAAAGGTAGAATTCACCACAAAGGTACACAGGAAAGCCACACACAGACCAAGTCCTGAACTATGAAAGCAACCACCCCAACACACACAAACGAAGTTGCATCAAGACACTATTCAAAAGGGCCACAACACACTGCAGTACACCAGAACTGCAAAAAGAGGAAGAGGAACACCTGTACAAGGTATTCGCCAAAAACGGATACCTGCGCAATTTCATCAACAGATGCCTAAGAGAAAGACAATGGAACGAGGACATGCCGCAACCCAAAGGACTAGCCACACTACCATACATCAGGAGCATTTCAGAACTGACAGCCAGACTACTGCGACCACTAGGACTTATAACAGCACACAAACCAACAGCCACCCTCAGACAACAACTCACCAGAACGAAGGAACCGATACTCAGCATGAGCAAAACCAATGTAGTGTACAAAATCCCATGCAAGGACTACACAAAACACTATATAGGACAAACAGGAAGACAGCTAACGATCCTCATCCATGAACATCAACTAGCCACGAAATGCCACGACCAGCTATCCCTAGTAGCCACACACACAGACGACAAGCAACATGAATTTGACTGGGACAACACTACCATTATAGGGCAAGCCAAACAAAGAACAGCCAGGGAATTCCTAGAAGCATGGCACTCATCCACAAACTCCATCAACAAACACATCGACCTGGATCCAATCTACCGGCCACTACAGCGGACAGCTGAAACTGACAGCCGGAAGCGGCAGGGACAGGTCACTATAAATGCCGGAGGAAACACCACAGAAGCGCTTCACAGGAGGCTCCCAAGCACTGAGGATGTCACCTAGACAGGGGACGAAACGTTAGCAACAAAAATTTCCAGCTCGGCGAACAGAACCACAACAACGAGCACCCGAGCTACAAATCTTCACCCAAACTTTGAGCCCAAGTAAATATTAAGCTGAGATATAATAGAGAGCAAAAACCATTGTTAAAATCTCATTCTACCACCCTTTATAGAACACAGGCAGTACAGGCCCCTCGGCTCTCGATGTTGCGCTGACCTTTAATCTTACTCTAAGACCAGACTAATGAACATACTCTTCATTGTACTAACTTCCGTATATCTATTCAAGAGTTGCTTAAATGTCCCGAATGTATCTAACTCTACCACCACTACTGGCAGTGCAGAGACAGAGGTAAAAATATGCAAGAGATCATAGAAAGATGTAGGAGCTACAGGAGATTTTAATTTCCCCAACATTGACTGGGATTCACTTCGTGTTCGAGGTCTCGATGGAGCAGTATTTATAAGGAGCATCCAGGAGGGTTTTCTAGAGCAGTATGTAAATAGTCCAACCATCCATACTGGACCTGGTGTTGGGGAATGAACCCAGCAAGGTGGTTGAAGTTTCAGTGGGGGATTGCTTTGGGAATAGTGATCACCATTCCATAAGTTTTAGAATTCTCATGGACAAAGATGAGAGTGGTCCGAAATAAAGTGTTAAATTGGGGGAAAGCCAACTATGGCAAAATTCGGCAGGAGTTGGGGAACATGGATTGGGAGGAACTGTTTGAAGGGAAATCCACATTCGATAAGTGGGAGGTTTTTAAAGAGAGGTTTGTTAGAGTTCAGGAGAAATATGTTCCTGTGAAAATGAGGAATAGAAATGGCGAGATTAGGGAAACATGGATGACAGGTGAAATTATGAGACGAGCCAAGATGAAAAAGGATGTGTACATAAGGTCTAGGTGACTGAAGTCAAACAAAACTTTGGAAGAACATCGGGAATGTAGGGCCAATCTGAAACGAGGAATTAAGAGGGCTAAAAGAGGTCATGAGATATCCTTAGCGAGCAGTGTTAAGGAAAACTCCAAGGTCTTTTATTCGTATATAAGGAGCAAGAAGGTAAGGAGGGAAAGTGTTGGCCCACTCAAGATACACGTGGGTAAGATTCTTAATGAGTACTTTACATCGGTATTCACCAAGGAGAGGGACATGATGGACGTTGAGGTTATGGATAGATCTTTGATTACTCTAGGGCAAGTCAGCATAAGGGAGGAAGTGTGTATTCTAAAAGGCATGAAGGAGGACAAGTCCCCAGGACCGGATGAAATCTACCACAGGTTCCTGAGGGAAGCGAGAGAAGAGATAGCTGGGGCTTTAACAGATACCTTTGCAGCATCCTTGAAAACAGAGTAGGTCCCAGAGGACTGGAGAATTGCTAATGTTGTCCCCTTGTTTAAGAAAGGTAGCAGGGATAATCCAGATAATTACAGACATGTAAGCCTGATGTCGGTGAGAGGGAAGCTACTGGAGAAAATACTAAGGGATAGGATATATACCCATTTGGAAGAAAATGGGCTTATCAGTGATAGGCAGCATGTTTTTTTGCAGGGAAAGTCATGTCTTACAAACCTAATAGAATTCTTTGAAGAGGTGACAAAGTTGATTGATGAGGGAAGGGATGTAGATGTCATATACATGGACTTTATTTAGTAAGGCATTTGATAAGGTTGCCCATGGTGGGCTGATGAAGAAGGTGAAGTTGCATGGGGTCCAGGGTGTTCCAGCTAGATGGATAGAGAACTGGTTGGGCAGCAGGAGACAGAGTAGCAGTGAAAGGGAGCTTCTCAAAATGGAGACCTGTGACCAGTGATGTCCCACAGGGATCCATGCTGGGACCACTGTTGCTTGTGAAATATATAAATGATTTGGAAGAAGATGTAGGTTCATTAGCAAGTTTGCAGATGACACGAGGATTGGTGGAGTAGCAGACAGTGAAGGGGACTGTCAGAGAATGCAGCAGAATATAGATAGATTGGAGAGTTGGGCAGAGAAATGGCAGATGGAGTTCAATCCAGACAAATATGAAGTGATGCATTTTGGAAGACACATTTCCAGAACAAACTATACAATAAATGGAGTAGTCCTGAGGAAAACTGATGTACAGGGAGATCTGGGTGTTCAGCTCCATTGTTCCCAGAAGGTGGCAATGTAGGTCAATAAAGTGGTCAAGGAGGCATATGGCATGCTTTCCTTCATTGGTCGGGGTATTGAGTACAGCAGTTGGCAGGTCATGTCACAGCTATAGCAGACTTTGGTTCAGCTACAGTTGGAATACTGCCTACAGTTCTGGTTGCCATGTTACCAAAAGGATGTGGATGCTTTGGAGAGGGTGCAAAGGAGGTTCACCAGGATATTGCCTGGTATGGAGGGTGCTAGCTATGAGGAAAGGTTGAGTAGATTAGGATTATTTTCATTGGAAAGGAGGAAGTTGGGGGGGGGGGGGGGGGGGTGCTGACTGAGGCCTATAAAATCATGAGAGATGTAGATAGGATGGATAGCAACAAACTTTTTCCCCCAGAGTGGAGGACTCAATTACTAGGGGTCACGAGTTCAAAGTGAGAGGGGAAAAGCTTAGGGAAGATATATGTGAAAGGTTCTTTACACAGAGGGTGGTGGGCACCTGGAATGCATTGCCAACAAAGGTTGTAGGGGTGGGAATGATAGCACATTGCAAGAGATACAAAAAGCATTGAGAACACCCATACATTCCAAGATAAATAAGAAAAAACCCTTATAATGCCAGAGATTAATAAAAGCAGTGAGAACACCATTTAAATAATCCATCTTAAGGTATAATAGATGTGAACCCATATATACTACCCTTTTAGATACATTAGGCATTTGGAATGATATTTACAGCAGTTTTCTAAGATACAAGAAAAACCCAAGTAAATATTCAGCTGAGATATAATAGAGAGCGAAAACCGTTGTTAAAATCCTATTCTACCACCCTTTATAGAACACAGACAGTACAGGCCCCTCGGCTCTCGATGTTGCGCTGACCTTTAATCTTACTCTAACATCAGACCAATGAACATACTCTTCATTGTACTAACTTCCGTATACCTATTCAAGAGTTGCTTAAATGTCCCTAATGTATCTAACTCTACTATTACTACTAACAGTGCATTCCATGCACCCACCACTCTCTGAGTAAAGAACCTACCTCTGACATCTCCTTAAATCTTCCTCCAATTACCTTAAAATTATGCAACTTTGTGATAGGCATTTCTGCCCTGGGAAAAAGTCTCTGGCTGTCCACTCTACTTATGCCTTTCATCATCTTGTACACCTCTATCAAGTCACCTCTCATCCTTCTTCACTCCAATGAGAAAAGCCCTGGCTCCCTCAACCTCTCTTCATAAGACATGCCCTCCAGTCCAGGCAGCATCCTAGTAAACCTCCTCTGCACATCCGTCCTATAAAGGAGGCAACCAGAACTGAACACAATATTCCAAGTGTGGTCTAACCAGGGCACTATAGAGCTACAGCATAACCTCATGGCTCTTAAACTCAATCCCCCTGCTAATGAAAACCAACACACCATATGCCTTCTTAACAACCCTGTCAACCCGGGTGGCAACTTTAGGGACCTCAGGATCCCTCTGTTCCTCCACACTGCCAGGAGTCCTGCCTTTAACCTGTATTCTGCATTCAAATTCAACCTTCCAAAATGAATCACTTCACACTTTTCCAGGTTGAACTCCATCTGCCACTTATCAGCCCAGCTCTGCATCCTGTCAATGTCCTGTCGCAACGTACAACAGCCCTCCACACAATCCACAACTCCACTAACCTTCGTGTCATCAGCAAACTTACTAACCCACCCAGTCATTTATAAAAATCACAAAGAGCAGAAGTCTCAGAACAGATCCCTGAGGAACACCGTCGGTCACTGAGCTCCAGGCGGAATACTTTCCATCTACCACCACCCTCTGTCTCCTATGTGCCAGCAAATTCTGTATCCAGACAGGCACATTTCCCTGTATCCCATGCCTCCTTACTTTCTGAAACAGCCTACCATGGGGAATCTTATCAAATGCCTTGCAAAAACCCATATACACCACATCCACTGCTCTATCTTCATCAACGTGTTTTGTCACATCCTCAAATAATTCAATAAGACTTGAGAGACATGACCTGCCCTTTACATAGCCATGCTGACAATCTCTAATCAAACTAAGCTTTCTAAATAATCATAAATCCTGTCTCTCAGAATCCTCTCCAATACTTTGCCCACCACCAACACAAGACTGACTGGTTTATAATCCCTCTTTCTTTTCTTGAACAAGGGAATAACATTTGCCACCCTCCAATCATCTGGTACTACTCCAGTGGACAGTGAGATCGCAAAGATCATTGCCAAAGGAACAGAATCTCTGCCCTTGTTTCCTGTAGTGACCTAGGATGTATCCCATATGGCCCAGGGTATTTATCTATGCTTATGTTTCTCCAATTTTTCAGCACAGCCTCCTTCCTAACATAATCCTGTTTTAGCATACAGCCTGTTTCACGCTGTCCTCAGAAACATCAAGGACCCTCTCGGTAGTGAATACTGAAGCAAAATATTCATTAAGGGCCTCTCCTACTTCCTCTGACGCCAGGTGCATGTTCCCTCCACTATCCCTGATCAGCCCTACCCTCACTCTGGCCATCCTCTTGTTACTCATAAGTCTGGAAGGCCTTAGGGTTTTCCTTTAATCCTATCTGCTAAAGGTTTTCCATGTCCCATTCCAGCTCTCCTAAATGTATTCTTCAGTTCCTTCCCGGTTACCTTGTAACCCTGTAGAGCCCTGTCTGATCCTTGCCTCCTCAACCTTAAGCAAGCTTCTTTCTTCCTCTTGACTTGATGTTCCACATCCCTTGTCACCCAAGGCTCTTTCAACCTACCATCCCTTCCTTGCCTCAGTGGGACAAATCTGCCCAGCACTATGAGCAGGTGCTTCCTAAACAACCTCCACATTTCTGTTGCGTATTACCCTGAGAACATTGGTTCCCAATTGAGGCGCCCCAGTTCCTGTGTAATAGCATTTTAATTCCCACTCCCTCAATTCAATACTTTCCCATACCATCTGCTCCTATTCCTCTCCATGAATTGTGATCACTATCACCAAAATTCTCTCCCACCGAGAGATCTGACATCTTGCATGGTTTGTTGCCAAGCACCAAATCCAATATGGCTTCCCCTCCAGTAAGCCTATCAACATATGTTGTCGTGAACCCTTCCCGAACACACCTGACAAAAACTGCTGAACCCAAACTATTTAAACTAAGTAAATTCCAATCAATATTAGCGAAGTTAAAGTCACCTATGACAACAGCCCTGTTACTTCTCCAAATTTCCAAAATCTGCCACTCCGTGTCTCTGTTAATATTGGGGGCCCTGTAGAAAACTCCCAAAGTGACTGCTCATTTTCTGTTTCTGACTTCCACTCACACTGACTCTGTAGACAAACACTCCACAACAATCTAACTTTCTGCAACTGTGATACTATCCCTGATTAGCAATGTCACTCCTCCACCTCCTTTACCTTCCCCCCCCATTACTTATGAAACATCTAAACACTGGAACATCCAACAACTATTCCTGCTCCTGTGATATCCAAGTCTCTGTAATGGCCACAACATCATAGTTCCAAGTACTGATCCATGCTCTGAGTTTGTCACCCTTATTCCTGATACTTATTGCATTAAAAATGACACATTTAAACCCATCACACTGACTGCACCTTTGCCGTATCAAATGCCTATCCCTCCTCACAGATTCTCTGCATGCTGTATCTGGCTGTTAACTACCTACTCCATCATCTGATCTGTGGCTCAGGTTCCCACCCACTCTGCCAATCTAGTTTAAACCCTCCCGAAGAGCTCTAGGAAACCTCCTGCCCAGGATATTGGTGCCCCTCCAGTTCAGGTGCAACACGTCCATCTTGTACAGGAACCACCTTCCCAAAAGGTATCCCAATGATGCACATATCTGAAGCCCTCCCTCCTACACCAGGCATGCAGTTACATGTTCAGCTGCACCCGCTCTCTATTCCTAGCCTCACTAACATATGGCACCGGTAGCAATCCTGAGATTATTACTCTGCCCTGCTTTCTCGCTTCCAACCTAACTCCGTATAATCTCTTTTCAGTCCTCCTTCTTTTCCCTACCTATGCCATTGATACAGATGTGTACCACAATCTCTGGCTGCTCTCCCTCCCCCTTAAGAATCCTGTAGACACAATCTGAGACATCCCTGCCCAGGTATCTGGGAGGCAACACACCATTTGGGAGTCTTGCTCACAACCACAGAATCTCCTGTCTGTTCCTCTCACAATTGAATTTCCTGTCACTATTGCTCTCGTATTCGCACCCCTTCACTTCTGAGTCACAGAGCCAGGCTCAGCACCAGAAACCCGGCCGCTGTGGCTTTCCCCTGGTGGGTCGGTCCCCCCCTTCAATGTCCATTATTGAGGGGGGGCGGGCACAGGGGCTCCCTGCACTGTCTGCCTATTCCATTTCTCTCTCCTGACAGTCGCCCAGCTACCTTTATCCTGTAAGTTAGGTGTGACCACTTCCCTGTAACTCCTCTCTATCACCTCCTCAGCCTCCCGAATGATCTGAAGTTAATCCAGCTCCAGTTTCCTAACACGGTCTGAGAGGAGCTGGAGATGGGTGCACTTCTCGCAGGCCTGAAATACAGCCAGAGGAAATTCCAAGATCGATAACGTGCTTGCAGCTCAGAAGGTGACCATTTTGCCCATCGAGTACACACTGGCATGATGTACAGCAATGCAGGAAGCTCCCCCCAACAATATACTATACCCCACAAGCTCAGTTTCTTCAATAGCCCTTTCAATTTTCTTTTGAAACTGAAACATACACAGAGAATGCTGGAGAGACTCAGCAGGTCTGGCAGTCTGGAAAAGAAAAATTGATTCAACGTTTCATGTCCAGCATGATACTTCTTGGAACTATTCATAGAACATAGAACAATACAGCACAGAACAGGCCCTTCAGCCCTCAATGTTGCGCCGACCTGTGAACTAATCTAAGCCCATACCTCTACACGATCCCATTATCATCCATGTGCTTATCCAAGGATTGTTTAAATCTCCCTAATGTTGCTGAGTTAACTACACTGGCAGGCAGGGCATTCCATGCCCTTATCACTGTCTGAGTAAAAAACCGGCCTCTGACATCTGTCTTAAATCTATGACGCCTCAATTTGGAGCTATGCCCTTCGTACAAGCTGATGTCATCATCCTTCTTCACTGTCCACTACACCTCCAATCTTGGAGTCATCTGCAAACTTACGAACTAGACCTCTTCTGCTCACATCCAAATCATTTATATAAATGACGCAAAGTAGTGAACCCAGCACCAACCCTTGTGGCACTCCACTGGTCATAGGCCGATAGTCCGAAAAACAACCTTCTACCATCACCCTCTGTCTTCTACCTTTGAGCCAGTTCTGTATCCAAATAGCTAGTTCTCCCTGCATTCCGCGAGATCTAACTTTGCTAACCAGTCTCCCATGGGGAACCTTGTCAAACGCCTTACTGAAGTCCATATAGATCACATCCACTGCTCTGCCCTCATCAATCCTCTTTGTTATTTCTTTCACTGTCTACCCTATCTAATCCTCTGATCATCTTGTATGTCTCTATCAAATCCCCTCTTAGCCTTCTTCTCTCTAATGAGAACAGACCCAAGTCTCTCAGCCTTTCCTCATGAGACCTTCCCTCCAGGCCAGGCAACATCTGGTAAATCTCCTCTGCACCTTTTCCACGCTTCCACATATAATCCTCACAGTTTCCTTCTGCAAGCACATTATGGCTTCCCCAATACAGAGTCAGTGACTTTCGCATTTTTGCAGTTTTCAAAGACTACTTCTGACTCCTCACTCCCAATCACAGCTGCTAACTAATTCCTAGAATATATTCCTGAATTTGTTCTTCCAGATCCATGCGATCGAACTGCTCAACTTCTTTCTTGCAGTACAGTTAAAAATCAGCAATCCGAACATGCAGTCTTCCCTTGTCAGTGTCTCTTTTCCTCCAATTGAGGATGTTATCCCAGTTTATTGTCATTTTGTCAGCTATGAAGCATTTCCCACCCTTTCACAGCAGAAGGCAGTCAGCTAGGCGGAGCGCCCCATTCCCATTGCCAAAGTCCACCTGTCCAGCTAACTTGTCTGCATTCACAAGACAATAACACAGAGGACCCATCGCATTCTCCTTGGAGCCAAATACTGCCTCTCTTGATGGTGCCACAAAGTTGATGGTTTTCTGATTGGGCTGGCAGTTTTCAGAGTCAGGCTGCCATCCTTAATTGGATGCTTGGCCTGACAACAATTAACTAAGAGGCCAACGCAAGGAAAATAGGCACCATGGTCCATCTGCAGCTCAAAGTCAAACTCATGGCACAAGAGGTACATTACCTGTACACTTGAGAAATATAAGGGATTCTGGGTAATCTAAGATGGAGGATGGGAAAAATTTCTGGCTGTAAGAGCTGCTCCTTTTTGAGGTATTTTCGGTGTTGGAGGTGATTTCCTCGAATCCCAGGAGCAACAATTACTATTTTATATGCTGTTGCATTGTTTTGGAACTTTGGAAAAGAAAAGTCAAAACAACAGCAGTTTAAAAGGGAGAAGAGCAGACAAAGGAAGCACATGGTGAGGACAGTGCAAGAGAGAGAGAGAGAGAGAGAGAAAACCTGCACAGTTACCGCCTTTGCTGTTTGAATTCGTGTATCGCTGGGCATCGGAGTGCATCTGGGAAAATTAACAAACAGTGAAATTCACAACTCATCTTGGAGGAACTGTTGGGCGACGTTCACAGCACAGAATCAGATAAGTTAATTGTTGTTTTAAGTCTGTCCAAGAGAAAGGCTGCAGTAGTGAGTATAGTAGATTCTTTCTTGATTATATGTTTTTGGAGATAAGTCTCTTGATTAAACTTAAAATATAAGCCATAGCTATTAATTTAACCTGGGGCAGTGTTTGTAGAGGAATAAGATGGTGTCATTTTCTGGGTCTGTAGATTGTGAAGGAGCAAAAATGGCCTTTGCAGTGATATGTACTTCTTGTCAGATGTGGGAGTTTAAGGGTTACTGCGGATTATATCTGCCATAAATGCTGTTGGATGCGAATCTTATCAGATCGAGTGGGTCGATTGGAGAGACAGATAGAAGCGATGAGGAATTTGCAACAGCAACAGTATGTGATGGATGGCAGTTATAGGAAGGGGGGAAAAGTCTCAGATACAGTCATATAGATGGGTTAACTCCAGGAAGGGTAAGAGAGGTAGGCAGCTAGAGCAGGAGTCTTTTGTGGATATACCCATTTCAAACAGGTATGCTGTTTTGGAAAATGTAGGGGGTGATGAATTCTCAGGGGAACGTAGCATGAACAGCCAAGTTTCTGGTATTGAGACTGGCTCTAATGCAACTAGGGGTATGTCGGCTTCCAAGAGATCAATTGTGTTAGGGGATTCTGTAGTCCGAGGTACAGACAGAAGTTTCTGTGGCCAGCAGAGAAAAAGCAGAATGGTGTGTTGTTTCCCTGGTGCCAGGATCAAGGATGTCTCAGAGAGGGTGCAGAATGTTCTCACGAGTCATACCACACTTGAAACATTCATGCTGTTTCTCTCTGCACAGATACAGCCAGACCTGCTGAATTTCTCCAGCTTTCATCGTATTTGTTTCAGATTTCCAGTAAGTGCAGTATTTTGCTTTTATTCTTTTTAATAATTTTCAATTCAAATATATCGTGGCCACTGCTTCCAAGTGGTGTCTTCATTTTGAGGTCATTAATTAACTGTCACTTTACATATAACCTACCTCTCTGGTTGGTTCGGGAATGAGCTGCTCTAAGAAACTCTCTCAAAAGCATTCTATTAATTTCTCATCCGGGCTATCATTGCCAATTGATTCTATGTAAATTAAAATAACCTGTGATAAAGGGTCAGCAATAATTATAAGCAATCGATATTCTTCCTGCATACTTCAGCCCACATTATGGTCACTGTTTGGGAGCCTATAGGTCACTCCCACAGTGACTTCTTTCTCCTGCTATTCCTCATCCTCACTCAATCTACATCCTGATCTTGTGATGCAATGCCATCTCGAAAAGTCAAGGGCTCTACCTCCACCTCCCTTTCAGTTAGAGAACTCCGAAAATTCACTATCCTTTTGTTTTATTGTCATGTATCTTTCAATATTCAAGACCCAATCCTTGTCATCCTGAAGCTATGTATGTGTAATAGTTATCAGATCAGATTTATTAACTTAAATGTGAGCTACCAATGTGTTTAATTTGTTATGGCCACATTCAAATAGATTCCCCAGTTTTGTCTTCATAGAACCATAGAATCATACAGTACAGAAGAGGCACTTCGGACTAATGAGTCCAATTTATGTTAATTTACTCTTGACTGATGTATTCTTTGGTTTATTCTCTAAACTCTTTTCTTCCATTTCCTGACCGTCATTTCCTATATTACTTATTTTGCTCAAAAATGGAAACAGAAATTTCTGGAAAAACTCAGCAGGTCCAGTAGTGTCTGTGGAGAGAAAGCAGAGTTAACATTTCAAGCCTGGTGACTCTTCTTCAGAACTAGAATATAGAACAGTACAGCACAGAACAGGCCCTTCAGCCCATGATGCTGTGCCGACCACTGATCCTCATGTATGCACCCTCAAATTTCTGTGACCATATGCATGTCCAGTAGTCTCTTAAATGTCCCCAATGACCTTGCTTCCACAACTGCTGCTGGCAACGCATTCCATGCTCTCACAACTCTCTGTGTAAAGAACCCGCCTTTGACATCCCCTCTATACTTTCCTCCGACCAGCTTAAAACTATGACCCCTCGTGTTAGTCATTTCTGCCCTGAGAAATAGAGTCGATAGCCAGAGACTATCTATGCCTCTCATTATCTTGTATACCTCAATTAGGTCCCCTCTCCTCCTCCTTTTCTCCAATGAAAAAGTTCCGAGCTCAGTCAACCTCTCTTCATAAGATAAGCCCTCCCCAAGTCCAGGCAGCATCCTGGTAAACCTCCTCTGAATCCTCTCCAAAGCATCCACATCTTTCCTATAATAGGGCTACCAGAACTGGACGCAGTATTCCAAGTGTGGTCTAACCGAAGTTTTACAGAGCTGCAACAAGATCTCACGACTCTTAAACTCAATCCCCCTGTTAATGAAAGCCAAAACACCATATGCTTTCTTAACAACCCTGTCCACTTGGGTGGCCATTTTAAGGGATCTATGTACCTGCACACCAAGATCCCTCTGTTCCTCCACACTGCCAAGAATCCTATCCTTAATCCTGTACTCAGCTTTCAAATTCGACCTTCCAAAATGCATCACCTCGCACTTATCCAGATTGAACTCCATCTGCCACCCCTCAGCCCAATCTGCATCCTGTCAATGTCCCGCTGCAGCCTACAACAGCCCTCTACACTGTCAACGACACCTCCAACCTTTGTGTCGTCTGCAAACTTGCTGACCCATCCTTCAATCCCCTCATCCAAGTCATTAATAAAAACTACAACTGGCCCAAGGACAGAGCCCTGTGGAACACCACTCACCACTAACTTCCAGGCAGAATATTTTCCTTCTACTACCACTCGCTGTCTTCTGTTGGCCAGCCAATTCTGTATCCAGACAGCTAAGTTCCCCTATATCCCATTCCTCCTGACCTTCTGAATGAGCCTACCCATGGGGAACCTTATCAAATGCTTTGCTGAAGTAGCTAGGAAAATCCAGGATTTACGCTAGCTGAAGTGGTAGTGGTTTGATGTGGAGGCGAGCAGACAGGTGGAGACAGACCCAAACAGAGAGCGATAGGAAAGGGGTAGGTAAACAAGGAGTTACTGGATAGCAGGCTGGACAGAAGGAAAGCTGAATGAGAGGTAATAACAGTAAAAGTGAGAAAATTAACTCACCGTGCTGAATGCAACATATAATGTGATAATGGGCCGAGGAGCACATGGGAATGGGTGCCTGTGCGAAAAGCAACCCAAATCTAGAGAGGGATACGTTGATGTTCTAGGGCATGTGATAGCAAAAAGATGATGTTGGGTATTTTGAAAAGCATCAAGGTAGATAAGACCCCAGGACCTGATGGAATCTATCTCTGAATGCTGAGGAAGTGAGGGAGGAAAATACTGGAGACTTGTACAAAATCTTTGTATCCTCTTTAGTCATAGGAGAGGTCCCAGAGGAGTGGAGAATAGGCAATGGTATTCCTTCGTTAAGGAAGGACAACGAGGATAATTTGAGAAATTACAGGTCAATGAACCTTACGTCAGTGGTAAGGAAATCATTGGAGAAGATGTTTAGGAAAGAATCTCCTCACATTTGGAAAAATATGAACATATTAGCAATAGGCAGCATGGCTTTATGTGAGGGTGGTCATGTCTCACAAACTTGATTGAGTTTTTTGAGAAAGTGACAAAGATGATTGATGAGGACAGGGTGATAGATGTTGTCTGCATGGACTCTAGCAAGGCCTTTGACAAGGTCCCTCAGTGAACTGGTAAGATAGATTCAGAACTGGCTTAAACAGTGGGAGGGTGATTTTCCTGACTGGAGATTTGTGACCAGTGGTGTTCTACAGTGATCAGTGGTTCTCCTCAGGGACCCCTGTTGTTTGTAACATACATATATAAATGATCTGGAGGTCAATGTAGATGGCCTGATTAGCACGTTTGTGAATGAAACAAAGGTTGAGGGAGCTGTTGATAGTGAGAAGGATTGCCAGAGGATACAGCAGGATATAGACAGGCTGAAGAAATGGTAAATGGCTTAATCCAGAAAAATGTGAGATGATGCACTTTGGAACATTAAATGCAAAAGAGAATTATGCAGTAAATGGCATCAACATACAGGTCCATAGTGGCAACACAAGTAGATTATGAAGGAGTATGGTATTCTTGCCTTCATTTGTTGGGGCATACAATATAAAAATTGGCAAGTCATGTTGCACCGATATAGAACATTAGTTAGGCCACATTTGGAATATTGTGTACAGTTCTGGTCACCACACAACCAGAAGCTTGGGGAGGCTTTGGATAGAATACAGAAAAGGTTTACCAGGATATTGCCTGGTTTGGAGAGTATTATCTATGAGGAGAGATTGGACAAACTTGGTTTGTTTTCATTTGAACATCAGAGGTTGAGAGGTGACCTTATAGAAGTTTACAAAATTATGAGAGACATGATAGAATGGATAGTCAGCATCTTTTTCCTAAGATAAAACTGTCAATTACTAGGGGACATAGGTTTAAGGTGAAAGCGGGCAAGTTTAAAGGAGATGTGAGATGCAGGGTTTTTCCCCCCTACACAGAGGGTAGTAAGTGCCTGGAATGCGCTGCCAGAGAAGGTGGAGAAGCTGATACATTACCAACAGGCATTTTGATGATACATGAATCGACAGGGAAGAGAGAGAGATATGGACTGCATGGGACAAAAGGTTTTTAGTTTAGAAAGGCACCATGTGTTGGTACAGGCTTGGTGGGTCGAAGGGCCTGTTGCTGTACTGTACTGTCCTTTGTTCAAGATAACATACTGTTGTTGGTATAGATTTGCACCTTCAATAATCTCCACTACAAGACTTTGAGACATAAACTAAGCTGGCATTTCAGTTCCAAACTGAAATCAAAAGCTGAATTGTTGGAATATCTTTAAAGGTGAAAGGAAGACTTGGAAAATGTGTTGCTGGAAAAGCACAGCAGGTCAGGCAGCATCCAAGGAGCAGAAGAATCGACGTTTCGGGCATAAGCCCTTCTTCAGGAATTCCTGAACACATTTTTCAACTGATCTCCAGTATCTGCAGTCCCCACTTTCTCCCGAAAGGAAGACTTTTCAACAAGTGAATGAGAGAATCTCTGCGCAAACAAACTTGTGTCAATGACATAAATAATTAATAATGATGAATGGAAAACAGAAAGAAAACAACTCAACAAATTCTCTGATTCAGCCTGGTGCTATTGAACTGCGTTTCACTGATCTTTGTTTCTTTATCCACTGTTAACGTCTTGTTTTTGTGCTTCTGCCTGTTTTGTGAAAGTGGGAGTTTATTGGATAGAGTTTCAGTTGTGGTGTTGTAAGTTAGCAGTTCATATTTCCTAACTGCCAATGGTTAGAAACAAGTTGCTTGCAAAAAGTAGTTATTTTGTAAGTAGACAAATGTGGTGAATTTTTTTTAAAATTGAGCTCTTCAATCAGGTAAATTGGAGACTGAGGATAGTCTGATTAAATATAGTCACAGAAACATACAGCAATGAAACCAGACCCTTCCGTCCAACTCATCCATGCCAACCAGATATCCCAACCTACTCTCGTCCCACTTGCCGGCACTTGGCCCATATCCCTCTAAACCCTTTCTATTCAGAAAGCCATCCAAATGCCTCTTAAATGTTACAATTGTACCAGCCTCCACCACTTCCTCTGGCAGCTCATTCCATACACGTACCACCCTCTGTGTGAAAAAGTTGCCCCTGAGGTCTTTTTTAGATCTTTCCTCTCTCACCCTAAACCTATGCCCTCTCGTTCTGGACTCCCCGACCCCAGGGAAAAGACTTTGCCTATTTACCCAATCCATGCCCCTCATAATTTTGTAAACCTCTATAAGGTCACCTCTCAGCCTCCGACGCTCCAGGGAAAACAGCCCCAGCCTCTCCCTATAGCTCAAATCCTCCAACCCTGGCAACATCCTTGTAAATCTTTTCTGAACCCTTTCAAGTTTCACAACATCTTTCCGATAGGAAAGAGACCAGAAGTGCACGCAATATTGCTAAAGAGGTCTAACCAATGTCCTGTATAGCCGCAACATGACCTCCCAACTCCTGTACTCAATACTCTGACCAATAAAGGAAAGCATACCAAACGCCGCCTTCACTATCCTATCTACCTGCGACTCCACTTTCAAGGAGCTATGAACCTGCACTCCAAGGTCTCTTTGCTCAGCAACACTCCCTAGGACCTTACCATTAAGTGTATAAGTCCTGCTAAGATTTGCTTTCCCAAAATGCAGCACCTCACATTTATCGGAATTAACCTCCATCTGCCACTTCTCAGCCCATTGGCCCATCTGGTCCAGATCCTGTTGTAATCTGAGGTAACCCTCTTCGCTGTCCACTACACCTCCAATTTTGGTGTCATCTGCAAACTTACTAACTCTTCCTCTTATGCTCACATCCAAATCATTTATGTAAATGACAAAAAGTAGAGAACCCAGCACCGATCCTTGTGGCACTCCACTGGTCACAGGCCTCCAGTCTGAAAAACAACCCTCCACCACCACCCTCTGTCTTCAAAGTTTGTGCGAAGATTTGTAGCTCGGGTGCTCGTTGTTTTGGTTCTGTTCGCCGAGCTGGAAGTTTTTGTTGCAAACGTTTCGTCCCCTGGCTAGGCGACATCAGTGCTTGGGAGCCTCCTGCGAAGCGCTTCTTTGATGTTTCCTCCGGTGTTTATAGTGGTCTGTCCCTGCCACTTCCGGTTGTCAGTTTCAGCTGTCCGCTGTAGTGGTTGGTATATTGGGTCCAGGTCGATGTGTTTGTTGATGGAGTTTGTGGATGAATGCCATGCCTCTAGGAATTCCCTGGCTGTTCTCTGTCTGGCTTGCCCTATGATAGTAGTGTTGTCCCAGTCGAATTCATGTTGCTTGTTGTCTGCGTGTGTGGCTACTAAGGACATACAGAACAGAAAACAGGACACTGAACCTATCAACAAAGACGGCATACTTAAACTATTGGACTTGTGCCTCACAACACATTTCACATTCAACAACCAGATATATGAACAAATCAACGGAACACCCATGGGATCACCGATCTCGGGACTCATAGCAGAGGCAGTTATGCAAAGGTTAGAACAAACAGTCCTACCACAAATTCAACCTAAACTCTGGGTCAGATATGTCGATGACACATTTGTAATAATTAAAAACACGGAAATAGAAAAAACACACCGGATCATCAACGCCACACTCACAGGAATCCGATTCACAAGAGAAGAAGAAAAGGATAGCCAACTCCCATCCCTAGACGTGATGGTACAGAGATCACCGAATGGAGAGTTCACTACAAGGGTATACAGGAAAGCCACACACACAGACCAAATCCTAAACTATGAAAGTAACCACCCCAACACACACAAACGAAGCTGCATCAGGACACTATTCAAAAGGGCCACAACACACTGCAGTACACCAGGACTGCAAAAAGAAGAAGAGGAACACCTATACAAGGTATTTGCCAAAAACAGATACCTGCGCAACTTCATCAACAGATGCCTGAGAGAAAGACCACGGAACGAGGACATACCACAACCAAAAGGACTAGCCACACTACCATACATCAGGAGCATTTCAGAACTGACAGCCAGACTACTGTGACCACTAGGACTTATAACAGCACACAAACCAACAGCCACGCTCAGACAACAACTCACCAGAACGAAGGACCCGATACCCAACATAAGCAAAACTAATGTAGTGTACAAAATACCATGCAAGGACTGCACTAAACACTATATAGGACAAACAGGAAGACAGCTAACAATCCGCATCCATGAACATCAACTAGCCACGAAACGACACGACCAGCTATCCTTAGTAGCCACACACGCAGACAACAAGCAACATGAATTCAACTGGGACAACACTACTATCATAGGGCAAGCCAGACAGAGAACAGCCAGGGAATTCCTAGAGGCATGGCATTCATCCACAAACTTCATCAACAAACACATCGACCTGGACCCAATATACCAACCACTACAGCGGACAGCTGAAACTGACAACCGGAAGCGGCAGGGACAGACCACTATAAACACCGGAGGAAACATCAAAGAAGCGCTTCGCAGGAGGCTCCCAAGCACTGATGATGTCGCCTAGCCAGGGGACGAAACGTTTGCAACAAAAACTTCCAGCTCGGTGAACAGAACCACAACAACCCTCTGTCTTCTACCTTTGAGCCAGTTCTGTATCCAAATGGCTAGTTCTCCCTGTTTTCCGTGAGATCTAACCTTGCTAATCAGTCTGCCATGGGGAAACTTGTTGAACGCCTTACTGAAGTCCATATAGATCACATCTACTGCTCTGCCCTCATCAATCTTCTTTGTTACTTCTTCAAAAAACTCAATCAAGTTTGTGAGACATGATTTCCCACGCACAAAGCCATGTTGACTATCCCTAATCAGTCCTTGTCTTTCCAAATACATGTACATCCTGTCCCTCAGGATTCCCTCCAACAACTTGCCCACCACTGAGGTTAGGCTCACCGGTCAATAGTTCCCTGGGTTGTCTTTCCCACCCTCCTTAAACAGTGGCACCACGTTTGCCAACCTCCAGTCTTCCGGCACCTCACCTGTGACTATTGATGATACAAATATCTCAGCAAGAGGCCCAGCAATCACTTCTCTAGCTTCCCACCGAATTCTAGGGTACACCTGATCAGATCCTGGGGATTTATCCACTTTTAACCGTTTGAAGACATCCAGCACTTCCTCCTCTGTAACCTGGACATTTTGCAAGATGTCACCATCTATTTCCCTACAGTCTATATCTTCCATATCCTTTTCCACAGTAAATACTTATGCAAAATATTCATTTCGTATCTCCCCCATTTTCTGTGGCTCCACACAAAGGCTACCTTGCTGAGCTTTGAGGGGCCCTATTCTCTCCCTAGTTACACTTTTGTCCTTAATATATTTGTAAAAACCTTTTGGATTCTCATTAATTCTATTTGCCAAAGCTATCTCATGTTCCCGTTTTGCCCTCCTGATTTCCCTCTTAAGTATACTCCTACTGCCTTTATACTCTCCTAAAGATTCACTCGATCTATCCTGTCTATACCTGACATATGTTTCCTTCTTTTTCTTAATCAAACCCTCAATTTCTTTAGTCATCCAGCATTCCCTACACCTACCAGCCTTCCCTTTCACCCTGACAGGAATATACTTTCTCTGGATTCTTGTTATCTCATTTCTGAAGGCTTCCCATTTTCCAGCCGTCCCTTTACCTGCGAGTATCTGTCTCCAATCAGCTTTCAAAAGTTCTTGTCTCATACCATCAAAATTGGCCTTTCTCCAATTTAGAACTTCAACTTTTAGGTCTGGTCTATCCTTTTCCATCACTATTTTAAAACGAATAGAATTATGGTCACTGACCCCAAAGTGCTCCCCACTGACACCTCAGTTACCTGCCCTGCCTTATTTCCCAAGAGTAGGCCAAGGTTTGCACCTTCTCTCGTAGGTACATCCACATACTGAATCAGAAAATTGTCTTGTACACACTTACAAAATTCCTCTCCATCTAAACCTTTAACACTATGGCAGACCCAGTCGATGTTTGGAAAGTTAAAATCCCCTACCATAACTACCCTATTATTCTTACAGAGAGCTGAGATCTCCTTACAAGTTTGTTTCTCAATTTCCCTCTGACTATTAGGAGGTCTATAACACAATCCCAATAAAGGTGATCATCCCTTTCTTATTTCTCAGTTCCAACCAAATAACTTCCCTGGATGTATTTCCGGGAATATCCTCCCTCAGCACAGCTGTAATGCCATCCCTTATCAAAAATGCCACTCCCCCTCCTCTCTTGCCTCCCTTTCTATCCTTCCTGTAGCATTTGTATCCTGGAACATTAAGCTGCCAGTCCTGCCCATCCCTGAGCCATGTTTCCCAGTCCCATGTTCCTAACCATGCCCTGAGTTCACCTGCCTTCCCTGTTAGGCCCCTTGCATTGAAATAAATGCAGTTTAATTTATTAGTCCTGCCAGCCCTGACTGTTTGACTCACTTCTGTTCTCAACTGTACCAGTCTCAGATTGATCTCTTTCCTCACTATCTCCCTGGGTCCCCCCCACCTTACTAGTTTAAATCCTCCCAAGCAGTTCTAGCAAATTTCCCTACCAGTATATTAGTCTCCTTCCAATTTAGGTGCAATCCGTCCTTCTTGTGCAGGTCACTTCTACCCTAAAAGAGATTCCAATGATCCAAAAATGTGAATCCTTCTCCCATACACCAGCTCCTCAGCCATGCATTCATCTGCTCTGTCCTCCTATTCCTGCCCTCACTAGCTCGTAGCACTGGGAGTAATCCAGATATTACAACCCTTGAGGACCTCCTTTTTAAATTTCTGCCTAACTCTCTGTAATCTCCCTTCAGAATCTCAACCTTTCCCCTTCCTATGTCATTGGTTCCAATGTGGACAATGGCCTCCTGCTGGCCCCTCTCCCCCGTGAGAACATTCTGCACCCTCTCTGAGACATCCTTGATCCTGGCACCAGGGAAACAACACACCATTCTGCTTTTTCTCTGCTGGCCACAGAAACGTCTGACTGTACCTCGAACTAGAGAATCCCCTAACACAATTGATCTCTTGGAAGCCGACGTACCCCTCATTGCATTAGAGCCAGTCTCAATACCAGAAACTTGGCTGTTCGCACTACATTCCCCTGAGAATCCATCACCCCCTACATTTTCCAAAACAGCACCTGTTTGAAATGGGTATATCCACAAAAGACTCCTGCCCTAGCTGCCTACCTCTCTTACCCTTCCTGGAGTTAACCCATCTATATGACTGTATCTGAGACTTTCCCCCCTTCCTATGACTGCCATCCATCACATACTGTTGCTGTTGCAAATTCCTCATCGCTTCTATCTGTCTCTCCAACCGATCCACTTGATCTGATAAGATTCGCATCCAACAGCATTTATGGTAGATATAATCCGCAGTAACCCTTAAACTCTCTTTAAACTCCCACATCTGACAAGAAGTACATATCACTGCAAAGGCCATTTTTGCTCCTTCACAATCTACAGACCCAGAAAATGACACCGTCTTATTCCTCTACAAACACTGCACTAGGTTAAATTAATAGCTATGGCTTATATTTTAAGTTTAATCAAGAGACTTATCTCCAAAAACATAAAATCAAGAAAGAACCCACTGTACTCACTAATGCAGCCTTTCTCTTGGATAGACTTAAAACAACGATTAACTTATCTGATTCTGTGCTGTGAACTTCGCCCAAACCGATTCCTCCAAGATTAGTTGTGAAATTCACTGTTTGTTAAATTTCCCAGATGCACTGCAATGTCCAACGGCACATGAATTCAAAAACAGCAAAGGCAGGAACTGTGCAGGTTCTCTCTCTCCTGCACTGTCCTCACCATGTGCTTCCTTTGTCTGTTCTTCTCCCTTTTAAAACTGCTGTTGTTTTGACTTTTTTTTCTCAAACTTCCAAAACAATGCAACAGCATATAAAACAGTAATTGCAGATCCTGGAATTCGAGGAAATCACCTCCAGCACCTAAAATATCTCAAAAAAAAAGGAGCAGCTCTTACAGTCAGAAATTTTTCCTGTCCTCCATCTTGGATTACCCAGAATCCTTTTGGGGTACCCATCTACAACCAAAACAAATGGGGGAATGTTACCTGGGAATTAGTCACATCACAGGCACTTGTGTGCTCACCACTTTTCAATGCATTGCATTGGGCTTACCTGGCACACGGACTCCATGAACTGGATTGGACAGAACCATTCCTACTTCAGTCATTCCATATCGCTCTAACAATGTGTGGCCACTGATTTCTTTCCATTTCTTCCGTATTGGTTCAGGAAGAGCAGCAGATCCTGAAACCATTAACCTAAAAAGATACATATACAGCAAACAAACAGTGATCAGACAGCAACATCTCATGATGTGATATGATTGACAGTCAGGAGGTAAAAGGGACAGAAACAGCATAAAAATAAAATTGGCTTTGGGGCAGAAAGAGAGAATTGTGACGAATGTCTGCGTCTCAGACCAGATGGAGGTATGTGGCGGAGCTTGGCAAGATCCAGTAACAGGTCCATTACTATTTGTGATCGACATTAATTAATTAGACATAGTGGTATAAAGACCATAATGTCCAAATTTGCATGATATTTGGAAATGCACTTAATAGTGAGACAGATATATTATAATCACAAGTATAAGAAGATAAACATTTGAATAGAATACATGGAAACACCAATAGTAAAATGACAGCAGGATTCCAAGCTTGAATCGCAATGTCAAAAAATCTTAAATTATGCAAACTTGAACCTAAGACAAACATCAGCATTCATGAGTAACCTTAGAAATGATACAGCACAGAAGGCGGCCATTCAGCCCACCTTGTTCATGCTGACTCAAAGACACCCTGCTCCTTCCAGTCCCATCTCCCTGCACACAGCCCACAGCCCTGAAGCTTACAGACTCAAGGTTCAGATCCAGGTACTTTAGGGTCTTTACCTCCACCAGCAACTCAGGCAGTGAATTTCAGACACCCATTGCCTTGTGTGCAAGAATGGTTTTCCTCACATCTCCTCTAATTCTTTTGCCACTTAGCTTTCTGCCACTAACTCAATGCACTGACCAATAAAAGCAGGTGTGCCTACTGTCCTCTTCACCTACTGTCCTGTACCCTATCTACCTGTGACTCCACCTTCAAGGAACTATGCACCTGTACCCCAAAGTCTCTTTGTTCAGCAACGCTCCCCAGGGTTCTACCGTCAACTGTGTAAGTCCTGCCCTGATTTGGCTTTACCAAAATGCAACCCCTCATATTTATCTAAAATAGACTCCATCTGCCATTTCTCAGCCCATCAACCCACTTGATCAAGATCCCATTGTAGTCTGAGGTAACTTTCTTCACTGTCCACTACACCACCAATTTTGGTGTCATCTGCAAACTTACTAACCATCTCACCCATATTCACATCCAAGTCATTTGCATAAATGACAAAAAGCAGTAGAATCATCAGTGATCCTTGCAGCACATCAAGGGCCTTAATGAGTACTTTGCATCAGTTTTCACTAAGTAGAAGGACGTGGAGAATGGTAAAATTACACTGGGGTATGTTGATATTCCAGTGAATGTTGATATTCTAGGGAATGTTAGTGGTGTTGGGCGATTGAAAGCATTAAGGTAGACAAATCCATAGGACCTGTTGGGATCTGTCCCAGGATATGAGAGAGGCAAGGGAGGAAATTGCTGAGGCTTTGACAGAGATCAGTGTATCCACTGTGGCCACAGGCAAGGTCCCAGAAGACTAGATAGTAGCCAATATTGCTCCTTTGTTTAAGGAAGGCAACAGGGATAATCCAGGAAATGTCAGGCTTGTGAGCCTTATGTCAGTAGTAGGGAAATTATTGGAGAAAATTCTTAGAAGCAGGATTTACTTGCATTTGGAAAAGAATGGGCTTATTAGGAAGAGTCAGCATATCCTTATCCAGTGGAGGACAATACTCTCAAATTTGATTGAGTTTTTTTGAGGAAGTCATAAAGACGATTGATGAGGGTAAGGACAGTAGGCATGGCTTTGTGAGGGGCAGGTCATGCCTCACAAGCCTTACTGAGTTCTTTGAGGATGTGACAAAACAAATTGATGAAGGTCAAGGATGTGGTGTAGATGGATTTCAGTAGATGGTAGGCTCATTCAGAAAGTTAGGAGGTATGGGGTACAGGGGAATTTGGCTGTCTGAATTGGCTGGCCGAAAGAAGACAGCAAGTGGTCGTGGATGGAAAGTATTCCACCTGGAAGTCGGTGACCAGTGGTGTCCCACAGGGCTCTGTTCTTGGGCCTCTGCTCTTTGTAGATTTTATAAGTGACTTGGATGAAGAAGTGAAAGGGTGGGTTTGTAAATTTGCCGATGACACCAAGATCGGTGGTGTTGTAGATAGTGTCGAGGCCTGTTGCAGGCTCCAACGAGACATTAACAGGATGCAGATGGAGTTCAACCTGGATAAATGCAAAGTGATTTATTTTGGAAGGTCAAATTTGAATGCTGAATACAGGTTTAAAGATAGGATTCTTGGCAGTGTGGAGGAACAGCGGGATCTTGGGTCCATGTACATAGATCCCTCAAAGTTGCCACCTAAGTTAATAGGGCTATTAAGAAGGCATATGGTGTTTTGGCTTTCATCAACAGGGGGACTGAGTTTAAGAGTCGTGAGATCTTGTTGCAGCTCTGTAAAACCCTGATTAGACCACACTTGAAATATTGTGTCCAGTTCTGGTTGCATCATTATAGGAAGGATGTGAATGCTTCAGAGAGGATGCAGAGGAAATTTACCAGGATGCTGCCTGGATTGGAGGGCATGTCTTATGAAGACAGGCTGACTGAGCTCAGGCTTTTCACACTGGAGAGAAGGAAGAAAGAAAGATTACTTGATAGAGGTGTACAAGGTAATGAGAGGCATATATACAGTGGATAGCCAGAGACTTTTCCCCAGGGCAGAAATGGCTGACACGAAGGGTCATAATTTTAAGATACAGGGGAAATGTCAGAGGTGGGGTCTTAACGCAGAGATGGTGGGTGCATGGAATGTACTGCCAGTGGTGGTAATAGAGTCAGAGACATTAGGGACATTTAAGTGTCTGCTGGACAAACACATGGACAGCAATAAATTGAGAGCTGTGTAGGTTAGAGTGACCTTAGATTAAGATAAATGCTGGGCACAACATCATTAGCCGAAGGGCCTGTACTGTACTGTGCTGCACTTTTCTGTGTTCTATGTAAGGCAGTGGATATTGTCTGCATGGAATTTATTGAAGCACATGACAAGGTCCCTCATGGTAGGCCCGTTCAAAAAATTAAGTTGCATGGGATCCATAATGAGTTGGTAAACTGGACACAAAATTGGCTTGTTCATCAAAGACAGACAGTAGTTGTGGAGAATGTTTTTCAGACTGGAGTTCTGCAACCAGTGGTGTTCCATAAGGATCAGTGCTGAGGCTTCTGCTTGTAATTTTTAGAAATGAATTGGGTGAAAATGTTGGGCGGAGAAATCTCAGATGCAGATTAATCTAGATAAGTGTGAGGTGATGCACTTTGGGAGGTCAAATGCAAGAGGAAAGTCCTAATTTGTGTATAATTCAAGTCCTACTTCTGGTGACTGAGGTTACTCTCTTACCTGATGTTGCTCTGGCACATACTGTGTATAAAGTCCTTTACATGGCTCTGTCGGAAGTACTTGGCATGGTATTCAATGAGTTTGACATATATAGTAGGCACTGCCATGAACATGTTGACCCGAGGAACTTCTGGGCAATTAGTTTTCAGCAGGTACTCCCAAACCTCAAAAGAAAATTACTAGATGAGAAACAGGACTCATTTGTAAGTTTTATTTCATTTATCCTTCCATGGTAACACCAACAACACCATGAAGCGACTCCTTCCTACTTCGGCTGCCCTGGCATTCAGTTAGACTTTAGGATGTGGAGAGGAATATGTCAACCATGTTGCACTTTCAGCAATGAGCACCACAATCAGCCTTTGTTGCATCACAGAAAAACACAGGACATGCATATGCTTCAAATGAACTAATCCGAAAACTATGCAACAAAATAAAAGTTAAAAAATACTTACACTCAACAGCTGGGCAAAGGCTAAGCAAACCTATCGGAGGAGCAGAGCCAAGGGAGGGCTGCACTATTGGAAGGTCAGAACGGAGGGATGCATTGCACTGTGGAAAGATTAGTACTCAGGGAGCACTGCAGTGTCAGAGGGGCAGTAATAAATGAGTGCCACACTGTTGGAGGGGTAGTTATTGAGGGAGTCCTGCAGTAACAGAAAATCAGTTCTAATGGGAGCATTACAGTATTGCAGGAGATCTACTGAGGAAGTGCTGCTCTTCAGCATGTCATTGAACCAAGGCCCAACTTGTTGATTGAACAGTTTGTTTACACATTGGAATACCCATCGTCCTGTTCGAAAGGGAACACAGCAGCTTTCCCAGTGCCCTGCTTAACATTTTGCAATTGCACAATGCCATCTAAAATGGATTAAATTGCCATTCATGTCATTGTTGTTTGTGGATTTTACTATGTGCATATGCATCACTTTCATTTACATAACAACAATATCATTATTGCTTAAATTAGCAGTTTATTTTATTTATCCTTGCATGGTAACACCAAGAGTATCCAAGAGATCTGATAAAGGCTAGTCCTTTTAAATGTCCTGACTTGGATTTATTGGTGTATGATAAGAAGCAGAATGATTGAGTTGAAGACCTTCATTTCAATTCAGAGAAAGTGAGTGCTGCAGATGCTGGAGATCAGAGTTGAGAGTGTGGTGCTGGAAAAGCACAGCCGGTCAGGCAACATCTGAGGGGCAGGAGAGTCGACATCTCGGGCTTAAGCTCTTCATCATATTCCTGTTCCTCGGATGCTGCCTGACTGGCCATGCTTTTCCAGCACCACGCTCTTCATTTCAATGTCAAGGTCAGACAGCACTCAAGCTGTAGAAATTCAAATTTGCACCAGGTGTTCAAATTATCTCAGTTCCAACTCCTTAATACTCTTTTACCTCACACATTGTAAATTTGTATTTTAATACAGAACAATCACAGGGGAGACAAGGTAATAGCCTACAACAGTCAACACAAACCCACCAAGGTACAGAGGATTGTTCAACTTTGTTTTTCCATTTTCCTTCCTCTTGAAGTATCTGCCAGACATTTTCGGGACTTAGGAGAAACTGCTAGAAAGTCCAGGGCCAGAATCTGCTTAGCGATTCAATTAATAAACAGATTCCCGAGTGCGTCTCAGACACTTGCAGTGTCAATATACATCATTCTCGATTGTATTGCTTCCCCTTCCTGTCAATCACCCCACTGTCTTTAAATAATGTGCATCAACCATGACACAGCCTCAATGCATGGAGTCCAGCCACATTCTCTCACCCTACTCTATCCCTCACTATTAGTAATTCCAGTCAAAAGCCAAGGCCCTGTGTTCTGACTGTGCTTGCTTTGTTCACAGACTGTGCTGTTGCCAACAAAAAAATTGTTGGAAGACTTAGCAGGTCTGGCAGCATGGAGAATGTCAGGGACAGGACAGAATAGGAGAGATTCAGATAATCCCATAAGAACATGGAGCAGGAGGCCATTCAGCCCCTTGAGCCTGCTCCAGTTGATATGATCAGGGTTGATCTCACCTTGGCCTCAACTCCATTTTCCTGCCTGCTCTCCTTAACCCTTCAACCCATTACTTATTAAAAATATGTCTCCTCCTTAAATTTATTCAGTGTCCAGGCATTTACTGTACTGGATGTAGGTTTGCTCGCTGAGCTGGAAGGCTCATTTCCAGACGTTTCGTCACCCTACTAGGTAACATCTTCAGTGGGCCTCCAGGCGAAACACTATAAATGATTCCTGATTTCTCATTCATATGTTTGGGCTTCTTTGGGTTGGTGATGTCTTTTCTTGTTCTTTTTGTCAGAGGGGAGTTGATGGGGTCTAACTCGATGTGTTTGTTGATAGAGTTCCGGTAGGAATGCCATGTTTCTAGGAATTCTTGTGCATAAGAGCAGAGGAAAATCACCTGTACCGTATATTCAGAAAGAATGGGTACCCGATTTCTCAGCAACAAACCCAAACAAGCAGACAAAACACATCCAGAAACCCTAGCCAAAGACATCTTGGAAATGACTGCCAGACTACTCAGACCTCTTGGCATCACAGTAGCCCACAAACCCACCAACACACTAAAACAGCAGCTAATGAATTTGAAAGACCCCATACAGACAACAAGCAAATCGAATGTAATTTACAAAATACCGTACAAGGACTGTAACAAACACTACATTGGACAAACAGACAGAAAACTAGCCACCAGGATACATCAACTAGCCACAAAAAGTCATGACCCTCTCTCACTAGTATTCTTACATACGGATGAGGAAGGACACTACTTTGACTGGGACAACACATCCATCCTAGGACAAGCCAAACAGAGACACACATGAGAATTCCTAGAAGCATGGCATTCCAATGGGAACGCTATCAACAAACACATCGAGTTAGACCCCATCTACCAGCCCTGAGAAAAGGAACAGGAAATGACATCACCAACCCAAGGAAACCCAAACATATAAATAGAAATCAGGAATCATGTACAGTGCTTCACCTGGAGGCCCACTGAAGATGTTACCTAGTAGGGTGTCGAAACGTTTGGAAATGAACCTTCCAACTCAGTGAGCAAACCTACATCCAGAACTTCAACCTGAGCGACAAATCTTCTCAAAACTCGCTATTTACCGTATTCTTCTGGAGTGAATTCCACAGATTCACAACTCTTTGAGAGGAATAAAACTCTCAGCATGTTTTAGATCTGCTGCCTCTCAGCCTAAAACTATGACCTCTCCTTCTACAGTGCCCTTCAAGGGGAACATCTACTCTATGTCTAGGTTATTAGTCTCCTTTTCATCTTATATACCTCCTTTCATTCTTCTAAACCCTCACAAATATAGGCCTTAACTGCTCAATCTCTCGACATAAAACTAGTCTTTCAATTCTGTAATTAATCCAGTGAGCCTTCTCTAAGCTGCCTCCAATGTAATGGCATCCTTGTTAGATTCAATGATAAAGATGGCATGGAACAAAGGGGTGTGAATGTGGGAAATGAACACTTCTACCTGGAGGCAAAAACCTGAAAACGTACTTTCAGACTAGCAGCTGGCCAAGAAAGAGACGGTGGGGGAACCCCTCATCGGAGAGTCTAGGACAGGAGGGCATAAATTCAGAATTAAGGGATGCCAATTTAAGGATGAGTTCAGGAGGATTTTCTTCTCTTAAATGATTGAAAGTCTTTGGAAGTCCTTGCCTCAGACAGCTGTCGGTGAAAAGTCCTTGTGTATATTTAATGCTGAGATAGAAAGATTTTTTGATCATGAGGGGAATCAAGAGTTACAGTGAAAGGGCAGGAAAGTGGATGTGAGAAACGTCAGATCAGCCATCATCCTATCAAATGGTGCAGCAGGCGTGAGAGACCAAATGGCCTACTCCCTTTCCTATTTCTTATGATCTTATGAAACAGGTCTGAAAGTTGAATCCAGCAAACTGTAAGAGGCCTGATCAGAAGATGAGCTGCTGTTGCACAGCCTCACTGGAGAAGTGCAGCAGCCAGGAACAGAAAGGTAAGCATTAAGAGCAAAGTGGTGAGCAGTGGAGATTCTGGGTCATGCTTATAGACTAATTTGTAGTTTTTATCTGTAATGCTACAACTCCTAGCCAATATTGACAAGGATAGCTGGCTGACAATGCAACCCAAGCACACAAAGATTAAAATTATCCTGAGAGGCAGTCAAACATTTTAGTCATCAGTCAAAAAGGAGGCTGACCCTTCTTCCCCTTAATCCCGGACAGGCTGACCCTCCTTCCCCTTAATTTAGGACAGGCTGAACCCTGTTTTCATTAATCCCGGACAGGCTGACCCTCCTTCCCCTTAATTTAGGACAGGCTGAACCCTGTTTTCCTTAATCCCGGACAGGCTGACCCTCCTTCCCCTTAATTTAGGACAGGCTGAACCCTGTTTTCCTTAATCCCGGACAGGCTGAACCCTGTTTTCCTTAATCCCGGACAGGTTGAACCCCGTTTTCCTTAATCCTGGACAGGCTGAACCTTATTTTTCTTAATTCCAGACAGTAACTGAGACAAACAGAAAAACATCAATTTCAATCCCCAACCTTTAGCCAGATATACAAACTGAACCCACGCTCCAAATATTGTATAACATGCATTGCACAGTTTGAGAGTTTAAGGTAGCTGGGGGTCATGATTCAAGGAAGTAATTTAGTAAAACAATTGGTTTCTTTTTAACCATTAGTGAATCAAATGATAAAATCTTTTCAACAAACGTATACTACACTTGACTCTTTTAGAATTGTGCTGATGCTGTTCCTAACTTACCTGCTGGGCACTGAATTCTGGCAGCATCACACAGGTCGCGCCCACCCAGAGAGGGCATAGCAGTTTATTGAGAATTCCATGGAGGTGATGTAGCGGTAAGACATGGAGAATAACATCATCCTTGCTCCATTCCCATTGTTTCACAAGGCTGGTAATCTGCAGATTGATACTGTTAGCACTCCAGAGCAACGTAACAACAACTTATATTTATATAGCAGCTTTATTATCATGAAATGTCCCAAGGTCATTCCAAGGAGTGTTATAAAAACTAGTATAACACAAAACCTCATGAGGAGATACCGGAAATAAAAACAAAAATTGCCAGAGAAACTCAGCAAGCCTGGCAGCATCTGTGGAAAGAAAGCAGAGTCACTGTTTCAAGCGCAGTGATGCATCATCAGAACTAGTAATAGATAGGAAGAGTGGTATATATGTTGAAAACAGGGGTTAGGAAATAAAAGAGTAAGCAATAGGTGCACACAGAGCCCAGAGAGTCAGCAAGGCAGTTAGACAGACAAAGGGATGGAGAATAGCAAGTTAGGGAGAAAGTAAAGCTGATAATAGGGACCATTGCTGTGAGATATCTGTTGCTGGCCGAGTCTTATTTTGTACATAGACTCCCAGAGTCAAGCCGTTGACAAACACTTTCTCCCCAAGCATGAACAAAGCAACAGTATAAACACCATGCACAGATTTCAGTAACTTACTTTCTCAAAGTACAGCAATTCCTTCTTCAGTCCTTTGCTATAAAATAATCCTTTTCCCAGTTCAGTCCTCCACCAAAAACAAAGAAAAACAAAATGTACACTCTTTACAGGGTTAGATGACCAAAAGCTTGATCAAGAAGATGACAAGGTACAGAGATGGAGAAGTGTAGGCAGGGAATTATAGAACTTGCAGTGAGACAAGTCCAAAGATGTGTAGGTCAGGTTGGCCATGCTAATTTGCCCATAGTGTTAGGTGCATTAGTCAGAAGGAAATGGGTCTGGGTGGGTTACTCTTCGGAGGGTCGGTGTGGACTTGTTGGGCCGAAGGGCCTGTTTCCACACTGTAGGGAGTCTAATCTTCTTCTCTAAAGTGAACACAAGGCCACCGATGGTGATGTGATTATAACTGGCACAGGAGGCCAGAGTTAGAGGATCAGATTTTTAAAAATTCATGCATAAGGTGAGTGTGCCTCTGGCAAGGCCAACATTTGCCATCCATCCCCAACTGTCCCTGAACTGAATGACTTCCTGAGGTGTTTCAGAGGGTAGTTAAGAGTCCATCACATTTTCACAATCTGGAACTAGGTAAGGGTGGTTGAAATCCTTCCCTGATATTAGTGAACCAATAATGGTAATACCACTGGGCTAGCAATCCAGAGGCCAGCTTAATTCTCTGATGATGTGGGTTTGAATCCACCATGGCAGATGGTATAATATGAATTTAATGAAATCTAGAATTACAAACAGCTAGTTTAACAGTGACTGTTAAACTAGCTGTTTGTAATTCTAGATTTCATTTTGTTTTTCTTTGTTTTTGGTGGAGGACTGAACTGGGAAAAGGATTATTTTATAGCAAAGGACTGAAGAAGGAATTGCTGTACTTTGAGAAAGTAAGTTACTGAAATCTGTGCGTGGTGTTTACACTGTTGCTTTGTTATGCTTGGGGAGAAAGTGTTTGTCGACAGCTTGACTCTGGGAGTCTATGTACAAAATAAGACTCGGCCAGCAACAGATTTCTCACAGCAATGGTCCCTATTATCAGCTTTACTTTCTCCCTAACTTGCCATTCTCCATCCCCTTGTCTGTCTAACTGTCTTGCTGACTCTCTGGGCTGTGTGTGCACCTATTGCTTACTCTTTTATTTCCTAACCCCTGTTTTCAACAATGTTGTTTGATTGGGAACAATGTACATCAATGTGGCAACCTTCAGGGTGTCAACCTTCAGTTGGTTCTCTCTAATGAGAGAGTAGCCTATGGCCTCGGAGGACTTTGGTGAACTTATCTTTACGGGGGTGATAAAGGAATGGGATCTTCTGGTAATTAAGATATGGATAGCAGAAATTAACTCTAAATTTGTTTAATATATCACGACAGCTCCATGTAACCCTTTTGCTATAAATTCTGTGACTTACGATCTTATTCTCCACAACCACCTGATGAAGGAGCAGCGCTTTGAAAGCTAGTGCTTCCAAATAAACCTGCTGGCCTGTAACCCGGTGTGTTATTTTTAACATTGTCCACCCTAGTCCAACACCAGCTCATCAAATCAAAGTCAAACAACATAATGAAGGCAGATCTGGTGGTCTTTGGAATGGTTCAAACAAGGGTTCAGATGTTCACCTTCGTAACCAATGTCACACCAAGGTTTCAAAAAGACTGGCTTAATGTCAGACTACTGTTGGGTAGTGAGATGGAGTCAGTTTGCGAGCAGAGTTTGAATCAGAGACTGAAAACAATGTTTTAGTTTGCTTAATTGGAGATAATTTCTTCTCATCCAGTATGCACATCGTGTGGGTTACCTCAACACATGCATACAGTCATACATGTGCAAAAATCTGTTTTCAATCTTCACAGCAGCACCTCACGTACACAGTTTCTTTGACACGAGCGAGTTTACCAGCTCTCATGCAATCCGTCACTTGAGTATATATCCCACGGTACTGGATCACGTACACATCTCTGCAATACCAACCCACATGCACATGTGTACAGTTTCCCAGTACATGCTCAGAAAAGATCACAACTTTTAATTTTTTTCTTTTTAGATTGTGGACAAAGGCAGAAAAATGGCTGTTTTAAACCACTGTGGAAGGAGTTGCCCCATTTTTAAAAACAAGTGAGTAGTGTTTACATTGTTGCTTTCTTCAAGTTGTGGTAAAGGATGTCTCAAACATCTCAGTACCGTGGGTGTGTACAGTGCAGGTGCTGCCGGGAGACACACTGCTGATTGCACAAACCATTCAGGACCAACAGTGAAGAGCAGGAATCACAAGCAAGACAGAACTCTGATTGTTCATCTGCCCAGGAGCCAAATCCGTGCAGGAGAGACACCAGAACTTGGAAGGACAGCTCGTATTCCCTCCCACCAGTTGCTATAACCTAAACTGAACCCCAAAGAACTGCAGATACTGGAAATCAGAGACAAAAACAAGAAGTGATGGAAAAACTCAACAGGTCTGGCAGCATCTGTGGACAGAAAACATTTCAGGTCCAGTGACTCTTCTTCAGAGCTGACTGTAGCTAGGAAAGGAGCCCAGAGAGAGAAAATCAGTTGGACAGTCAAAGGAACAGGTAAAGATCAGCCTGGGAGAATGAACAGCCACTAATGGAGAAGATTAATGGCTCACAATAGGTTGTTTGAAGTATCAGCCTATGTGGTGCACAAAATGGGCGGGTTGGGGCAAGGACATGTAAGAAGGTGCTTAAGCCTTAAAATTCCTGAATTCAGTATTGAGTCCAGAAGGTTACAAGGTTTCCAAGCAGAAAATGAGATGCTGTTCTTCCAGTTTGCCCTGAACTTTGCTCCAGCACTGCAGCTAGCCTGAAGCAGAGATGTTGGCCAAGGAACATGATGGTGTGTTGAAGTGGAAACTCAGGGTCATTTTTCTGGAGAGAATGTGAGTGTTTTGCAAAGTGGTCACCCAACTGGTGTTTCATTTCCCCAGTATTGAGGAGACCACACTGTAAGTGGTGAATATAATAGACTTGATTGAGTGAACTGCAGGTATAGTGCTGATGCACCTGGAAGGTGCCTTGGATACTGAGACACGAGGAAGTAAACACATAGGCATTACACCTCCTGCCATTGCAAGGTGTTGTGGGGGTGTGGAGAGGTAATGAGAGTGGAGGAGTGAACCTCCACTCGCAGAGAGAACAGTCCCTGCGGAAGGCTGACAATGAAGGAGAGGCAAATGTGTGTCTAGTGGTGGGATCCGGTTGGAGGTGACGGAAATGGCAGCTAATTATTCCTTTGGATGCAGATGCTGGTGGGATGGTAGGTGAGGACAAAGGGAGCCTATTGCTGTTCAGGGAGGAGAGAGAGGGGGTGAGGGCTGAAGTGTGGGAGATGGTCTTGTCAACCATGATGGTGGGGAATCTTCAACTGAGAAAGGAGGTGGACCTTCCAGAGGCCCCCTTGTTGGAGTTGGCATCATCAGTGCAATGGAGACAGAGAAACTGGGAAAATAGAATAGAGTCTTTATTGTAAGCAGGGTTAGAGGATGTATATTCAAGGTAATTATGAGTGTGCATGGGTTTTGTAGTGGATATTGGTGGCCAGGAGAAAGTGAAGATGCTGGAGATCAGAGTCGAAAAGTGTGGTGCCGGAAAAGCACAGCAGGTCAGGCAGCATCTGGGGAGCAGGAGAATCGACGTTTCAGGCATAAGCACTTGTGTTGAAGTGGAAGACATTCCTGATGAAGTGCTTATGGCTGAAACATCGATTCTACTGCTCCCCGGATGCTGCCTGACCTGCTGTGTTCTTCCAGTGTCACACGTTTTGATATTGGTGGCCAGCCTATCCCAGAAATGGAAATAGAGATATCAAAGAAAGGAGAAGTCAGAAATGGACCAGGAGAAAGCGAGAGCAAGGTGGAAGCCAGAAGCGTAATGATTAACTTTTCCAATTCCGAATGAGCGACAGAAGCAGCTCCAATTATGTCATCAATGGCCCAGAGAGAGTTGTGGGTGGGGGCCAGAGTAGGACTGGAACTCAGAATGTTCCACAAAGAGATTCCTCTCTTTTCAAAGTTTGGGTGAAGATTTGTAGCTCGGGTGCTCGTTGCTGTGGTTCTGTTCGCCGAGCTGGAAATTTTTGTTGCAAACGTTTTGTCCCCTGTCTAGGTGACATCCTCAGTGCTTGGGAGCCTCCTGTGAAGCGCTTCTGTGGTGTTTCCTCCGGCATTTATAGTGGCCTGTCCCTGCCGCTTCCGGTTGTCAGTTTCAGCTGTCCGCTGTAGTTGCCGGTATATTGGGTCCAGGTCGATGTGTTTGTTGATGGAGTTTGTGGATGAGTGCCATGCTTCTAGGAATTCCCTGGCTGTTCTTTGTTTGGCTTGCCCTATAATGGTAGTGTTGTCCCAGTCAAGTTCATGTTGCTTGTCGTCTGCGTGTGTGGCTACGAGGGATAGCTGGTCGTGTCGTTTCGTGGCTAGTTGATGTTCATGGATGCGGATCGTTAGCTGTCTTCCTGTTTGTCCTATATAGTGTTTTGTGCAGTCCTTGCATGGGATTTTGTACACTACATTAGTTTTGCTCATGTACATGCGACGAAACGTTTGCAACAAAAATTTCCAGCTCGGCGAACAGAACCACATAAGATTACTCTCTTTTTATGCCCTTAAGTCCAACAATTTCACTAACACTATTTCCATACTAATACTGATTTCCTTCAGTTCCTCACTCTTACTATTTCAAAAGAAAGAAAGAATCCCTAGTGTGGAAACAGGCCCTTCAGTCCAACAGGTCCACACCGCTTCTCCAAAGAATACCCCACCCAAACCCATTTCCCCACCCAATTAATGTGCGTTTTACCCCTAACTAACACCTCCCTGAACACTACGGGTAATTTAGCATGACCAATTCACCTTACCTACACATCTTTGGACTGAGAGGGGAAACCAGAGTACCCGGAGGAAATCCACTGAGACATGGGGAGAATGTCTGTGCGGAGTTTGCACAGTCACCTGAGGCTGGAATTGAACATGGGTCCTTGGCAGTGAGGCAGCCGTGCTAACCACTGAGCCACCGTGCCATCCCTTTCTGGTCCTCCTTTGTAAAGACAGAACTAAAGTACGTACTTAGCTGGCCAGACATTTTGTTTTAATTCCCCATTATAACATACACTGTTTTTGTCTTTTGTGCTTACATACCAAAGAAACTTCGACAGTTGTGTATTTTGCAAGCTTACTCTCATACTCTACTATCCCCTCTTCATCATTACCTTTGCTGAAATCTAAACTGCTCCCAATCCTCAGGCCTGCTGCTTTTTTGGGCTAATTTGTCTGCCCATTTCTTGGATCTAACTGTCCTTCAATCCCTTCTTAGCATTCCATTTTTATGTTAGATTTTATCAATATTGCCATAATCAAGAGGAATGGTGTTGGGGAAATCAATGTGATCAAAGGCTGATAAATCGCAGTGCCTGATAATCTACAACCCAGAGTACTCAAGGCAATGGCCCTAGAAAGAATAGATCGACTGGGGGTCACCTTCCAAGATTCTTTAGACACTCAAGCAATTGTTACAAATTGGAGAGTAGCTAAATGTAACCTATTTCAAAAGAGAGAGAGAAAGCAGACCTATAGACCAGTGAATTTGATGTTAGGAATAAGGAAGATGCTAGATAACACTGGTAGAATCAGAATCAGTCAATATGGATTTACTAAAGGGAAAGCATGTTTGACAAATTTACTGGAGTTCTTCAAGAATATAACTTTTAGAGTTGATCAGGGAATCAGTGGATGTAGTTTATTTGGACTTTCAGAAGGCTTTTGACTAAGTCCATTCTATAAGAGATTAATATGTAAAATGTAAAATAAAATAAAATTAAAGATCAAATTAAAATTGTGGATATTATACTGAGATGGATTGAAAATTGGTTAGCAGACTGGAAAAAAGTAGGAATAAATTTTATTTTCTGAATGGCAGTGAGTAGGGAGTACCACATTTCCCTTTCATTGACACGGAGGAAACCCACACAAAAATGTAACATTTAGAAGTGGCTTCTGACTGCAGAGTGAGGGTTTGAATTAAGAAGTCAAAGTGCCTTCCTTCTGCACGGGAGTGTGCTCGGAGGCTTCAGAATGTTCTTAGTAACAGCTGGAACCATGTTGAATCAGGTCACTACCCTCAGGTTTTCACTGTCATCCTCTCCCACTGTGGCATTAACAGTGACACTTGTGAATCCTATGTCAATATAAGTCCAGGTAACCAGCACAAACCAAGTAGGAAAACAGCAAATGAAGGTCACCTGATGGTACAGTATTCCATGGGTGATGAGGACTCCTTTCGGGCGCCCTGTTGTTCCACTCGTGTACAGTATCATGGCTCCTCTATCTTTCCAGTCTGTGACAACAAAACCAGCATCTGGCACAGGGGCAGCACCACATTTTTCCAGCTGTCCCATATCAGAAGATTCTTGGAACTGACCGTAACCCGGTAACTGAAGGCACTTCACACCGAGACTGTCAGCGACTGGTGTCATTAACTCTAAATAATTCTTCTCCACAATGATTAATGTGCTCTGAGAATCCTGAACAACATACTTGAGTTCTGGAGCTGGATGCTTTTTGCCCAGGGGCACAGCCACCCCACCAGACATCCAAGATGCCCACTGAGCAACAACATACGAGACATCATTAGGGCACAGGATTGAAATTCTTTGCTCCTTGATGTCACCATCAAGACATCCTAATGCACAACGAATCTTTCTTGAAAGGGCCAGACTGTATAGATACAGGTCTCTGTATGTGTAACGACCATTATGATCCACAATTGCAAGTCTTTCTGCAAAATTTCCAGCTCTGGTGAAAACCTGTTCTGTTTTTATTAATAAGGATGTTGTAGTGCTCAGCTTCTTCCTGAAGACTTTATAGGTCTTTACAATCCGAACAGCACACTTACGCTGACTCCAGCAATTGGCACAGCAAATAACTGGCCCAGCAGCACACCTCAGGAAACTAGACAACATGGTACATTTCACGATCCTCAGCAATCTGCTCTGTTGTCTTGGGTGATTTCTTCTTTCTGCTAGAGAAAAGGCAACAGGGAGATTTAAGAAAGTCAACTTGAACCTGTCAGTACACCACTGATGTCTAAGCTTAAATCCACTCAGGGGCGGAAGCGGGGGTGGAGACACATTAGGTCTTCTTTTGGAATTCAGGGCATGGATCAGATGTTGTTCCTCAACTTCCAGCTCCTAGGCTTCAAGATGGAAGTGTCAGTTGAGTTCTCATTCGAATGTACTTTGACAAACTTGAGGCTCTAAAAGCAGTCCGATTTAAAAAGAGGATTTCCTATTCAGGACCATTTCTCACTTAGGTGAAGAGAAAATCAGGGGAAAGCCTCATTATCAACACATTAGCAACTGACAACTAAATGCATAAAAAATCTCAGAAGATCTAACCCACAAATGAAACCTAAATGTGAAATAATTGACAATATATCAATGATTGGAAGATATACAATCATTGCAAAATGTAATTTAAGCATAGGTTCTGTCTATAAAATCTTAAATCCCTCAGCAAAATTGGATACATAATTGGCTAAACAGGAGACAGAGAGTAATGGTGGAGGGTTGATTTTCAGAGTGGAGGCTTTTGACCGGTGGTGCTCCATGGGGATCGGTTCTGGATTTTTTTTCTTTGTAGTTTTACATTAATGATTTGGATGAGCATATAGAAGGCATGGTTAGTATGCTTGTGGACGACACCAAAATTGGTGGCATAGTAGACAGTGAAGAAGGTTTTCTAAGATTAAAAAAGGATCTTGGTCAAATGGGTCAATGGGCCGAAAAATAGCAGATGGAGTTCAATCTGAATAAATGCAACAAACAAGGGTAGGACTTATACAATTAGTTGTAGAGCCTTGGGTAGGATTGTAGAACAGAGGGATGCAAGGGTGCAGGTACATAATTCTTTAAAGTTTGCATCACATATAGACAGGATGGCTAAAAAGACATTTGGCAAGCTTGCCTTCGTTGCTCAGTCCTTTGGTGTTGAGGCATGATGTTGAAGTTGTACAGGACATTGGTGAGGCCTTTTCTGGAATACTGTGTCCAATTCTGGTCACCCAGTTATAGGAAGGATAATATCAAGCTGGAGAGGGCTCAGAAGAGATTTACCAGGATGTTGCCGGGTTTGGAAAGTTTGAGTTATAAAGAAAGGCTGGATAGGCTGGGACTTTTTTCACTGGAGCATAGGAGGTTGAAAGGTGACCTGATAGAAGTTTATAAAATAATGAGGTATAGATAGAGCTGATGGTAGTTGTCTTCTCCCAAAATGAGGAATTTCAAGACTAGGGGGCACATTTTTTAAGGTGAGAGGAGAGAGATTTTAAAGATTGCAGGGGCAAACATTTTACACAGAGGGTGGTTCGCATGTGGCATGAAATTCCTGAGGAAGTGGTGGATGTCGGTACAATTACATTTAAAAGACATCTGGATGGATATGTTCTCTGCCTGCACTGGGTCAATAGTTTGATTTGATCTATTATTGTCACATGTACCTTGTTACAGGTATAGTACAGTGAAAAGATAAATGACCATGACTTGGTGCCAAAATCCTGCTTTTCCCATATCCTTACACATTATTTTTATCCAAATATTCATCCAGTGTCCTCTTGAATGCTTCAGTTTATCCTGCCCCACCACATTTCCAGGTAGTATATTCCAGACCTTAACTACTGGTTAAAAAAAACGCTTTTTCTCATACTGCATTTGCACCTCACTGTAAATCTAATCGGGCGGCACGGTGGCTCAGTGCTGCCTCACAGCGCCAGGGTCCCGGGTTCGATTCCACCCTCAACCAACGGTCTGTGTGGAGTGTGCACATTCTCCCCGCGAGTGCGTGGGTTTCCTCCCACAATCAAAGATATAGGCCCATTAGATTAGATTAGATTAGATTCCCTACAGTGTGGAAACAGGCCCTTCAGCCCAACCCTCTGAAGAGTAACCCACCCAGACCCATTTTCCCTTTGACTAATGTTCCATTACATCCATGAATGGGTAAGTTAAACGGTGAGACAACCCCCCGATAGTTAGTGACCGTGACATTGAGACTTTAAGCCTGTTGAATGGTGGAGTGGGAGGTCCGCCCGTGATCTGAGTGAAGGGCAGAGCGGCCGCGGCCTGGCCGGACTGAGCCGGACTCGGCCGCTCCACCGGAACCGGTCTCTCCTCACCTTTCACTTTACCTCAGCCTCCAGCAATCCGGAAATGAACCCGCCACTGAACGTCCGGGTGCAATCAGCAGCCGGAGAGACAGTCCGAGGGGAACCGAGTCCGGGGGAGGGACGGACTGGTGACGGGCACGCACCGGGAATGGGGCGGGGTCTAATCGGTGGGCGGGGCCGGATAGTCCAGGGGAGGGGCGGGGCACAGTCCGCGGGGTCGAAACAGAACGGGCCGCGGGGGCGGAGTCAACATTGTGGGGGTTAGCGTAAACGAAGGGGGCCGACGATGGGGCGGGGCCGAAGTTGTAGCGCGGCCGTGGGCGGAGCCAATGTTGGGGCGGGGCAAGGGGCGGGTCCGGTGTTGGGGCCGGGCCGTGGGCGGGGCCGGGACGTGGGCGGGGCCGGAGTTGGGGCCGGGCCGTGGGCGGGGCCGGAGTTGGGGCCGGGCCGGGCCGTGGGCGGGGCCGGGCCGTGGGCGGGGCCGGGCTGTGGGCGGGGCCGGGCCGTGGGCGGGGCCGGAGTTGGGGCGGGTCCATGGGCGTGTCCATGGGTGGGTGAAGTGTGGAGCTGGTCTTTCTGTCTGTATTTTGTTGATGTAGAGGTGCCAGTGTTGGACAAGGTCAAAAATCACAGGACAGGTTTATTTGTCTCACAGGTATATACACCGTCACACTCGCCCACACACACACACCTAAGTCCATGGGGTGAACTTGCATTGGCAGTCAATCCATGTGGCATTTTATATATTCCTAGTTTGGAACTAGAACCGGTCTGACTCAGGATTAGAATACGGACAGACTCTAACCTCACACTTGTTTATCCTTTATCTGAACTGAGATGTCACTTTTTTTTGTAAAAACTTATGTAACGACACAATGGTGGACCCTTCTGCTAATTAAGCCAAGCGCCAGGAAAGCTCACCTCGACTCATAATCTATTAAAATATGAGTTACAGAGATATAGTTAAAGAAAAATATCAATTTTACTCTTTAACTCTAAAAGTGAACATTAAACAACTACTTGCAACTCTAAGAAAAAAGTGGGTACTGCAGACACTGGAGATCAGAGCTGAAAATGTGTTGCTGGAAAAGCGCAGCAGGTCAGGCAGCATCCAGGGAGCTGTTTCCCTTTTGTACAACTGTCCAGAATAAAAAAAGAGATGTTGACTGGGTATCTTTGGAGAACTGGAAAAAAGTTCATTGATCATTAAACTCATTTCTTAAAGCAAGTGGAAAAAAATTAAGATCTAAGCTGTAATCAGGTTAAGAATAATACAACCAGAAATTGCTGAAGAAACTCAGCAGGTCTGGGAGAATCTGTGGAGAGAAAAAGACTTAGGTCATTTCAAGTTCAATTTGACTTCTTCAAACTGATTTACTCTAGCATTGTCTGGTTGTATTTTATCCAGCATGCACAATATTTTGCTTTTATGTAGATCCAAATCTTCTTTTAATCCTCAAACAGACACAGAACAGTTGATCTTTTACAAAGGGCAAAAGAAAAGCACCCTAACTGGTTAATGGTCTGATAAACAAAGGATAAAAGTTGCTGAATTCTCACAGAAGGCGGAGTTATTTTTTATTTAACCTATTTTTCTAAACAACCTGTTCAGAAATGTTATTACATACCTCTGGAGTAGGTGGGACTTGAACACAGGCCTCCCAGGCCAGGGGCAGGGGCACTACCTCTGCACTACAAAGCTCTAAGGATTTGCTTTTTAAAGGGCTGAAGTGATGAGTTCCAAGGGAACTTACACTCAATGAGCTCCATAGAGAGACTCATCAGTGATTCCACATGAACCTTGTAAGGGTTGTCATAATTATGCAAAAGAAAGAAAAAGAAGAAAAAAAGATGAACCAAGCTATCTACATACAAGCAGTTAAAAATTTTAAGCACCCAGCAAAGCAAAATCCCATTTATTCCCCAACACCATCATTTTACAATTAATCAAAATCCAGAGAAATACTCCTTCCCTAACAGATTTGCAGATTATTGTTACTGCTTCTGTTCTGTTTTCTTTGATCCACCCACAACTGAGACTTTAGACTTTCTCAGCTTTCAATAATCAATTGCAAATTTCCAGAAACTGAAATCCTTACATTGGAGTAACTTACTCTCTTAACTGCTCGACACAAACTCCTTTTTTTGTGGGAGAAACTGGTCTTGCATTGATTTTAAATCAGATCTCTTTCAAACTGAATTCAAAATATTTACTTCTATTAAAAATAATTTACTCATCCTGGTTTCTACTAAATGAATGACTACTTTGTTTTTCCCAATTCCTGCCATAAATTCTACAATATAAGTAACTGCTGTTAACCTTATAGGATACCATGTCATCTGTATTGTGATGGTTTAAAGTCATGGTTCTGAAAAGACTGACCTAGTTAATTATTAAATCCCTTTTACACAAATAGACCAAACCAGTACAGTATACTGAAAGAGCTGCAGATGCTATAAATCAGAAACAAAAGCAAAAGTTGCTGAGAAAGCTCAACAGGTCTGGCAGCATCTGTGCAGAGAAATCAAAATTAATGTTTTGAGTTCTGAGGAAAGGTCACCAGATCCGAAACAATGACTTTGATTTCTCTTCACAGATGCTGCCAGACCTGCTGAGCTTTCCCAGCAACTTTTGCTTTTGTTTCAAACCAATATGCCATTAGTTTAAAATTAAAACTCTAAATAAAAATTATATGTATATCACACCAGTATTTTTAAGTAGATTTTTTATTGCAAAAAGGAATTTATTTTTAATATTACTATAAATACAAAACCAAACAATTCAAACCAATGTGAAAAACCCACTAATTATACAGTTAAATAAATAATAACTAATAACTATGAAAAGAAAATCATGACAGTAATAATAATAATGAAAACACAGCTCAACGAAGCAAACCAATAGCTCTTGAACATCGAGTGCATAAATTTATACATATTCATATGTTCGTAGTTCCTTCTCTCTGGATACCAGATTTATTAAACAGAATTGCTATAGCTATTTAAAGGCTCTTATTAGTATGGCTGACAAATCTGTACTCAAGTAGGTCTGTACCAAAAAGGTCCACTATGTCTCATAAAAATTCTGTTTGATGGTGCACCATACTTATGAGAAAGTCTAAGGGGATGTGTTCCATGACTAGCTTACACCAGCCTGAGAGTCCCAGGGGATATTCAGACACCCATCCTCATAGATTATTCTTTCTTGCACAAAAAGTGAGGATACTGAAAAGCCTTTTTTTGTGTGCATCTAATGGAAGTGAACCAATAAGGCCAAGAAGAAGAGATACATGGTCCATCTTCACCTCTGTCCCCAAGACCTTCTATATTTCACCTACCACAGTGTTCCAGTATGCCTGCAGCCTGTGACAGGACCAGAGACCACGGGGGAGCGTGCCCTTACTCACTTTGCCTTTAGGACACATTGTAGATGCTCTCATTTTAAATTTTGAAAGGTGGTATGGAGTCAAGTAGACCCTGTGAACACCAGTCTTTTAGGACTGAGATGAGAAGGAATTTCTTCAAGTGGAGCGGGCCGAATCTTTGGAATTTTCAACCCCAATGGGCTGTGGAAGCTTAATCATTGAATACATTGAGGAGAGAAATTGATAGATTGAATTACGGTTGATATCAATGGATATGGGGATAGAACAGGATTATGGCATGGATCAGCTGATCAGTCATGATCTGGAATGATGGAGCAGATGTGTTATTCCTGCTCCGATGCTCCTATGACAAGTAGCCCTCCTTTCCATCATCCCTCTCTCCTAATTTCTCCATGCTCATTGAGCTCATTGGATCCCAGTTAAGCAATGGCTTGGTTTTAAAAATTCTCATTCTGCTTTCAACTTCCTCTATGGCCTCGCCTGTCTCTATTTCTGTAAATCCCTCCAGCCCCAACCCACATGTCCTCCTCTAGTTCTGATCTTTTGAGCATTCTAATTTTATTTGCTGCACCATTCACAGCCATACCGTCAAGGACCAAGGTGCTGTGTTCTGCAATACCTTCCCTATTCCTCTCTGCCTCTTGCCTCTCCTTCCTCTTTTTAAAGACTCCTTAAAACCTACCTTCTGATAAAAGGTCATCAACTTGGAATGTTGACTCCTCTCTCTCCCAAAGTTGCCTGACTTGCTGAGTATTTCCAGTATTTTTAGCTTTTATTTCAGATTTCTAGCCTATTTTCCTGATTTTGTTAATTCTTGTGAAGGCTTTTGGGTCCATTAGCTAATAGCTCCTTACATGATTTGGTGTCATATTTTGTTTTAGATCTGCTATACCTTATCCTAAAACTGTGATGTCTCCTTCTGTATTTCCCCTCAAGAGGAAGCATCTACTCTCTGTCTACTTTGTCAACCCCCTTTAGCATCTTGTAAACATTAAAGTAGGTAAGTCCCCAGGGTCTGATAAGATCTATCCCAGGATACTGAAGGAGGTAAGGGAGCAGATTGCTGGCCCTTGACAGAGATCATTTTATCCTCTGTGGCCACAGGCCAGGTCACAGAAAATCAGAGAATAACCAATGTTCTTCCTTTGTTTAAGAAGGGCAAGAGGGATAGTCCAGGAAATTATAGGCTAGTGAACCTTCTGTCAGCGATAGGGAAACTATTGGAGAAGATTTGTAGGGACAGGATTTAATTGCATTTGGGAAGGAATGGACTTATTACTGAATTTACTGAAGCATTTGACAAGGTCCCTCATGATAGGCTGGTCCAGAAGATTAAGTCACATGGGATCCACAGTGCATTGATAAATTGGATACAAAATTGTTTTGGTCAATGGTAGTTGTGGAGGATGTATTTCTGACTGCAAATCTGCAACTAGTGGTGTTCCATCAGGATCAGTGCTGGGACATCTGTTGTTTGTTTTTGTTTTGAATTCTATCACAGATGAGGGTGTCACTGGCTGGGCCAGCATTTATTACCTCTCCCTAATTGCCCTGAGGGCAGTTTAAGACTCAACCACATTGCTGTGGATCTGGAGTGAAATATAGGCCAGACCACGTAAATATGGCAGTTTCCTTCCCTAAAGGACTTTAGTGAACTAGATGGGTTTGCTCCTCGGATGCTGCCTGAAGTGCTGTGCTCTTCCAGCACCACAAATCCAGAATCTGGTTTCCAGCCTCTGCAGTCATTGTTTTTACCTCTTTTCCCAACAATCGACAATGGATTCATGGTCATCATTAGACTCGTAATTCCAAATATTTATTGAATTCAAATTCCACATCTGTCGTGGTGGGAGTCAAACCTGCATCCCCAGAACGTTACCTGGGTCTCTGAATGAACAGTCCAGTGAAAATACCACTAGGCTGTTGCCTCCCCATAATTTATATGAATTGGAATTGAAATGAATGATTTAGATAAAATTGTCAGTGATCTGATTAGTAAATTCACAAATGATGTGAAAATTTAGGGTGTAGGTTTGCTCGCTGAGCTGTAGGCTTGATATCCAGACGTTTCATTACCTGGCTAGGTAACATCATCAGTGGCGACCTCCAAATGAAGCGAAGCTGTTGTCTCCTGCTTTCTATTTATATGTTTGTCCTGGATGGGGTTCCTGGGGTTTATGGTGATGTCATTTCCTGTTCATTTTCTGAGGGGTTGATAGATGATATCTAGATCTATGTGTTTATTTATGGCGTTGTGGTTGGAGTGCCAGGCCTCTAGGAATTCTCTGGCATGTCTTTGCTTAGCCTATCCCAGGATAGATGTGTTGTCCCAGTCGAAATGGTGGTTTTTTTCATTTGTGTGTAGGGCTACGAGGGAGAGAGGGTCGTGTCTTTTTGTGGCTAGCTGATGTTCGTGTTTGTGAAAATTGGTGCAGTTGTGGATACAGCAGGATAGTAGATCAGTGGCACAGTTATTAGCACTGCTGCCTCACAGCGCCAGAGACCTGGGTTCAATTCCCGCCTCAGGCAACTGTCTGTGTGCACGTTCTCCCCGTGTCTGCGTGAGTTTCCTCCGGGTGCTCCGGTTTCCTCCCACACACACAAAAATGTGCAGGTTAGGTGAATTGGCCATGTTAATTTGCCCGTAGTGTTAGGTGAAGTGGTAAAAGTAGGGGAATTGGGTGTGGGTGGATTGGTATTCGGAGGGTCGGTGTGGACTTGTTGGGCCGAAGGGCCTGTTTCCACACTGTAAGTAATCTAATCTAATCTAAAAGTTGGGCAGAGAAATAGTAGGTGGAGTTTAGTCCTGACAAGTGGGAGATGATTCATTTTGGGAGGTCAAATGCAAGAGGAAAGTAGGCAGTAAATAGGACTTTTGGGAGCATTGATATGCACTTGGTTTTTGGACTGCAAGTTCCAATGATTTTTGGTGAGAACAATTGAACTGAGGACAGTCTGAGCACAGTGACTACATATTTCCATCAACAGAGAGCGATAGTACTGCACGTTCCTTCTCCTGCCCCTTATTGCAGCACTTCCTTACTGACAGTACCACCTGATGAAGGAGCGTCGCTCCGAAAGCTAGTGTGCTTCCAATTAAACCTGTTGGACTATAACCTGGTGTTGTGTGATTTTTAACTTTGTACACCCCAGTCCAACACCGGCATCTCCAAATCATGACCTGATGAAAGAGCAGACTATAACCTGGTGTTGTGTGATTTTTAACTTCCTTACTGTAACACAGTGCTAAAGGTCACCAGCACAAGGAGAGCAGTGGTTCAAAAAGGAGCTCATCACGACCTTCTCAAGAGCAGCTAGGGATGGGCAATAAAGTAAAAGGAAAAAGAATGAGGTACTTGCCTTTATTAGTCGGGGAAGAGCAGAGCAGAGAGGTTTTGTACAGGTACCAGGAATATGGGACATAGCATAGGAGTAAACCAAGCTCCCAAAGCTGCTTATGATCCTGTTGAGGGTCAGAAATTCAGCTTAAAGTTGGTGAAATTTGAGATCCCAGTTACTTATTAAGAGAATATAGCCACAAGTCAGCAAAACTTAGTCTCTCATGTGGGACTTTGCCGAACGCTTTGGTGATAGATAGATTGAATACAGGGGCAGATCAGTGGTAGATGGAATGGAGGTTAGGGCAGTTGAATGTCCCTCCTGCAGAATGTGGAAGGTAAGGGTCACCACTAATGTCCCTGCTGACTACATCTGCGGGAAGTGCACCCAACACCAGCTACTCGAAAACCGTTTTAGGGAACTGGAACTGGAGCTGGATGAACTTCGGATCATTCGGGAGACAGAGGGGGTTATTGAGAGGAGTTACAGGGAGGTAGTCTCTCCTCAGGCAAGAAAAAGGCAAATGGGTTACAGTCAGGGGATGGAAAGGGAACCGACAGGCAGTGCAGGGATCCCCTATGGCCATTCCCCTCAACAATAAGTATTCTGTTTTGGATACTGTTGGGGGGGGATGACTTACCAGGGGAAAGCAGTGGGGCACAGGGCTCTGTCACAGAGTCTGTCCCTGCTGCTCAGAAGGGAAGGGGGAAGAGGAGCAGAGCAGTAGTCACTGGGGACTCCATAGTTAGGGGGACAGAAAGGAGGTTCTGTGGGGATGAGAGAGACTCACAGTTGGTGTGTTGCCTCCCAGGTGCCAGGGTTCGTGATGTCTCTGATCGTGTTTTCGGGATCCTTAAGGGGGAGGGGGAGCAGCCCCAAGTCATGGTCAACATAGGCACCAATGACATAGGTAGGAAGAGAAATGGGGATTTAAGGCAGAAATTCAGGGAGCTAGGATGGAAGCTTAGAGCTAGGATGAACAGAGTTGTTGTCTCTGGTTTGTTGCCCGTGCCACGTGCTAGTGAGGTGAGAGATAGGGAGAGAGAGGAGTTGAACACGTGGCTGCAGGGATGGTGCAGGAGGGAGGGTTTTGGATTCTAGGATAATTGGGGCTCTTTCTGGGGTAGGTGGGACCTCTACAAGCAGATGGTCTTCATCTAAACCAGAGGGGTACCAATATCCTGGGGGGGATATTCGCTAAGGCTATTGGGGTGGGTTTAAACTAATCCAGCAGGGGGATGGGAACCAAAATTGTAGTTCGAGTATAGAAAAGGTTGAGAGTAGGGAGGTCCAAAATCATGGTTCAGGGACGCAAGATGGCCCTGGCAAGCAAGATGTTGGTTTGAAGTGTGTCTACTTCAACGCCAGGAGCATCCGGAATAAGGTGGGTGAGCTTGCAGCATGGGTTGGTACCTGGGATTTTGACGTTGTGGCCATTTTGGAGACATGGATAAAGCAGGGACAGGAATGGTTGTTGCATGTTTCAGGATTTAGATGTTTCAGTAAGAACAGAAAAGATGGTAAAAGAGGGGGAGGTGTGGCATTGTTGGTCAAGGACAGTATTGCAGTTGCAGAAAGGATGTTTGGGGACTCATCAACTGAGATAGTATGGACTGAGATTAGAAACAGGAAAGGAGAGGTCACCCTGTTGGGAGTTTTCTATAGGCCTTGGAATAGTTCCAGAGATACAGAGGAAAGGATAGCAAAGATGATTCTCGATAGGAGTGAGAGAGACAGGATAGCTGTCATGGGGGACTTCGACTTTCCAAATATTGACTGGGATCACGACAGTACGAGTACTATAGATGGGTCAGTTTTTATCCAGTGTGTGCAGGAGGGCTTCCTGACACAGTATGTAGACAGGCCAACAAGGGGTGAAGCCACATTAGATTTGGTACTGGGTAATGAGCCCGGCCAGGTGTTAGACTTGGAAGTAGGTGAGCACCTTGGTGATAGCGATCACAATTCTGTTATGTTTACTTTAGTGATAGAAAGGGATAGGTGTATACCACTGGGCAAGAGTTACAGCTGGGGGGAAGGCAATTACAATGCGATTAGGCAAGATTTAGAAAGCATAGGATGGGGAAGGAAACTGCAGGGGAGGGGCATATTAGAAATGTGGAGCTTATTCAAGTAAAAGCTCCTGTGTCCTAGATAAGTATGTACCTGTCAGGCAGGGAGGCAGCTGTAGAGTGCGGGAGCCGTGGTTTACGAAGGAAGTGGAATCTCTGGTCAAGAGGAAGAAGAAGGCTTATGTTAGGATGATTCGGAGATGCCGGTGTTGGACTGGGGTGTACAAAGTTAAAAATCACACAACACCAGGTTATAGTTACAATTAAACCTGTTGGACTATAACTTGGTGTTGTGTGATTTTTAACTATGTTAGGATGAGATGTGAAGGCTCAAGTTAGGGTGGTTGAGGTTACAAGGTAGCCAGGAAAGACCTAAAGAGAGAGCTCAGAAGAGCCAGGAGGAGACATTGTTGACGGATAGGATCAGGGTAAACCCTAAGGCTTTCTGTAGGTATTTAAGGAATAAAAGAATGACGAGAATAAGATTAGGGCCAATCATGGATAGTAGTGGGAAGTTGTGTGTGGAGTCAGAGGAGATAGGGGAAGCACTAAATGAATATTTTTCGACAGTATTCACTCTAGAAAACGACAATGTTGTCGAGGAGATTACTGAGATACAGGCTACTAGACAAGGTGGGATTGAGGTTCACATGGAGGAGGTATTAGAAATCCTGCAGAGTGTGAAAATAGATAAGTCCCCTGGGCCGGATGGGATTTATCCTAGGATCCTCTGGGAAGCCAGGGAGGAGATTGCTGAGCCTTTGGCATTGATCTTTAAATCGTCATTGTCTACAGGAAGAGTGCCAGAAGACTGGAGGATAGCAAATGTGGTTCCCCTGTTCAAGAAGGGGAGTAGAGACAATCCTGGTAATTATAGACCAGTGAGCCTTACTTCAGTTGTTGGCAATGTGTTGGAAAAGGTTACAAGAGATAGGATTTATAATCATCTAGAAAAGAATAATTTGATTAGGGATAGTCAGCACGGTTTTGTGAAGGGTAGGTCATGCCTCACAAACCTTATTGAGTTCTTTGAGAAGGTGACCAAACAGGTGGATGAGAGTAAACCGGTTGATGTGGTGTATATGGATTTCAGCAAGGCGTTCGATAAGGTTCCCCACAGTAGGCTATTGTACAAATTGCGGAGGAATGGGATTAGAAACATAGAAACATAGAAAAATACAGCGCAGTACAGGCCCTTTGGCCCTCGATGTTGCGCCGATCCAAGCCCACCTAACCTACACTAGCCCACTATCCTCCATATGCCTATCCAATGCCCGTTTAAATGCCCATAAAGTGGGAGAGTCCACCACTGCTCCTGGCAGGGCATTCCATGAACTCACGACTCGCTGAGTAAAGAATCTACCCCTAACATCTGTCCTATACCTACCACCCCTTAATTTAAAGCTATGCCCCCTCGTAATAGCTGACTCCATACGTGGAGAAAGGTTCTCATGGTCAACCCTATCTAAACCCTAATCATCTTGTACACCTCTATCAAGTCACCCCTAAACCTTCTTTTCTCCAATGAAAACAGCCCCAAGTGCCTCAGCCTTTCCTCATACGATCTTCCTACCATACCAGGCAACATCCTGGAAAACCTCCTCTGCACCCGTTCCAGTGCCTCCACATCCTTCCTATAGTATGGTGACCAAAACTGCACACAATACTCCAGATGCGGCCGCACCAGAGTCTTATACAACTGCAACATGACCTCAGGGCTCCGGAACTCAATTCCTCTACCAAAAAAAGCCAGTATGCCATATGCATTCATCACCGCACTATTTACCTGGGTGGCAACTTTCAGAGATCTGTGTACATGGACACCAAGATCCCTCTGCTCATCCACACTACCAAGTATCCAACCATTAGCCCAGTACCCCGTCTTTTTGTTACTCTTACCAAAGTGAATCACCTCACACTTACCTATATTGAACTCCATTTGCCACCTTTCTGCCCAGCTCTGCAACTTATCTATATCCCGCTGTAACCTGACACATCCTTCCTCACTGTCAACAACTCCACCGACTTTTGTATCATCCGCAAACTTGCTCACCCAACCTTCTAGCCCCTCCTCCAGGTCATTTATAAAAATGACAAACAGCAATGGTCCCAAAACAGATCCTTGCAGAACACCGCTAGTAACTGTACTCCAAGATGAACCTTTACCATCAACAACTACCCTCTGTCTTCTTCCAGCCAGCCAATTCCTAATCCAAACCTCCAACTCACCCTCAATGCCATACCTCCGTATTTTTTGCAGTAGCCTACCATGGGGAACCTTATCAAACGCCTTACTAAAATCCTTATACACCACATCTACCGCTTTACCCTCGTCCACCTCCTTAGTCATCTTCTCAAAGAATTCAATAAGCTTTGTGAGGCACGACATACCCTTCACAATACCATGCTGGCTATCCTTGATCACATTATTCCTATCCAGATGTTCATAAATCCTATCCCTTACAATTCTCTCTAAGAGTTTGCCCACAACAGAAGTGAGACTCACTGGCCTATAGTTACTAGGGTTATCCCTACTCCCCTTCTTGAACAAGGGAACCACATTTGCTATCCTCCATTCTACTGGCACTATTCTTGTAGACAACGAGGACATAAAAATCAAGGCCAATGGCTCTGCAATCTCCTCCCTTGCTTCCCAGAGAATCCTAGGATAAATGCCATTAGGCCCAGGGGACTTTTCTATTTTCACCCTTTCCAGAATTTCCAACACCTCTTCCCTACATACCTCAAAGCCGTCCATTCTAATTAATTGTGACTCAATATTCACATCGGCAACAATGTCCTGTTCCTGAGTGAATACTGACGAAAAGTATTCATTCAGTGTCTCCCCAATCTCTTCAGCCTCCTCACGCAACTTCCCACTACTATCCTTGACTGGACCTATTCCTACCCTAGTCATTCTTTTATTCCTGACATACCGATAGAAAGCCTTGGGGTTTTCCCTAATCCTATCAACTAAGGACTTTTCATGTCCCCTTCTTGCTGCTTTTAGCTCTCTCTTCAGGTCCTTCCTGGCTACCTTATAACTCTCAATCGCCCCAATTGAACCTTCACGCCTCATCTTTACATAGGCCGCCCTCTTCCATTTAGCAAGGGATTCCAATTCCTTTTTAAACCACGGCTCCCTCACATGATGCTTTCCTCCTTGCCTGACAGGTACATACTTATCAAGGACACTCAATAGTTGCTCCTTGAACAAGCTCCACATATCAATTGTGCCCTTGCCTTGAAGCCTACTTTTCCAAGCCACGCATCCTAGGTCGTGCCTCACCGCATCATAATTTCCCTGCCCCCAGCTATAACTCTTGCCCTGTAGTGCACACTTATCCCTCTCCATCACTAGAGTAAAAGTCACCGAATTGTGGTCGCTGTCCCCAAAGTGCTCACCTACCTCTAATTCTAACACCTGGCCTGTTTCGTTACCCAGAACCAAATCCAGTATGGCCTCACCTCTTGTTGGCCTGTCTACATATTGTGTCAGGAAACCCTCCTGCACACACTGGACAAACACCGACCCATCTAACGAACTTGAGCTATAGCTTTCCCAGTCAATATCTGGAAAGTTAAAGTCCCCCATAACAACCACCCTATTACTTTCACTCTTCTCCTGAATCATCCTCGCAATCCTTTCTTCTACTTCTCTAGGACTATTAGGAGGCCTGTAGAAAACTCCTATCAGGGTGACCTCACCTTTATTATTCCTAACCTCAGCCCAAATTACCTCAGATGGAGAGTCTTCATCCATCGTCATTTCCACCGCTGTAATACTATCTTTGACAAGCAATGCCACACCTCCCCCTCTTTTACCCCCACCTCTGACCCTACTAAAACATTTAAATCCTGGAACCTGCAACAGCCAATCCTGTCCCTGTTCTACCCATGTCTCCGTAATAGCCACAACATCGAAATCCCAGGTACCAACCCTCGCTGCAAGTTCACCTACCTTATTTCGTATACTTCTTGCATTGAAGTATACACACTTCAAGACACTTTCCTGTTTACAGGCACCCTCCTTTGAGATTGATGCCATGTTCCTAACCTCCCTACACTCCAGGTCCTGCACCCTAAAGCTACAGTCTAGGTTCCCATGACCCTGCAGAGTTAGTTTAAACGCCCCCAAAGAGCACTAGCAAACGTCCCCGCAAGGATACTGGTGCCCCTCAGGTTCAGGTGTAGACCATCCTGTTTATAGAGGTCCCACCTTCCCCGGAAAGAACCCCAGTTATCCAGATACCGGAATCCCTCCCTCCTGCACCATCCCTGTCGCCACGCATTTAACTGTTCTCTCTCCCTATTCCTCGACTGTCTATCACGTGGCACAGGTAACAAACCAGAGACAACAACTCTGTTTGTTCTAACTCTGAGCTTCCAACCTAGCTCCCTGAAAGCCTGCCTAACATCCTCAGCCCTCCTCCTACCTATGTCGTTGGTGCCAATATGGACCACGACTTCGGGCTGCTCCCCCTCCCCCTTAAGGACCCGGAAAACACGATCAGAGACATCACGTACCCTTGCACCTGGGAGGCAACATACCAAACGTGAGTTTCTCTCGTTCCCACAAAACCGCCTATCTGTGCCCTGAACTATCGAGTCCCCAATTACTATTGCTCTGCTCTTCTCCACCCTTCCCTTCTGAGCAACGGGGACAGGCTCCGTGCCAGAGGCCTGAACCCCATTGCTTACCCCTGGTAAGTCGTCCCCCCCACAAGTATCCAAAACGGTATACTTGTCCTTGAGAGGAACGGCTGCTTCCTCCCAGTCCCCCTCACTGTCACCCATCTGTCTGCAATCTTTGGAGTTACTACTTCCCTAAAGCTCCGATCTATGACCCCCTCTGCCTCCCGAATGATCCTAAGTTCATCCAACTCCAGCTCCAGTTCCCTAACACGGTCTTGGAGGAGCTGGAGATGGGTGCACTTCCTGCAAGTGTAATCAGCAGGGACGTCCATGGCATCCCTCACCTCAAATATGTTGCAAGAGGAACATTGCACTGCCTTCACTGCCATCCCTCTAAAAGTAACCTTTAAAAAAAAACTAGGTCTAAAGAATAGAACAAGCAAAATTGTGGGAGATATAGCAGTTTGGATCAGTAATTGGCTTGCTGAAAGAAGACAGAGGGTGGTGGTTGCTGGGAAATGTTCATCCTGGAGTCCAGTTACCAGTGGTGTACCGCAAGGGTCGGTTTTGGGTCCACTGCTGTTCGTCATTTTTATAAACGACCTGGATGAGGGCATAGAAGAGTGGGTTAGTAAATTTGCAGATGACACTAAGGTCGGTAGAGTTGTGGATAGTGACGAAGGATGTTGTAGCTACAGAGAGACTGGGCTGAGAGATGACAAATGGAGTTGAATGTGGACAAGTGTGAGGTGATTCACTTTGGTCGGAGTAACTGAAAAGCAAAGTACTGGGCTAATGGTAAGATTCTTGGTACTGTAGATGAGTAGAGAGATCTCGGTGTCCGGGTACACAGATCCTTGAAAGTTGCCACCCAGGTTGACAGGGTTGTTAAGAAGGCAAACAGTGTTTTAGCTTTTATTAATAGAGGGATCGAGTTCCGGAACCATGAGGTTATGCTGCAGCTGTACAAAACTCTGGAGCAGCCACACTTGGAGTATTGTGTACAGTTCTGGTCACCGCATTATAAGGAGGATGTGGAAGCTTTGGAAAGGGTGCAGAGGAGATTTACTACGATGTTGCCTGGTATAAAGGGAATGTCTTACGAGGAAAGGCTGAGGGACTTGAGGCTGTTTTCGTTAGAGAGAACAAGGTTGAGAGGTGACTTGATAGAGACATATAAGATAATCAGAGGGTTAGATAGGGTGGACAGGGAGAGCCTTTTTCCAAGTATGGTGACGGCGAGCACAAGGGGGCATAGCTTTAAATTGAGGGGTGATAGATATAGGACAGATGTCAGAGGGAGTTTCTTTACTCAGAGAGTAGTAAGGGTATGGAATGCTTTGCCTGCAACGGTAGTAGATTCGCCAAATTTAAGTACATTTAAGTCGTCATTGGACAAGCATATGGACGTACATGGAATAGTGTCGGTTAGATGGGCTTCAGATTGGTATGATAGGTTGGCACAACATCAAGGGCCGAAGGGCCTGTACTGCGCTGTAATGTTCTATGTCCTAAGTGCAGGATGATGCAGTTTGAAAGAGGTGACAAGATAAGGGAGAAGTCAATGAATGACAGAACACTCGGAAACTCAGAAGAACAGAGGAATCTTGAGGTACTTGTGTTATAACACGGGGTAAACCCTCCGGCTTAATTCAAACCAGTCATACAGAAAAGATTTATCCCGTGCAGTAATCTGTGAACATTCGAGAGGCCAAGAACTATTTAAAGTAAGAATTAACAACTTTATTTCTTAAAGTATAACAGAGAATAATTAACTAACAAGTATTTACAACTCCTTCCTCTAACCTATCTTTTACCTTCCCCTTCGAAAATACTAGTTTGATAAAACCTCCGATTAAGATTTACCAAAAATTCAAATTTTCAAGGCCAGCCAGATATCAAAATCTTCTCTTATATCTTCCTCGGTCTTTTCTTCTTTGTAGGGATTTCTGTTTCACAGATCACTGATCGATAAAGGTACCTCTAAGAGAGCTATTTTTCCAGGCAGTCTGCAGATGCAGGTTGCTTGGCAGTTCTCCTCTCAACTGTTCAATTTTCCTTGGTCTTATACCCCGCAAAACATCAGATTGTGTCATTGGCTTTTAAGATTGTCAATAGATTGGAGTTTGGTATTTTTCGGGGTATAATTTAAACTGATTGGCCTAATTCAAATCTGCTTTGTCATCTCCAGGCAACGAGCTAATCAAGTTGTTCAAGCAAATGTTACATTGTATCTTGTTCAGAACACTTGGTGCTGTGTCAGGTCGTTCTGTTGCTTTTAACTCTTTTAAAAGGTACAGTACACCCACTTGTCCACAGGTGGTGCAACAACTTAATAGAGAGCTAAGAATGCATATGGGACTCTTTTCTTTTTCAGTCATGGCATTAATTGTAAGAGCAGGGAGGTTATATTGGAGCTAGACAAAACTTTGGTTCGGTCAAATCGATGGAGTATTGTTGGAGTACTGTGTGTAGTTGTGGTCTCTTCACTGTAGGAAGGATGCAATTGCTCTGGAAGGGGTGCAGAGGAGGTTCACCAGGATGTTGCCTGGGATGGAGCAGTTTAGTTATGAAGAGAGGCTGAATAAGCTCAGGTTATTTTGTTTGGAGCAGGGAATGTTGAAAGGGACCCAATAGACGTGTATAAGATTCTGAGGGGTATGGACAGGGTGAATAAAAAGCAGCTTTAGTTCAAAGGTCAAGAACAAGGAGGAATCATTTTAAGCAAAAGGCTGGAGGTTTAGATGGGATTTGATGAAAAGATATTTCATCGAGAGGGTGGTGGGGATGTGGAATGCCCTGCCTGTGAGGGTAGTTGAGACAGAAAACTCTTAACCTTTAAAAAGTACTTGGATGAATACTTGAAGTGCCATAATATTCAAGTGCTGGAAAGCTGGACTAATGTAGATGTAGAGTAGTTTTTGTTGGTGTATAATTGATGGACCAAAGGGCCGCTTCTGTACTGTTCACAATTTCACAAACCCATCAGCTACCAGTTACCAGCCAAATCTCACTTTCTATTCACAATGTGATGCCATTTATTCATCTTCCTAAGAGAGTTAGTGAGAGGCTGGTATGCAAATCAACTCAAATAATAGAAAAATACGACAGAAGCTGAAAATTTGAAACAAAAAGAAGAAAATGCTGGAGAGATTCAGCGGGTCTGGCAGAATCTGTGAAGAGATAGATGTTAACATTTTGAGAAACATATGACTCTTCTTCAGAAATTATTAGAACTTAACTGGTAAATTATTTCTGATATACAGTAGCTGCAATTACAGAGACACGGCTACAGGGTCACCAAAGATGGGAACAAAACATCCAGGGAGACCAGAATGGATGTGCAGAGATCGTGGCACATTTTTGGTCTAGAGGACAATGTAAGGACAGTCAGGGATGAGGCCATGGAGGGATTTGAAGACAAGGTTGGGAATTTTAAATCCGAAACATAACTGGCCCAAGTAGGCTAGTGTTGAGGTATGAGGAATAAAATTCCTGCCAGGCTCAGATGCAGATTCCAATAATGTTACAACTAACAGGATTGCCAATGGAACTAATTTGTCCAACAGAGACCTGAGGAGAAAGTAAGGTCTGCAGATGCTGGAGATCAGAGCCGGAGATGTGTTGCTGGAAAAGCGCAGCAGGTCAGGCAGCATCCAGGGAACAGGAGAATCGACGTTTCGGGCATAAGCCCTTCGGGCTTAAGGGCTTATGCCCGAAATGCCGATTCTCCTGTTCCCTGGATGCTGCCTGACCTGCTGCGCTTTTCCAGCAACACATCTCCAACAGAGACCTGACCAACCAAGAGTTTCTGCGTTTATATTCATTTTATAGGGAAGTCTTTCATTCCATTATTGACATCTGCTTTTATCTTGCTGTTTACTCACCAGTAATTTGAGAGACTTTATTAATTTTTGCAAGGTTTGTGAAGGTTTGTAGCTCAGGTTGAGGTTTAGGGTGTAGGTTTGCTCGCTGAGCTGTCGGTTTGATATCCAGACGTTTCATTACCTGGCTCGGTAACATCATCAGTGGCAACCTCCAAGTGAAGCAAAGCTGTTGTCTCCTGCTTTCTATTTATATGTTTGTCCTGGATGGGGTTCCTGGAGTTTGTGGTGATGTCATTTCCTGTTCGTTTTCTGAGGGATTGATAGATGGCATCTAGATCTATGTGTTTGTTTATGGCGTTGTGGTTGGAGTGCCAGGCCTCTAGGAATTCTCTGGCATGTCTTTGCTTAGCCTGTCCTGGGATAGATGTGTTGTCCCAGTCGAAATGGTGGCTTTTTTCATCCGTGTGTAGGGCTACGAGGGAGAGAGGGTCATGTCTTTTTGTGGCTGGCTGGTGTTCGTGTATCCTGGTGGCTAACTTTCTTCCTGTTTGTCCTACACGTAGTGTTTTTGTCAGTCCTTGCATGGAATTTTATAGATGACATTGGTTTTGTCCATGGGTTGTACTGGGTCTTTTAAGTTTGTTAGTTTTTGTTTGAGAGTGTTGGTGGGTTTGTGTGCTACTAGGATTCCGAGGGGTCTTAGTAGTCTGGCTGTCATTTCTGAGACTTCTTTGATGTATGGTAAGGTGGTTAGGGTTTCTGGCTGTGTTTGGTCTGCTTGTCGTAGTTTGTTCTTGAGGAATCTGCGCACTGTGTTTTTTGAGTATCTGTTCTTCTTGTATACGTTGTGGGCGGCACGGTGGCACAGTGGCACAGTGGTTAGCACTGCTGCCTCACAGCGCCAGAGACCCGGGTTCAATTCCCGCCTCAGGCGACTGACTGTGTGGAGTTTGCACGTTCTCCCCGTGTCTGCGTGGGTTTTCTCCGGGTGCTCCGGTTTCCTCCCACAGTCCAAAGATGTGCAGGTCAGGTGAATGGGCCATGCTAAATTGCCCGTAGTGTTAGGTAAGGGGTAAATGTAGGGTTATGGGTGGGTTGCGCTTCGGCGGGTCGGTGTGGACTTGTTGGGCCGAAGGGCCTGTTTCCACACTGTAAAGTAATCTAATCTAATCTAATCTTCTCCTCGGTTTTCCGAAGTATAGTTCCAACATTATACAATAACAACGTCAAGACTGTGCTTTGGTTTCTGCCTGTTTGCACTGGACCTTAGCCTGGGGTACTGGGCAAGTACCCCCGAACTGACCCGGATTTCTGTCAATGTGGAAGTTGCCGGAATTACAGGAGAGGAAGGGATGATGGGTTTGGTCACAGCTGGTTCCTGGCTGGGAAACTGCTGCTGTACTTTGGAGCTTTATCGCTCAATACAGGCCTGTCATTTCCTCTGTGGCAGACAATGCATCTCCTTTCACAGTACTCACCACCTCCCTCAGCAAAACATTCAACCAGATTCAGAGCCGTATCCAGGAATGAGCTCTGGGACAACCATCAGAAATTAAATGAAAGCTAGTCTGCTGCAAGGAGCTCAAATTTACTCAAACTTTAGAATTGTAAATTAATTTATCTTTGCAAACATTTATTTAATTGCTGAAGTGCTGAACCTGGCTCTGCAAGGACTGACAATCCTCCTGAAGGATTAGAGTCAATTATTGTGAACTGTATGTCACCGTAAAACGACAGCCAGGATTGATCTTACAGAGGATGCTGAAGTAATCTTCTTGCAGGTTGTACACTTCAGCATATAGTCAGTAAAGACCAAGTATATAAACCCATGTGTCATCTGAAGTTATGTAATGATCAGGGAGAATTGTCAAGGTTGAGGAACATTCTTGAAACTTGAGTAAAAGTGCCACCATAGAGATACTGAGCCTTACAGATCAGGGTACTCTATAGATCTGGAGTCTGGGATTCAGGATGATCCGCACTGAATTTAAAGTGAATTGAGTTGAATTGAATTGAATTTATTGTCACGTGTCCCGAGGCACAGTGAAAAGTTTTGTCTTGCGAGCAACACAGGCTGATCACATAGTTAAGTAGCAGAGATAGTAAACAATAGATAAACAGCGGTAAAAACAAAAACACAGGTACAGGCGAATGTTAAGGGCTTGTGAGTCCATTCAGTATTCTAACATAGTAGGGTAGAACTGTTACGAAACCGGCTGGTGCGTGTGTTCAGGCTTCTGTACCTTCTCCCCGATGGTAGAGGTTGTAGAAAAACATTGCCAGGGTGGGATGGATCTTTGAGAATGCTGCGGCCTTTCCTTGACAGTGGGCCTGGTAGATGGATTCTATAGATGGGTGGTTGGCCTTTGTGATTGTCCAGGCCGAGTTCACCACTCTCTGTAACCGTCTCCGATACTGAATGGTACAGTTGCCATACCAGGTAGTGATACATCCAGATAGAATGCTCTCGATGGCACACCTATAAACGTTGGCAAGGGTATTCGCCGTCATGCCAAGTTTTCTCAGCTGCCTGAGGAAGAAGAGATGTTGTTGGGCTTTTGTAACCAGTGCGTCCACATGAAGAGTCCAAGAAAGCTTGTTGTGGATGACCACTCCCAGGGGTTTGACACTCTCCACATTCCACCTCTGTCCTGTTAATGTGTAGGGGAACATGAGTAACATCCCGCCAAAAATCAATAATGAGTTCCTTGGTTTTGCCGGCATTGAGAGCTAGGTTGTTCTCAGTGCACCATTTTTCCAGGTCTTCCACCTCCCATCTGTAGTCTGTTTCATCGCCATCTGAGATTCAACCAATTATCATGGTGTCATCAGCGAACTTATAAATGACATTAGTCTGGTATTTGGCGATGCAGTCATGGGTATACAGTGACTACAGTAGGGGGTTGAGTACGCACCCTTGAGGGGCTGTGTAACTAAACTATCCATAACCTCCATATACAGTCTAGCAGTAAAATTAGACCCTTGGTCCGACTGAATCTCTCTGGTTAGCCCATACCATGTGAAGAAAGCTACTAACTCCTCTACCACCTTTTTTCCCTTGATACTCCATAACGGAATTGCCTCCGGAAATCTGGAAGATGCATCCATTATGGTGAACAAGTACTGGTTCCCACTTTTAGTTCTCAGGAGGGGACCTACACAATCAATTATAACCTGGGTGAAAGGTTCTTCAGATATGGGAATTGGCAACAAAGGTACTGGTTATTTTACCGCCTGTGGCTTACCTACCATTTGGCATGTATGACACTTTTGGCACAAGTTAACTACATTCTTGTGTATTCCAGGCCAATAAAAATATTTTTGTACCTTAGCCTGAGTCCTTCATACACCTAGGTGACCTCCTACAGACAATTCATGTGCTACCCGTAACACTCCCTGTCTGTATGCTACTGACAACACAATCTGGTGCCCTTCAGCCCGTTTCTCCTCTGCACTAACCTGTCGTAATCTCCATTTCCATCTTAGGATTCTATCTTTCAGATAATAACCCTCTGGAATATTCTCTGCCTCCTTTTTCGAGTACACATCCACATATATATAGTATCATCTTGTCTTGGTGTTGCAAGTCCCTTAGCCTTTCAGGACTAACACTTCTGCCTGACCCTCTGTCCAGGTTTTTCCTGCACCATTACATCAAACAGGGTGTCCGCTAACTGAACCTCAACTCCTTCATCTTTCTCTTTACCTTTTGCTTTGTGCTGTGATGTATGATAGTGGGATCTGGTTACTACACAGTCTGGGAAAAGTCAGACTGTTTTCTGTTATACCCCCTCTGTTTCTTGGTCTTCCTTGGGCTTCTCCACAACAAGGGGTGTCACTCCCACCTTGGATCCTGCCAAATCATTCCCAACAAACTGGATTCCTGGAACTGATACTCTCAATCACTCCCGCTGTAACTTCCCCAGTCTTGAGTTGGCCCTCCAACCTGATCTTACATAGGGAACGTTAAATATCTGTCTATCTATCCCACAAATTACCACACTGTCATGTAACAGATCAGAAAGAGTGCATATTCGCTCCCATCCCTTACTATCAGCGACTGGTTAGATCCTGTATCTCTCAAAATTATAACTTTTTGCCCTTTCCCTGTCCTTTCTGAGTTAACTTTACTCACAGAGGCAAATTCTTTGTAGAGATCAGGTACAACTCCATACTCAGCCCCTGCTGAGGCAGTACACTATATGGCTCTTCTTGGGGTCACCTTTCCTATCTTCACTAATGCCCCGGCTTAGCTTCTTTTACCACATCTTTCCCCTTTCTTTAACAACCAACACTGTGACTTTACGTGTCCCACTTTACCACAGTGGAAACACCTGAGGCTTTTCACCCTCTTGGGCTATTTTTTTAACCTGTGGTAAACTCTTACCAGGATCTCCCCTGCTCCCAACTTCTATCCCTCACTGAATGAAATTCTGACAGGAAGCTTGTCTTGTGCACCAACATGTACTCTGCTAATTCTGCTCCCTTCTCACTTCCTGAACTTTGTTCCTCCACCTGAATTCTTATCATCTGTGGCAGTGAGTTTTTAAACTCTTCCAGCAGAATAATCTCTCGTGGAGCCTCAACATCTTATCTATTTTTAAAGCATGCACCCTTCTATCAAAATGACTATGTTTAATTCTTTTGAACTCAACATATATCTGATCTGGTTCCTCCTTTATGTTTCTGAACCACTGTCTATACGCTTCTGGTACCATTTCATAAGCCTGTTTGACCTCTTCATAATCTCTTGACCCCTCATCTGACAGTGTGGCAAATGCCTGACTAGCTCTGCCTACCAGCTTAGTCTGAACTAGCATTACCCATAAATCCTCAGACCACTCCATCTGCCCAGCCAATTTTTCAAATGAAATAAAGAAGGCTTCAACATCTTTCTCATGAGTTTTGACATATTTCTACATGTCACTACCTTCTCTTTTAATTTCCATCCTGTAAACTTGACGTTGCTGACTAAGTCACAATGTCTCCAGTTCAAATTCTCTCTCATTTTGTCTGTCCCTTTCTTCTCTTTCTCCTTGCCTTTCTTCTTTCTATCTTTGCTCAGCTAAGAACTTTCTCTCCCTCTCTTTTTGTTTATCTTCGAACTCCATTTTCCTCAATTGTAATTTAAGTTTTTCTACCTCTACTGCACTTGTCGGTTTCTCTGACTTCAGTGTTTGCATAATTCCTTTAAAATGTCAGCTTTACTTTTGCCCTTGATTAAACCCAAATCTAATTTCTTTGCTAATTCTAAAACTATAGCTTTTTTCTTTCCTTCTGAACTTTCTTAGCAAATTTGAGAATCATCTTTAAATTCCAGAACCTCTTTAGCAATTTTAAGAGCCATCATTCTCACTTTTAATTTAATCAACCACCGGTCACTGAAATTAACCAAATTGTCTCACTTACATTTAATTTAAAGATCTAGGACACTAACCTGCAAGTGTTTAAATCTGCTAGGAGTTTTATACCTCCAAATCTATTCAAATCTGTCTAAACCAGTTCAAATCCTGGACGAGACCCAAACTGTTATCTCACGGGATAAACCCCCATTCTAATTTAAACCAGCAACATAGAAAAGGTTTATCCTGTGCAGAAATCTGTGAAAATTTGAGAGGCCAAGAACTATTTAAAGTAAAAATTAACAACATTTTTTCTTCAGGTATAACAGAGAATAATTGACTAACACTATTTACAACTCCTTCCTCTAACCTATCTTTTACTTTCCCTTCTAAAATACTGGTCCGATAAAACCCCCGAGTAAGATTTACCAAAAGTTAAAGTTTCAAAACCAGGCAGCTGTCGAATTGTATCTTCTCTTTGTATCTTTCTCTATTTTCTTTTCGTTTTCTTTGGAATTATGTTTCACAGGTCATTGATAGATAAAGGTACCTTTAAGAGAGCTATTTTCTGGGCAGTCTGTACATGCTTGGAGGTTTTCCCTTCAACTGTTCAATTTTTCCTGGTCATATACACCAAAGCATCAGATTGTGTCATTGGCTTTTAATATTGTCAATAAACTAAACTTAAACTTGATTGGAGGTTGGTATTTTGGGGTATAATTAAAACTGATTGGCCGAACTCAAATTTGTTTTTGTCTCATAGCAACTCAACTTGTGCTAGCTGCTGGACCAAATATTACAATGTAAATTCTCCAGCACTCTATGTGCTTGCTAATTGCTTCATTCTCTTAAAGGTACAGTATACTTCTACACCTTCATAATACTACCTCGTAACCCTGGGAGAAAGTGAGGACTGCAGATGCTGGAGATCAGAGTCGAGAGAGGGGTGCTGGAAAAATACAGCAGGTCAGGCAGCATCCGAAGAGCAGTAGAATCGACATTTCAGGCATAAGCCCTTCACCTCGTAACCCTGTAGAGCCATGTCTGATCATTGCTTCGTCAACTTTAAGTAAGCTTCCTCCTTCCTCTTGACTAGATGTTCCACATTTCTGGTCACCCAAGGTTCCTTCACCCTACCATCCCTTCCTTGCCTCAGTGGGACAAACCTATCCAGCACTATCAGCAAGTGCTCCCTAAACAACCTCCACATTTCTGTCCTGCATTTCCCTGAGAACATCTGTTCCCAATTTATTTTCCATAGCTCCTGCCTAATATCTTTGTAATTCCCCCTCCCCTGTTCCTGATGAAGGGCTTATCCCCAAAACAGATTAGGAGAAAGTGAGGACTGCAGGTGCTGGAGATCAGAGCTGAAAAATGTGTTGCTGGAAAAGCGCAGCAGGTCAGGCAGCATCCAAGGAGCAGGAGAATCGATGTTTCGGGCATAAGCCTTTCTTCAGGAATTCCTGAAGAAGGGCTTATGCCCAAAATGTCGATTCTCCTGCTCCTTGGATGCTGCCTGACCTGCTGCGCTTTTCCAGCAACACATTTTTCAGCTCTTAGTCCCAAAACGTTGACTGTCCTGCTCCCCGGATGCTGCCTGACCTGCTGTGCTTTTCCAGCACCACACTCTCAACTCTGATCTCCAGTACCTGCAGTCCTCACTTTCTCCTCTCCTCCAAATAAATACTTTCCCATGCCATCTGCTCCTCTCCATGGCAAAAGTAAAAGTCAGGGAGTTGTGATCACTATCACCGAAATGCTCTCCCACTGAGAGATCTGACACCTGACTTTGTTCATTGCCAAGCACCAAATCAAATATGGCCTCCCTTCTAGTCGAACTTCGACATTTACAAGTTTCATGTCTTTAAAACAGAACAGTAAGGAAGATTTTACAAACATAGAACAGTATGGTGGGGTTTCATGTACCGCGACGTGAACCCAAGATCATGGTTGAGATCATCTTCATGAGTACGGAACTTGGCTATCAGTTTCTGCTTGGCAATTCTGCGTTATTGTGTATCTTGAAGAACATCTTGGAGGACACTGATCTAAAGATCGGAGGCTGAATGTCTTGACCACTGAAGTGTATTCCAACTGTGAGGGAACTGTGGTGGGTGGTGTTCCTGTTTGTACAGTTTTGGATTACGTGTTACTTTGGTTAGACCCTTATCACGTGACTCTTATACCTGTCATGTCATTCCAGCCATTTGGTCTGTCTCTAGCATCATCTTATTTTTGATTTTTTTTGTCATTATCTCTGTCTGAATTAACTGGATCATGGTCATCCCTTCACTTGCTGTTCAGCCATTGACTCTTTACTCTCAATGTCTGACACTTTTGATCACCTCAAAAGACTCGTTATCCAGCCTGCCAACACTCCACTCATACCATTTGTCCAATGTTTTGACATTCTTAATTACCTGGAAATATCTTGAAATGATCTTTCCGCTCATAAATTCTGTGCTTATGCATTTCTCTCCCCTTCACCTGACAAAGGAGCAGCGTTTGGAAAGCTTTTAATTTCAAATAAATCTATTGGACCTTAATCTGGTGTCATGTGACTTCTAACATTGTTTTCTATAATAGAAGTTCCTTTCAGCTAAAATTATCCTCAACCTCTCTGATAACCTATAGAAGAATGTTTCTTATTGAGTTTTGTCATTGGTATATATTTTCGGTGAACATTTTGCATTGTTTCTTTAAATATTTCACAGAATATCAGTGAACCCTGCATCACTACACAATACTAGATCAAAAATAGGATTTCTCCCTTTGTTGCATGACACTTGTAACTGGAAACTGCATAAAACATTCACCAAATTCATTTCCAGACCATCTTTGTCAGTTTGATTTATCCAGTCCATTTGAAGATTAAAGTCCCCCCACAATTCTATATTGCCTTTATTACAAACTCCAATTAGTTTTCCTTCATTCTCTGTCCAAGAGTTTGATGTCTGTGAGGGGATTCTGTAAACTATGGCAACAATGTTTTTTGACCTTTGTTGTTCCTAACAATGAAGAAAGAAGCTAAAGTGAACCTAGGCTCCTTCAGGTCTGAGGCTGGGGAAATAATAATGGGGAAGCAGGAAATGGCAGGAGTTAAATACATACTTTGCATCAGTCTACATAGTAGAGGCATTAATAACTACTAGAATAAATCCAAAATTACGAAATTATTTAAGGGGCAAAAGAAGGAGAGGAAATGAATACAATACCCATCACAAGAGATAAAGTGTTAGGTGAACTAATGGGGCTAAAGCCCAATATGTCTCTTGGACCTGATGGGATGCATCCTAGGATCTTGAAGAAAGTAGTGATAGAGATAGTGAATGCACTGGTTCTAATCTTCTAGGAATCCACAGATTCTGGAAAAGTACCAGAGGATTAGAAACCTGCCAATGGAACATCATTATTTCAAAAGGGAAGAAGACAAAAAAAATGTATTTATAGGCCAGTTAGCTCAATGTCTGTAACTGGGAAAAGGTTGAGTGTATGATAAAGGATGTAATACCAGAACATTTAAAAATCCGACATATAAACAAGCAGAGTCAGCCTGGCTTCATGAAGGGGAAATCATGGCTGACAAATTGACTAGAATTCTTTGAGGAGGTAACAGGCAGCATATATAAAGGAGAAGCAGTGGATATGACATATTCAGATTTTCAGAAGGTGTGTGATAAGGTACCGCACATTAATCTGCTTAGTAAGGTAAGAGGTGTTGGAGGTGGTATATTAGCATTAATAGAGAATTGGCTAAATAACAGAAAACAAAGAGTTGGGATAAGGGGGGCATTTTCAGGAAGTCAACCTGCAACTAGTGGACTGCCACAGAGATCAGTGCTGTGACTACAATTATATACAATATATATTAATGACGAGGATGAGGTAAGTGAATGGACTAGCCAAGTTTGCAAATGATGCAAAAATTGGTGTTAAGTGGTGGCAAGGATGACAATAAAAGCCTACAGAGGAATAGTGACAAGTTAAGTGAATGGGCAAAAATTTGGCAGATGGAATATAATGTTGAAAAATGTGAGATAATGCATTTTGGCAGAAAGAATAGGGGAACTGAACTGTATTAAAATTGAGAAATATTGCAGGAAGATGCAGAACCGAGAGATTTGGAAGTCCTCATCTCTCCATAGACGTTACCAGACCTGCTGAGTCAATTTAGAATTTTCTGTTTTTCTGTATTTGATTTTCAGCACCTGTGGTATTTTGTCTGTTTTTGTGTGGTTCTTATTGAACACTGACTTCTTGTGATCTAAGAAGGAGAGTTCATTGCAAGTGGTGGTAATGGAACAACAGCATGGACTTGGATTGCAATGCACTTATCTTGGATGGTCTTTTAATCTCTACCTTTACTTAGAGCACGAGGTTGAGTGTGTTTGATAAATGCTCTCTCTTGCTGCTGAATGAAGTCCTCATTCACCATCACAAACCAAGTCTTTTACAAGAGTTACCATCGGGCCTCTCAATCTCAAGACGACATAACTGTGAAACTCTTTTCCCTCCATCTTCTTTCTACCGTGTAAGGCTTTTAATCACCAAATCCAAATTACCTAAATTATATTCCTGAATTATTTTTATTGTCAAAAGCCCTTTCAACTTTAGTCATGAATTTTAATTTTCAGCAACAGAACAAAATAAAAAAGAGTTGCAAAAACATGAGTCGGTACACTGCAGTGACAATGTTTTGAGCTGACCTCAATCTGGGTTAGACCTTCATTCCTGATGAACAGCTTGTGCCTGAAATGTCGACTCTCCTGTTTCTCGGATGCTGCCTGAACAGCTGTGCTTTTCCAGCACCACACTTTTTGACTTTGATCTCCAGCATCTGCAGGCCTCACTTTCTCCTCCTTCGTTTCAGATTGTATTTCTTTGCCAGAACACTAAATATAGAAAGTTTCGAGTTGACGATGAAGCTTTTGCACATGACATTATTGGAAATGGGACAATAATTGAAGACATTAATTCACCTGTATTTCCAGAAACCAGTTACACCTGAGCATCATGTACGGGTTGGGGTCTGGAGAAAAATAATACAGTGGTTGTGGAACGTTTTGGGAAATTCTGTGCAGAATCAATGAACAAAGAGATGTGACGGAAGGAGAGGTTTCAGTTTAATGGGTCTATAATGAAACAGATAAGATAAACTTTTGATAGGACTCTTGTGGTGCAGTTGTAATGTCCCTACCTCTGAGCGAGGAGAACCAAGCTCATATCCCACATTCTCACGGGTGTGTTCTGTATAAGTGTTAAACAGACACTTTCTACTAAACAACTTTCATAGGAACAGACATGACAGAAGTCAAGCACTGAGACAGAATCAAAAAGTACATCACCTTTCTCTTTATTAAAATGAGGACACAAGCGTTTGAACCACAACTGCAGCAGCAAAGGCTTTCCTGTCTCACAGATGTCTCCAAAGTGCGGACACAGCTGTGATCCCTGATAAACACAGAAGTCACTGCTTTCTGTCACTTTGCCATCACACAATGTGAATTTTATCAGCTTGCAACATACTAGAGACTTTCATGAGTGAAAACGAGAAGCGACTTACTTGACTCTTGCTCAATCTGATTGCGGTTGGTTCACTTACTCAATTCTTGAAGCTGTCATAGAGGCTAAATACTTAGGCATCGATCACTGATCCGTCTTGGAATCCAACTGCTCAAGCTCAGTCTTTCCCAGATAATTTCCAGCATTGATTCTTTTCTCTAGTCTTCCCTCTTAGTGCCCAAAAAGTCATTTTTGGTCTCATCTTCTTTCTCATCTCATTGTTGCCCATCACAATGCAATATGAAGACATAGGTCTGACTTCTATATTCCAATAACACACTGCTCCATCTCTCAACAACCTCTCTTGTCCTCTTTTTTGACCTTTGGTTAGACATCATGTTCAATATCCAAAACACTTCCCTCCAATTAAACACCAATGACCTAATCAGTAGTGCTCAAATTGAGTGTCACTAGGACTACATGTTCCAGACCACAATACAGTCCAAATTGGGCAAAAGAACAGAACTCCAGATGTGAGATGAAAGTGACAGCTCTTCACATCAAAGCAGCATTCAACCGAGTGCAGCATCAAGGAATCCTAGCAAAACTGAAATCAATGTGTATTGGGGGTAACCTCTCCACTGTTTACAATCATATTTGGCACATAGGAAGATGGTTGCAGTTGTTGGTGGTCAGTCACCTCAGCTCCAGGTCAGATCTGCAGGAGTCCCTTGGGCTAGTATTCTAGGTCCAACCAACTTCAGCTGCTTCATCAATGTCAAAAATCACGTGACACCGGGTCATAGTCCAACAGGTTTATTTGAAACTGCAAGGTTTCAGAGTCCCCGCTTCTTTCTCAGACAGCTAGTGAGAGACATTACATTGGACACAGAATTTATAAATAAAAGTCAAAAAGCCATACAACTTATGCGAATGTATTGAACAAACCTCGATGACTATTCTGTCTTTAATGAGTTAGAATGGAGGTGCAGGTTTCGATGGATTAATATGTAAATCCCAGAATTTCTTTCAAATCACTGCACCATAACTCCAGGTTTTACCAGAATAAAGGTGACTCCTCGGGGCAGAGCATTTTAGGAGAGTGAGGCCATGTTTCAGGTCTGTTTGTTTGGAGAGTGAGGCCATGGTTCAGGTCTGTTCCATTTCCAGTGCGAGCAGCAGCGAAGGTAAGACCGTTTGGTTTTAAAAGTGCTTACCGGTAGCGGGCAGCGGTGTTTTTGTTTTTCTCTTTCACTCTCTCTTCACAGAAAGAGCGGGAGCACCAGGGGGAAGTGACGACGACCAGAGGGGCAGCCGAGACCCGGAAGCAGTTAGTGTAAGCTTACCTGGGTAGGTTTTTTCCCCCTTTAAAAGCGCGAAGGAGAGGAACCCGAGGCACTACACGGGTAGTGCCTCCCACCCGCCCTCCTCCTCTAACCTAATAATAACACCTGTTGTGGTAAGTAGGTATGTCCTGAATTTTGCTTGTTGTATTCCTTAGACCCAGTTTTTTTTAAAATAAAAGTTAGCTTTAGAGGGATGGCAGTGAAGGCAGTGCAATGTTCCTCCTGCAACATGTATGAGGTGAGGGATGCCATCGACGTCCCTGCCGATTACACTTGCAGGAAGTGCACCCATCTCCAGCTCCTCCAAGACCGTGTTAGGGAACTGGAGCTGGAGTTGGATGAACTTCGGATCATTCGGGAGGCAGAGGGGGTCATAGATCAGAGTTATAGGGAAGTAGTAACTCCAAAGATGGCAGATAGATGGGTGACAGTGAGGGGGACTGGGAGGAAGCAGCCAGTGCAGGGACCCCCTGCGGCCGTTCCCCTCAAGAACTAGTATACCGTTTTGGATACTTGTGGGGGGGATGACTTACCAGGGGTAAGTTACGGGGCTCAGGTCTCTGGCACGGAGCCTGTCCCCGTTACTCCGAAGGGAAGGGTGAAGAAGAGCAGAGCAGTAGTAATTGGGGACTCGATAGTTCGGGGCACAGATAGGCGGTTTTGTGGGAACGAGAGAGACTCACGTTTGGTATGTTGCCTCCCAGGTGCAAGGGTACGTGATGTCTCTGATCGTGTTTTCCGGGTCCTGGAGGGGGAGGGGGAGCAGCCCGAAGTCGTGGTCCATATTGGCACCAACGACATAGGTAGGAGGAGTGCCGAGGATGTTAGACAGGCTTTCAGGGAGCTAGGTTGGAAGCTCAGAGTTAGAACGAACAGAGTTGTTGTCTCTGGTTTGTTACCCGTGCCACGTGATAGAGATTCGAGGAATAGGGAAAGAGAACACTTAAATGCGTGGCTACAGGGATGGTGCAGGAGGGAGGGATTCCGGTTTTTGGATAACTGGGGTTCTTTCTGGGGACGGTGGGACCTCTATAAACAGGATGGTCTACACCTGAACCTGAGGGGCACCAGTATCCTTGGGGGGAGGTTTGCTAGTGCTCTTGGGGGGGGTTTAAACTAACTCTGCAGGGGCATGGGAACCCAGATTGTAGCTTCAGGGTGCAGGGCCTGGAGTGTAGGGAGGTTTGGAACATGGCATCAATTTCCAAGGAGGGTGCCTGTAAACAGGAAAGTGGCTTGAAGTGTGTATACTTCAATGCAAGAAGTATACGAAATAAGGTAGGTGAACTTGCAGCGTGGGTTGGTACCTGGGACTTCGATGTTGTGGCTATTACGGAGACATGGCTAGAACAGGGACAGGATTGGCTGTTGCAGGTTCCAGGATTTAAATGTTTTAGTGGGGTCAGAGGTGGGGGTAAAAGAGGGGGAGGTGTGGCATTGCTTGTCAAAGATAGTATTACAGTGGTGAAAGGACGATGGATGAGGACTTGCCATCTGAGGTAGTTTGGGCTGAGGTTAGGAATAGGAAAGGTGAGGTCACCCTGTTAGGAGTCTTTTACAGGCCTCCTAATAGTCCTAGAATCATTGAAGAAAGGATAGGGAAGGTGATTCAGGAGATGAGTGACAGTAATAGGGTGGTTGTTATGGGGGACTTTAACTTTCCTGATATTGATTGGGAAAGCTATAGCTCAAGTTCGTTAGATGGGTCAGTGTTTGTTCAATGTGTGCAGGAGAGTTTCCTGAGACAATATGTAGACAGGCCAACAAGAGGTGAGGCCATACTGGATTTGGTTATGGGTAACGAACCAGGCCAGGTGTTAGAATTAGAGGTAGGTGAGCACTTTGGGGATAGTGACCATAATTCGGTGAGTTTTACTCTCGTGATGGAGAGGGATAAGTGTGTACTACAGGGCAAGAGTTATAGCTGGGGTCAGGGAAATTATGATGCGGTGAGGCATGACTTAGGATGTGTGGCTTGGAAAAGTAGACTCCAAGGCAAGAGTGTAAATGATATGTGGAGCTTGTTCAAGGAGCAACTATTGAGTGTCCTTGATAATTATGTACCTGTCAGGCAGGGAGGAAAGGGTCGTGCGAGGGAGCCGTGGTTTAATAAGGAATTGGAATCCCTTGTTAAATGGAAGAGGGCGGCCTATCTCAAGATGAGACGTGAAGGTTCAATTGGGGCGATTGAGAGTTATAGGGTAGCCAGGAAGGACCTGAAGAGAGAGCTAAGAGCAGCAAGGAGGGGACATGAAAGGTCCTTAGTCGGTAGGATTAGGGAAAACCCTAAGGCTTTCTATAGGTATGTTAGGAATAAAAGAATGACTAGGGTAGGAATAGGTCCAGTCAAGGATAGTAGTGGGAAGTTGCGTGTGGAGGCGGAAGAGATTGGGGAGACACTGAATGAATACTTTTCTTCAGTATTTACTCAGGAACAGGGCATTTTCGTCGATGTGAATACTGAGTCACAAATAAGTAGAATGGATGGCTTTGAGGTATGTAGAGAAGAGGTGTTGGAAATCCTGGAAAAGGTGAAAATAGATAAGTCCCCTGGGCCTGATGGCATTTATCCTAGGATTCTCTGGGAAGCAAGGGAGGAGATTGCAGAGCCATTGGCCTTGATTTTTATGTCCTCTTTGTCTACAGGAGTAGTGCCAGAAGACTGGAGGATAGCAAATGTGGTTCCCTTGTTCAAAAAGGGGAGTAGGGATAACCCTAGTAACTATAGGCCGGTGAGTCTCACTTCTGTTGTGGGCAAAGTCTTAGAGAGAATTGTAAGGGATAGGATTTATGCACATCTGGATAGGAATAATGTGATCAAGGATAGTCAGCATGGTTTTGTGAAGGGCAGGTCGTGCCTCACAAACCTTATTGAATTCTTTGAAAAGGTGACGAAGGAGGTTGATGAGGGGAAAGCGGTAGATGTGGTATATATGGATTTTAGTAAGGCGTTTGATAAGGTTCCCCATGGTAGGCTACTGCAGAAAATACGGAGATATGGCATTGAGGGTGAGTTGGAGGTTTGGATTAGGAATTGGCTGGATGGAAGAAGACAGAGGGTAGTAGTTGATGGCAAAGGTTCATCTTGGAGTGCCGTCACTAGCGGTGTTCCGCAAGGATCTGTTTTGGGACCATTGCTGTTTGTCATTTTTATAAATGACCTGGAAGAGGGGTTAGAAGGTTGGGTGAGCAAGTTTGCGGATGATACGAAAGTCGGAGGAGTTGTTGACAGTGAGAAAGGATGTGGCAGGTTACAGCAGGATATAGAGAAGCTGCAGAGCTGGGCAGAAAGGTGGCAAATGGAATTCAATGTAGCTAAGTGTAAGGTGATTCACTTTGGGAAGAATAACAAAAAGATGGGGTACTGGGCTAATGGTCGGATACTTGGTAGTGTGGATGAGCAGAGGGATCTTGGTGTCCATGTACACAGATCTCTGAAAGTTGCCACCCAGGTAAATAGTGCGGTGAGGAAGGCATATGGCGTACTGGCTTTTATTGGTAGAGGAATTGAGTTCCGGAGTCCTGAGGTCATGATGCAGTTGTATAAGACTCAGGTGCGGCCGCATCTGGAATATTGTGTGCAGTTTTGGTCGCCATACTATAGGAAGGATGTGGAGGCACTGGAACGGGTGCAGAGGAGGTTTACCAGGATGTTGCCTGGTATGGAAGGAAGATCGTATGAGGAAAGACTGAGACACTTGGGGCTGTTTTCATTAGAGAAAAGAAGGTTTAGGGGTGACTTGATTGAGGTGTACAAGATGATTAGGGGGTTAGATAGGGTTGACAGCGTGAACCTTTTCCCGCGTATGGAGTCGGGTATTACAAGGGGGCATAGCTTTAAATTAAGGGGGGGTAAATATAGGACTGAAGTTAGGGGTCGGTTCTTCACTCAGCGAGTCGTGAGTTCATGGAATGCCCTGCCAGTAGCAGTGGTGGACTCTCCCTCTTTATGGGCATTTAAGCGGGCATTGGATAGGCATATGGAGGATAGTGGGTTAGTATAGGTTAGGTGGGCTTGGATCGGCGCAACATCGAGGGCCAAAGGGCCTGTACTGCGCTGTATTCTTCTATGTTCTGTGTTCTATGTACCTCAGCCTGAAGTCAAACTGGTTTTACTTCCAAAGTGGGAATTTATAAAATGCCACAATGACTGACTGTAATAGCCATCGAGGCTTGTTCGATACATTTGCATAAGTTGTATCACCCTTTGATCTTTTACTTATAAATTTTGTGTCCGATGTATTCTGTTTCGCTAGCTGCCTGAGGAAGGAGCAGCCCTCCAAAAGCTTGTGGTTTCAAATAAACCTGTTGGACGATAATCTGTTGTTGTGAGATTTTTGACTTTGTCCACCCCAGTCCAACACCGGCCCCTTCACATCATACTTTATCAATGATCTTCCCTCCATCCAAAGGTCACAGGTGAGGATGTTCACCAATAATTGTCCGAGGTTCAGCACCATTCATATGAACATGTCAAATCTGAGCAGACCATCCAGCTCTTTGAGCTTGCTAAATGATTCAATCAGACAATGCCTAATCTGTAGGCAAAAATTAGGACTGCAGATGCTGGAAATTAGAGTCTAGATCAGAGTGGTGCTGGAAAAGCACAGCAGATCAGGCAGCATCCGAGGAGCAGGAAATTCGATGTTTCGGGCAAAAGCCCTTCATCAGGAATCAGATCCCTCGGATGCTGCCTGACCTGCTGTGCTCTTCCAGCACCACTCTAATTGAGACTCTCATGGCTAATCTGTGTTTGTTTCAAATTCCACATTCTCATTTACCCCCAAATGGCCCTTAATTACTCTGCCAAACAAGAATTTGTCCTGCACTGTCTAAAAATGTTCATTAATTCCATGTCCACCACCTTCTGAGGCAGAGTTCCAAAGTCTCACAAATCTCTGAGAGAAATAAATTCCCCTCAGCTCTGTCCTGGAAATGTGATTCCTAATTTAAAATAATTTGCACAAAAGTTCTGGACTGGACTGACCCACAAGAAAAAAGATCCTTTTGACAAGTACTTTGTCAAGACCATTCACGATCTTATACACTTCAGTCAGCTTGCACCTCACTCTGCAAAACTCCCATAGAAAGTAGCTAAGCTTCCTACTCCTCAGATATTGAAGCAGTTGTGTGTATATGCAACAAGATCTGGGTGACATTTAGGTTTGGGCTGACATATGACAAGTGACATTTGCAGGACACAAATGCCGATTAAAGACCATCTTCAGCAAGGTGCTTGATCACCACCAATGGTTCAGTACATTTATTATTGAATTCCCACCACTATCAACATCTGGAGGGTGGGGATGGAACCATTAGCTAGAAACTCTCCTGGATTCATCACATAAACGCAGTGGTTGGGAATACTGAGGCGAGTAACTCACCTTTTGACTCCCCAAAACCTGTCCACTATCTACACGGCACAAGTCTGGAGTATGATGGAATACTCCCCACTTACCTGGATGGGTGCAGCTCCAACAACACTCAACAAGCTCAACACCATCCAGGACAAAGCACCTCGCTTGACAAACAGTGGAACAGTATGTACCATCTACAAAACCCATGCCGCCTTGTTCAAAAGCACCTTTATCCACCAGAAGGACAAGGGCAGTGGACACATGGGAATACCACCACATACAAATTACCCTCATTCAGACTTTGAAATATATTACAGGTCCTTCATCACTGGTCAAAACACACAGATATGCTCTCTTAACAGCAATGTGCATGTACCTACACCTCACATAGTGCAGTGTTTAAAGAACATGGCTCAATATCTCCTCCTCAAACACATTTAGCAACAAATAGCAAATGATGACCTTTTCAGCATCATCTCAGTAAACAAATAAAAACAATTCTCTTTGGACTCTGTCCCTTGAATCCAGGCAACATCCTTGTAAATTTCTTCTGCACTCTTTCCAGTTTAATAACATCCTATAGCAAGATGACCTAAACTGAATACAGTCGTCTTAGTGTGGCCTCACCAACATCATGTACAACTGCAGCGTAATTTCCCAACCTCTAAACACAGTGCCCTGACTGATGAGGGCCAGTGTGCTAAAAGCTGCCTTCACTGCCCTGTCTACCTGGGACTCCACTTTCAGAGAACTGTGCACCTGAACTCCAAGGTCCCTCTGTTCCACTACACTCCTTAAGGCCCTACCATTCACCATGAAACTCCTACCTTGATTTGACTTTCCAAAATGCAAGAGCTCACACTTATCTGTATTAAACTCCATTTGCCATTTCTCAGCCCACTTCCCCAGCTGATCAAGGTCCTGTTGCAATTTGATTGAATGTTTTTAAAGCAAAGATAGATAGATTTTTGAACAGTAAAGTAATTAAGGGTTATGGTGAGCGGGTGGGTAAGTGAAGCTGAGTCCATAAATAGATTAGCCATAATCTTATTGAATGGCAGAGCAGGCTCAGTGGGCCAGATGGCCTACTCCTGTTCCTATTTCTTACATTTCTATTTGAATTCAATAAATTTGTTCTCTGTGAGCTGATATAAGAAAACATACAAGTTAGGATCAACCCTTCAAGCCTGCTTTGCTGTTAAATAAGATCATGACTGATCTGATTACTCCATGTTTCTGCCTATCCTGATAATCTTTCCCCTCTCCCATTGCTTAGCAGGAATCTACCTCTCTCTGCCTTAAAGATAGTCAAAGATTCTGCTTGTTTTGAGGAAGAAAGTAGCAAAGACTCATAACTCTGTGAGAAAATGTATCTCCTTATTTCTGTCTTAGGTATGTGAGTGTGATCCATTATTTTTAAACAGTGAAACTTAGCTTTAGGTTCTTCCACAAGTTTAAACATATTTTCTGCATTTACTTTTGTCAAGATCCTCCAGGATCTTATACGTTTCAGTTAAATCATCTCATGGTCTTCTAAACTCCACTCGATCTAAGCCCAGCTTGTCCCAATATTCCTTATTAGACCTTCTCAAAGAATGATGTAAGATTGTTGAAAAAAAATCAATCGTTTCATGAACAATCCAACTTTCTTCAGGACAGATGCTATGCTGTTCTCACCCGACCTGCACTGCACGTGACCCTGGTCTCCCACTGAAAGATTGACTCTGCATTAAAGAACCTAAAAACATTAGGCACTAGGTGCTGTTATTGCTTGCTGTATGACTGTGCAGACTTCATGGTCATTCTGAATGTTCATTGATGTGTTTGGCAGGGACAGAAACAGACTTACTATTGTAGTGAACTTTCTTGCCTACCTCAATCCAGGCCTACCTATGGGTGGCATGGTGGCTCTGTGATTAGCACTGCTGCCTCACAGTGTCAGGGTCTTGAGTTCGATTCCAGCCTCGAGCGACTGTCTGTGTGGAGTTTGCACATTCTCCCCGTGTCTGCGTGGGTTTCCTCCGGGTGCTCCGGTTTCCTCCCACAGTGCAGGCCAGGTGAATTGGCCATGCTAAATTGCTAATAGTGTTAGGTGCATTAGTCAGGGATAAACGTTGGTAGTGGAATGGGTCTGGGTGGGTTACTCTTCAGAGGGTTAGTGTGGACTTGTTGGGCCGAAGGGCCTGTTTCCACACTGTAGGGAATCTAATCTAATCTACGTTCACTGTGTCCTCACTACCTGGCACCTGCACATTATATTCTCCCTAATTTCACCCTGGATCTTTATTGAGAATAATTCTGAATAGAATAGCCTGTGTTCTGACCAGTAAATCAATGGGAAAGAAATCCTTATGTTTCAAACCTTGGTGCGATCTTAAGTCAAAGAAACCAATTCCTACTGTTGGTGCAGAGTATTGCAGGTGTTGGGAAGTTAAAACCCAGCTCACTGCCTGTGGTGCTGAGGTTACAGATGTCCCTTGAGTAGCTGTGTACACACTCCCAGCTGCAAACACAAACCTCTAATAATAACTCCGACTTCCTGCTCATGTTAACCACATGACACAAAGACAAGGACTGCCTGACATCAGCCACATCACTGCAGAGATCAGACTCGTACTTTGGGGCCACATTCTCCTGGCAGTCCCAGCAGATGTGTATTGAAACAGGTCAGTACACAATCATTTATTCATCATGTGTTTAATGTTTTTCAATCTTTCTTAAACCTGGTTCCTCTCATCATCCTGTCACTGTGATTTGGTCAGAACTGCAGTGTTCTCTCTTGGGACCTGGCCAGTGACTGAAATAGTTCTCCTTCCACTTGCACAGTGTACAGTGTGCAGTCACCTTGTCCTGACAGAGCACCTGGCTTGAACCATCAATCACAATGGGAAGGTAAGAGTAGGTGAGAAACCTGTGTAATCCTTACAAGAGTTAACCAGCCAGCATTGCCTTTTCATCTCCTCCCACTATTCCCAAACAGCTTTTAGCTCAATAATGCCATTAGAATAAGTATAAAGAGTGAACAATGAGTGAATATTGAAATAAAGGCTAATAGATTAAGAGACAACATATTTTAAATTGTATTTCAGCCAGTGAAACAAGGGTGAGAAGCAGTTAAAATATGTGTAAAATGACTTTAGTAAAAAGGTTAAATACAGCAGTGTGCAATTGACAGGTCAACTGCAAAGAAAGGTGACAAAGTTAATTTAAACAGCGAGAAGGTGAGAGATGATTTTGGTGCTAAGGAAGATAAAGCCTAAATGTAGGATTAGGGCAGGCAGCAGGACATTGAATACCAATGTTAATATTCTGGTTTGTCAGATAGAGCTGGAGCCATGAGTATTGCACAAGTAATTTGTGTGTAAGAGATGATTTATCTGGGTGTATGTGACACTGTGTGATGGAGGAGGATGTGTGTGTGTGTGTGCTGAGAAGTATGTGTGACAGGCAGATTTGTGAGAGGGACAGTGTGAGAGATGGCTGAGTGTGTGATCAGAGTGTGTGTGCGTCTGCATGTGTGCATTAGTGGTTGTCTGTCTATGTGTGTGTGTGTAATGTATGCATGTGATATGTCTGTGTGTGTGTGTATGTAAAGTGGGTATGTATCTGTGAATGTGTGTATGTGTTTGCAATGGGTGTGCGTGATGTGGCTATGTGTGTCTGTGTGAGTGTGGTCTGTGTTTGTGTGAAAGTCTGTGTGTAACTCTGTGTGTACATGAGTGTTTCTGTGCATGTGAGTGTACATGTCTGTGTGTGTGCACGAGTGAGAATTTGTGAGTGTTGTGAGTATGTGTTTGTGCAAGGTTTGTGAAGGTTTGTAGCTCAGGTTGAGGTTTAGGGAGTAGGTTTGCTCGCTGAGCTGTAGGTTTGATATCCAGACGTTTCATTACCTGGCTCGGTAACATCATCAGTGGCGACCTCCAAGTGAAGCGAAGCTGTTGTCTCCTACTTTCTATTTATATGTTTGTCCTGGATGGAATTCCTGGGGTTTGTGGTGATGTCATTTCCTGTTCGTTTTCTGAGGGATTGATAGATGGCATCTAGATCTATGTTTGTTTATGGCATTATGGGTGGAGTGCCAGGCCTCTAGGAATTCTCTGGCATGTCTTTGCTTAGCCTGTCCCAGGATAGATGTGTTGTCCCAGTCGAAATGGTGGCTTTTTTCATCCGTGTGTAGGGCTACGAGGGAGAGAGGGTCATGTCTTTTTGTGGCTAGCTGGTGTTCGTGTATCCTGGTGGCTAACTTTCTTCCTGTTTGTCCTATGTAGTGTTTGTGGCAGTCCTTGCATGGAATTTTGTAGACAACGTTGGTTTTGTCCATGGGTTGTACTGGGTCTTTTAAGTTTGTTAGTTTTTGTTTGAGAGTGTTGGTGGGTTTGTGTGCTACTGGGATTCTGAGGGGTCTTAGTAGTCTGGCTGTCATTTCTGAAACTTCTTTGATGTATGGTAAGGTGGTTAGGGTTTCTGGCTGTGTTTGGTCTGCTTGTCGTAGTTTGCTCTTGAGGAATCTGCGCACTGTATTTTTTGAGTATCCGTTCTTCTTGAATATGTTTGTGTTTGTGTAAGAGAGAGTGTGTGTGTGTGGGTGCGCGTGCATGTATGTATGTGTGTGTGGGGGGTGTGAGGGATAGGGAGTGTGTGTGTGAGGGATAAGGAGTGTGTGTGTGTGTATGGGTGTGTGTGAGTGTGTGGGGGTGGGGGTGATATGCTGGATCTGCACATTACTGGAATAAATGTATAAAGTGCCAGGGTTCAGCTTATCGAGGGGCAGATTGCCAAGCTGGGGAAGAGGTTAGTTGCACTTCCCTAAAACCCTTGGACAGAACTTTCTGGAAGTTGCATTGCAGGAAGAGTCACCCACTGATAAGGAAATTGGTGTAATGGAGGGGAAATGCATGACTATCCGCAGGGGGAGCTACCATTTAAAATGTTTCACAGCTTTCAATCATTCAGCAGGTACACTGTGCTTACAGCTATGCTGAGTACGGTCGTGAAGATACAGTGTGAAACTGGGAAACCAGGCGTTATTCACGTGAACAGGAGATGCTATCCATCAGATTCTGTCTGAATTAGGGGATTCAACTGTTTGTTTGCAGCATGACCAAGTATAAGTGAGTTGCCTCTTTAATGGTATTAATGGGAGGTAATTTACATAGAATACATGGCCCAATAATACAGCTAATAATTCAGAAAAGTGAAGGAGGTTTTATAGGGGATCATAGAACATAGAACATAGAACATAGAACATAGAACATAGAACAATACAGCACAGAACAGGCCCTTCGGCCCACGATGTTGTGCCGAACTTCTAACCTAGATTGAGTACCCATCCATGTACCTATCCAAATGCCGCTTAAAGGTCGCCAATGATTCCGACTCTACCACTCCCACAGGCAGCGCATTCCATGCCCCCACCACTCTCTGGGTAAAGAACCCACCCCTGACATCTCCCCTATACCTTCCACCCTTCACCTTAAATTTATGTCCCCTTGTAACACTCTGTTGTACCTGGGGAAAAAGTTTCTGACTGTCTACTCTATCTATTCCTCTGATCATCTTATAAACCTCTATCAACTCACCCCTCATCCTTCGCCGTTCCAACGAGAAAAGGCCGAGAACTCTCAACCTATCCTCGTACGACTTCCTCTCCATTCCAGGCAACATCCTGGTAAATCTTCTCTGCACCCTCTCCAAAACTTCCACATCTTTCCTAAAGTGAGGCGACCAGAACTGCACACAGTACTCCAACTGTGGCCTAACCAAAGTCCTGTACAGCTGCAACATCACTTCACGACTCTTGAATTCAATCCCTCTGCTAATGAACGATAATACTCCATAGGCCTTCTTACAAACTCTATCCACCTGAGTGGCAACCTTCAAAGATCTATGTACATAGACCCCAAGATCCCTCTGTTCCTCCACCTGACTAAGAACCTTACCGTTAACCCTGTATTCCGCATTCTTATTTGTTCTTCCAAAATGGACAACCTCACACTTGGCAGGGTTGAACTCCATCTGCCACTCCTCAGCCCAGCTCTGCATCATATCTAAGTCCCTCTGCAGCCGACAACAGCCCTCCTCACTGTCCACAACTCCACCTATCTTCGTATCATCTGCAAATTTACTGACCCACCCTTCGACTCCCTCATCTAAGTCATTAATAAAAATTACAAACAGCAGAGGACCCAGAACTGATCCCTGCGGAACTCCACTTGTAACTGGGCTCCAGGCTGAATATTTACCATCTACCACCACTCTCTGCCTTCGACCGGTTAGCCAGTTTTCTATCCAATTGGCCAAATTTCCCTCTATCCCATGCCTCCTGACTTTCCGCATAAGCCTACCATGGGGAACCTTATCAAATGCCTTACTAAAATCCATGTACACTACATCCACTGCTCTTCCCTCATCCACATGCTTGGTCACCTCCTCGAAGAATTCAATAAGACTTGTAAGGCAAGACCTACCCTTCACAAATCCGTGCTGGCTGTCCCTAATCAAGCAGTGTCTTTCCAGATACTCATAAATCCTATCCCTCAGTACCCTTTCCATTACTTTGCCTACCACAGAAGTAAGACTAACAGGCCTGTAATTCCCGGGGTTATCCCTATTCCCTTTTTTGAACAGGGGCACAACATTCGCTACTCTCCAGTCCCCTGGTACCACCCCCGTTGCCAGTGAAGACGAGAAGATCATTGCCAACGGTACTGCAATTTCCTCTCTTGCTTCCCACATAATCCTATTTCAGATTGTAGAAACACAATCTTGAGGGCAAGCTTGGGTTTATTCCTCTGTCTCCTGCTGGAGCAGTTAGACAGAAACAGATTGGTTACATTGACTGATATTACATTGAACATACAGTATCTGCCTTGTTGACAGGGTGAGGATTTGAGATAGGAAATTTGGAGGACAAGCTTCAAACCACATGCTCCTAGCATTACTAAGACAGCCTAATGCCACCTCTGTATTATTGTCCCACTTGACCTTTTCTTGGTGAATCTGCTGTTGAACCTCTCATGCGTCTTTCTTACCTCCACACCTCACCAATGCAATGTACTACTGGCAGGTTTCCCATCATAAACGTGAGGTCATTCATAATTCTGCTGCCCACAGATGCAGCTCCCCTTACACCCAGCCTGAGTCCGGAAGAAGGGTTACACCCAAAACGTTGATTTCTCCACCTCCTGATGCTGCCTGGCTTGCTGTGTTCTTCTAGCCTCCTCCTTGTCCACAAATGGAGCTACACATTTTGGACAAAAACAGAAATTGTCCCAGTTAGTCCCAGAAGCTGCAGGTTTCCCAAGTAAAAAATGAGATGCAGTTCTTTGAGCTTGTGCTGAGTCTTGATGGAGCACTGTAGCAGGCCCAAGACAGAGGTATTGGTGTGGGAACATGGTGATGTTGTTCATGTGGCAAGCAAATGGAAGCTCAGGGTCATTTTTGTGAACAGAACATGAGTGTTTGGCAAAGTGGTCTCTCAGTCTGCACTTTGTTTCCTCAATATAGAGGAGAGCACATTGTGAGCAGCGAATACAGTTGATTGAATGAAGTGCAGGTAAATTGCTGTTTCACATGGAAGGTGTGTCTGGAGCCTTCGGACACCTTAGTCCTCTCCTTCTCTACTCCCAACACTTCCCCATAGCCCCGCAGCACCTTCCCCTGTAACCGCAGAACGTGTAATGCCTGCCTGTTTACCTCCTCCCTCCTCACATCCAAGTCCATAGACTCACCTTCCAAGGGGTCCTGCAACCTCTAGGATTCAATATTGAGCTCAATAACTTGACAGCCTGATTCCAATCCTCGATGTTTTTTTCATCCCTCCCACATTTGGTCCTGTTATGACTTTGGTTGCTTCTAGCACAGGCACCCATTCCCATGTACCCCTCGGCCCATTATCACATTATATGGGTTGCATTCAACTCAGCAAACTCACTTTCTCACTCTTAGCTCTTATTATTCCTTACTCAGCTTCTCCTCTGTCCTGGCCTGCAATACAGCATCTCTTTATTTAGCTACCCCCATCTCTCTCTCTAGATATCAGGACCTCTTCTCCACCTATCCAGTCACCTCTCTCACTCGCTCTCTCTTTATGCTTCCCATCCCCCCACTTTGTCTTCAGTTTGTTGGGCTACAGGATGAGTGTACACACTGTTTCCCAACTTGCAGATGGTGCACTCAGCTCTCAGCACTGTCTCTCTGCCATTAGACCTTGACTGTGGCTCTGCAGTGATGCTGGATAGTGTGACAATATATTTAGTGCCCACACAGAGGGGACTAACATCCACCTGTAAGATTAAAGGTCAAATATTTATACACAGGCTCAAAGTTAGGTTCAAGCATTGTCACCTGTGTCATCAAAGTGCCCTCAATAAGTTTTACTCTTGCTCTCCCTCCCACATTGTCTCAGTGAACAGAGTTGGTTTGGGGGGGTTTGGGGTTGGGGCTGGATGGAGCTGGCTTGGCTGTGGAGAATTTTGGCCCTGGAGGTTTGGCAGGGTGACCCTGCGAGTGTTTGATGCTGACGAGCCACACATGATATCGGTCTTCTTGCTAAAGACAAGTTGATTCAGTTTGGCTGAACTTTCAAGTGTTGGAGAGGGGCAGGCAAAGTGGAGGTGGCTGCCATAGCTGCTTTGTAGTGTCCTGGCTGGAATCAGACTGGGTTCCTCATGGCATTATCCTGCCTCCTGGTGAGGAGGAGGGCACCTGGAATGGGGCCAAGGTTGCTGTCTCCTTGTCACATTGCTGTTGGTCCTGAAGGTCTGTGGAAGCCCAGTGGCTGGAATGTTTGCACCTCTTCAGCTGGCTCTGAGACTGCTGGGCCTGGCTCTCCCTGGCCACTGTCAACCTGTCCATGCAGACACAAAGACATGAGCAGGATTTATGAGGAGCAGAAATTAGGCCATTCAGCCCATCAGGGCTGAAAATGTGTTGCTGGAAAAGCGCAGCAGGTCAGGCAGCATCCAAGGAGCAGGGGAATCGACGTTTCGGGCATAAGCCCTTCTTCAGGAAGTCGGCCATTCAGCCCATCAAGTCTATTCCACCATTCAATCATGGTTGAGCAGTTCCTCAACCCTATTCTCCCACTTTCTCCCCATAATCCTTGATCGTCCTGACAGTCAAGAACCTATCTAGCTCCATTTTAAATATACTCAATGACCTGGCCTCCTCAGTCTTCTGTGGCAGTTAATTCCAGAGGTTCACCACTCTCTGGCTGAAGAAGTTTCTCCTTGTCTCCATTCTAAAAGGTCTTTCCTTTACTCCAAGGCTGTGCCCTCAGGTGCTAGTCTCTCCTACCAGATTTTGGAAAGGTGCAGAAGTAACAGGGTTGTTGTCATGGGTGACTTCAACTTCCCAATCTTGAAAATAGCTTGGATGGAGCAGTTTTTGTCAGGTGTGTCCAGGAAGGGTCCCTGATGCAATATGTAGATAGGTCAACTAGAGGGGAGGGCATATTGGATTTGTTACTTGGCAACAAATCAGGCCAGGTGTCAGATGTCTTGGTGGGAGAGTATTTCGGTAATAGTGATCATAATTCCCTGACCTTTACTTTAGTCATGGAGAGAGATAGGAGCAGATAGTATGGGAAAGTTTTAATTGAAGAAGGGAGAATTACAATGCTATTAGGCAGGAACAGTGGAGTATAAATTGGGAGCAGATATTCTCAGGGAAATGCACGACAGAAATGTGGAGGTTGTTTAGGGAGTGCTGTGAGTGCTGGATGGGTTTGTCCCACTGAGGCAAGGAAGGGATGGTAGGGTGAAAGAACCTTGGGAATATCTGGTCAAGAGGAAGAAGGAAGCTTATTTAGCACATAGAACATGGAAAGTTAAAGTGCAGTACAGAACGTACAGCCCTCGATGTTACACCAACCTGCAAAATTAATCTAACCTACACTGTTCCATTATTATCCATATGTATGTCCAATGCCCGTTTAAATGCCCATACGTCAATGAGGCCACTCCTGTTGCAGGCAGGCCGTTCCACGTCCCCTACTACTCTCTGACTGAAGAAACTAATATCTGTCCTAAATCTGTCATCCCTCAATTTAAAGCTATGGCCCCTCATGTTAGCCTTCACCATCTGATGAAAAAGGCTCTCCCTGTCCACCATATCTAACCCTCTGATTATCTTAGTTCCCTTGGCCTTTCCTCGTATGACCTCCCCTCCATACCAGGCAACATCCTTGTAAATCTCCTCTGAATCCTTTCCAAAGCTTCCCTTTAAGGTTGAGGAGGCAAGGATCAGACAAGGTTCTAGAAGGTTACAAGGTGGCCAGGAAAGAACTGAAGAATTGACTTAGGAGAGTTAGAAGGGATTGTGGAAAAGCTTTAGCAGGTAGGATTAAGGAAAGCCCTAAGGCGTTCTACACTCATGTCAGGAACACGAGGATGGCCAGAGTGAGGGTAGGGCCTATCAGGGAGAGCGGAGGGAACTTGTGCCTGGAGTCGGAGGAAGTAAGGGAGGTCCTTAATGAATACTTTGCTTCAATATTCACCACTGAGAGGGACCTTGTCGTTTATTGAGGACAGTATGAAACAGACTGATATGCTCGAACAGGTTGATGTTAGGAAGGAGTAATTGCAGGAAAGTTTGAAAAACATAAGGATAGATAAATCCTATGGGCCGGATGGGATATACTCTAGGTTATTCCAGGAAGTGAGGGAAGAGATTGCTGTGCCTTTGGTGATGACATTTGCCACCAAATGTCATTGTCCACTGGAGTAGTACCAGATAATTGGAAGATGGCAAATGTTATTCCATTATTAAATAAAGGGAGTAGGGATAACCCTGGGAATTGCAGACCAGTCATTCTTACGTCAGTGGTGGGCAAATTATTGGAGAGGATTCTGAGAGACAGGATATATGATTATTTGGAAAAGAATAGTTTGAATAGAAATAATCAGCACGGCTTTGTGAGGGGCAGGTCATGCCTCACAAACCTTATTGAATTCTTTGAGGATGTGACAAAACACATTGATGAAGGTAGAGTGGTAGATGTGATATATATGGATTTTTGCAAGGTGTTTGTTAAGGTTCCCCATGGTAGGCTCATTCAGAAAGTAAGGAGGCATAGGATACAGGGAAATGTGTCTGTCTGGATACAGAATTGGTTGGCCCATAGAAGGCAGAGGGCGGTAGATGGAAAGTATTTAGCTTGGAGCTCAGTGACCAGTGGTGTTCCGCAGGGATCTGTTCTGGGACCTCTGCTCTTTGTAATTTTTATAAATGACTGGGATGAGCAAGTGGGAGGGTGGGATACTGAGTTTGCTGATGACACAAAGGTTGGTGGAGTGGTGGATAGTGTGGAGGGCTGCTGTAGGTGACAATGGGACATTGACAGGATGCAGAGCTGGACTGAGAAGTGGCAGATGGAGTTCAGTCTGGAAAAGTGTGAAGTGATTCACTTTGGAAGTTCGAATTTGAATGCAGATGATAGGGTAAAAAGCAGGATTCCTGGCAGTATGGAGGAACAGAGGGCTCTTGGGGTCCATATCCATAGATTCCTCAAAGTTGCCACTCAAGTTGATTGTTGAGAGTGCGGTGCTGGAAAAGCACAGCAGGTCAGGCAGCATCCGAGTAGCAGTATTCAAGTCCTCTTAAAATAAATGCCATCATTGCACTTGCCTTCCAAACTACTGCCTGAACCTGCACGTTTACCTGGAGAGAATCCTGGATTAGAACTCCCAAGCCTCTTTGCACTTCAGAATTCTGAATTTCCTCTCCATTTAGAAAATAGACCATGCTTCTATTCTTCTTACCAAAGTGCATGACCTCACAGTTTACCAACTGTACTCCATCTGCCATTTTGACCACTCTCCTAACCTGTCCAAATCCTTCTGCAGCCTCCCTCCTCCTCAATGCTGCCTGTCCCTCTGCCTATCTTTGTATTGTCTGAAAACTTAGCCAGAATGGCCTCAGTTCCTTCTGGATTGTTAATGTATAAAGTGAAAGGTTGTCGTCCCAGCACTGACCCTTGCAGAACACCACTTGTCACCGGCTGCCATCCTGAGAAGGACCCTTTTATCCCCACTCTCTGCTTTCTGCCAGACAGCCAAGCCTCTCTCCATGCTAGCACCTTGTCTCTAACACCATGGGCCCTTATCTTATTCAGTAGCCTCCTGTCCGGTACCTTGTCAAAGGCCGCCTTAAAGTCCAGAAAGATAACATCCATTGGCTCTCCTTGGGCTAACCTGCTCGTTAGTTCCTCAAAGAATTCTAGCAGATTTGTCAGACATGACCCCCCCTTGATGAAACCATGTTGACTTTGCCATACTTTGCCATACACCTCCAAGTACTCAGAAATCTCATCCTTCATGATGGATTCCAGGATCTCACACACAACTGAGGTTTGACTAATTGGTCTGCAATTTTCCATCTTTTGCCTTACTCCCTTTTTAAACAGGTTCTTATGTTAGTGATTTTCCAGTCCTTAAATTCCATAGAAGTCTGATTTTGTCTCTTCTTTAAATTTCTATCTGTCAGCTTTTGGTACTGACCCGCAGACACTGAGAACCACAAGTTTCACTGTATCATTGTCAGCAGGACTGTTCATCCTGAGAAGGTGAGTGTGCTTCCAGAGACTTACCTGTGAATACACATTGTAGTTAAATTGTTCACTTTCCCGTAGGTTACTGCAGTTTTGTGGCAATTATCTCAAATACAAATCAATTCCTTCCTCACTGCATTTAGATACTGAAACAGCATCAGAAATGCCAAAGCAGACACAAGACTGTGCTCAGCAAGAGAGACAGTTTATGTCAGGGCACAAAGTTTGTTGTAGGAACCATGGAAATGACTCCATGTGGGTAAGAGACATGGTCAAGGCGAGGTCAAGTCTAGTGATATATAAAATTCAAGTTGGTGTGTTGGATGTCAACAAGTACACAGGCCATTGGAAAGCTGCAAACTCACACACAGTGCAGGAGCAAAACGTGCCCAGCCTTCCTGAGTTTTCCAGAACCTGTGGGTTCACTCTCTCAGTCAAATGTTGAAAAAAACCTTGGAATCTGAGCTGGATATGGCAGATGTCACTGTCTCAACACCTCTGCAGCCAGAAGAGGCAAATGAATTTCATCCGTGATGCTTTAGACACAAGACACATCGTCCGTATCAGAAGCAGCATCAGAGTACCAAAACGCCCCAAGAGATGCTACAAAGAAAAGAAACCGGTCTCTGACCTCAGACTCAGAGGGAGAGAGATGTATTCATTGTAACAAGGTCAGCCAGGTGCCCCTCATAGAATAGGAGTTCCCTGATTGGGGCAATCAAGGGCCCCTGGATATCAGATATAAACAGGAGCATCAGGGGTTCTATTGACCCTGAGAGCTGGCTCTGAAGAAGTCAGACCCCAGTGTTATGGACTTTCCATGTGTAAATAAAGGTGATTTGGTGAAGGATACCGGCCTCTGTGGATTTAAATCAGAAACTAAGCACATATTTCATACCAAATCAAAATCAGGAGTTAATTTTAAATCCACCTCAAGTTTTACCACAATTTTATTTTTTTTTTAGATTAGATTACTTACAGTGTGGAAACAGGCCCTTCGGCCCAACAAGTCCACACCGAACCGCCGAAGCGCAACCCACCCATACCCCTACATTTACCCCTTACCTAACACTACGGGCAATTTAGCATGGCCAATTCACCTGACCTGCACATCTTTGGACTGCAGGAGGAAACCGGAGCACCCGGAAGAAACCCACGCAGACACGGGGAGAACGTGCAAACTCCACACAGTCAGTCGCCTGAGGCGGGAATTGAACCCGGGTCTCTGACGCTGCGAGGCAGCAGTGCTAACCACTGTACCACCGTGCCGTGTTCACATTTTTTTTTACTCTGTCCAGTCTAATTTTCTTGCTTCTCTTTCTCTCTCCCATAAGAATTTAAATTCAAGTTTTGTCATTTCTTTTTCTTTTTCCTTTCTTTTGAACTGATGTTTTTGCTTTTCACTATCTTTTTCCATTTGAAGTTTAATTTTTAATTGGATTCTTGCTGTAATGATCTAATGTAAGCTACTAGGAACACTCTCTACCTCCTCAAACTTCAAGCCACTACTTCAACAATCTCTCCCTTTTCAGCTCGACTCCTAATTCCTCTGACACAACCTTCAACTTAAAGTATGTTAACTGCTTTAAGGCACTATAAGACAAATCTTTCCTCTCTGAAACAGCTTGAGCAATTGAAGTAGCCATGTTGAATTCCCACTGAGTGCAGAAAAATAAATGCGAAATAGCGTTTGTTTAAACTCTGGAAAATTTCCAGTCTGCAAGTTTTATGGCCTCTGAATCCAATTCCACAATAGCTTCAAAGTAAGGAACATGACTTAAAATCCCCATAGAGCATTGTAACTTTTAAAAAGAGATGAGTTTCCCATTGACTGACCTAACAGAAGACAAAGTTCACATTTTAAGACTTTTATTGTAACAAAGTAAAGCTAATTTCGATATCGAAAACATGATTTAACAAGGAATTAATGTACTGAACCAAAGAAAAGATTATTTTGCACGAACTGTCTTGCACACTTGAAGTACATCTTACAACCCTTTGGCTATTAACATATTATAGCAGTCATGTAGGTTTACAAGAAGCAAGTCAAAGATACTTTCAATGTTTTCAGATTAGATTAGATTCCCTACAGTGTGGAAACAGGCCCTCCAGCCTAACAAGTCCACACCGACCTTCCAAAGAGTAACCCACCCAGACCCATTTCCCTCTAACTAAAGCACCTACCACTGCGGGCAATTTAGCATGGCCAATTCACCTGACCTGCATCTTTGGACTGTGGGAGGAAACCCACGCAGACACAGGGAGAACTCCACACAGACAGTCACCCGAGGCTGGAATTGAACCTGGCCCCTGGTGCCGTGAGGCAGCAGTGCTAACCACTGAGCCACCGTGCCGCCCAAAGTTATTGCATTCAGCCTGAGTCTTCCAGATCTTATCTCCATGACTAAGGCATACATCAGCAACTCCTTGTTCCTTACACCTCCCAAAGTTGCATGAGCTCTCGATAAAAGCAAATTACTGCGGATGCTGGAATCTGAAACCAAAAGAGAAAATGCTGGAAAATCTCAGTCGGTCTGGCAGCATCTGTAAGGAGAGAAAAGAGCTGACGTTTCGAGTCTAACTGACCCTTTGTCAAAGCTTAAAAAAAGGGAGAAATAGGGAGGTATTTCCACTAGGCTGAGAGAAGAGGCATCTCATCTTCCGACTAGACACATTACAGCCTGCTGGTCTCAGCATTGAATTCAACAACTTCAGATAATTTTAATTCATTTATTTTATTTATCATTTTTTTTCATTGTTCTGTACCTCTTCATTGTCTCTCTTTCTCTCGCTCCCCACTCTCTCATCACCTTTTTCCTCTCCTCTTCCCCCTTTGCTACCCTTCTCCCCTGTTTTCCATTTTCCCTCTGCTTCACCCCTTCCCCCGAACCCCCGCATATTTTGTCACATAGCCCTGGCTTCAGCCTTGGTCATTCGCAGCCCCTAAGCTCCCTATAATCTCTCTATGCACTGTCATTATCACCTCTTTATTGCTACCTTTGCTTCTGGAGCCAGGACTCACCTTCTCTCAGCCTCGTATAAATACCTCCCTATTTCTCCCTTTCTTTAGCTTTGTCAAAGGGTCAGTTAGACTTGAAACGTCAGCTCTTTTCTCTCCTTACAGATGCTGCCAGACCTGCTGAGATTTTCCAGCATTTTCTCTTTTGATTGCATGAACTCTCTGCGCTTTCTTTCAGAAAACTGACTCATAACCGATTGGTTGTTAAAATGGTAATTTTATGTTCATAGCAGTAGCTGTTTTGTTCCTCCACATAGTACTAGCTACGTTCTCTCTCTCTCTGTCTTAAAAGGCTGGTGTCTTAGGTTTAAAAGATGCTATTGATATTTCAAAGGGTGTCAGGGAAGCTATGATTTCAGTTGCCCTCCATCCAGTGGTAACCCGTTTACAAGAGCCTGTCTCTGAGCAGAGATATTTATTATGACCTTACTGCATGTATACACTTTTTCAGACCAAATCTTTTTCACTTAAAGTTAAAGAATATTTTTAAAAATATGAGTTTCTTGTAAATTCCAGTTTATGTAACAGTATAAATTGCAAAATAATGACAGAATATGATGACCAGCTGCAGCTCATTCACTCTGCCCACTCTTTCTCTTCGCTTTTTCTTCCTCCTAGTGATTTTTTTTTCTCTTTTTCTTCTTCTTTTCTTCCCTTTGATTCCTGGCCTGCAGCGACCTCCAGCGAGGAGTGACGACTCCTGGCCTCCTGCAGTGGCCTCCCAGTGTTGGCATGGCAACCTCCCGGCCTCCCACAACGGCCTCCCAGCGTAGTGCAGCGGCCTCCTCCCATAGGGTCCCTCTGGCATGGCATGGCGATCTTCTGGCCTCCTGCAGCAGCCTCCTGGCTTGGTACATCACCAGCATGGTGTGGAGCCAGGGCCTGGTGCAGACTGGAAGCTGAGTGCCAGCATGGTCTGCTGTACTGAACTCTTTTCCATAACGCTGGACATGTTATTTTTGTGACAAATCTTGTAACAAAAGAATCTGTGCCAAAGTAATTTTTTATTTAAGTCAATGCTGCAAATGATGACATATAAAATTTTCACTATATGCAATGAGTATATGTTTTTGTGGTTGTGTTCGCCGAGCTGGGAATTTGTGTTGCAGACGTTTCGTCCCCTGTATAGGTGACATCCTCAGTGCTTGGGAGCCTCCTGTGAAGTGCTTCTGTGGTGTTTCCTCCGGCATTTATAGTGGTTTGAATCTGCCGCTTCCGGTTGTCAGTTCCAGCTGTCTGTTGCAGTGGTCAGTATATTGGGTCCAGGTCGATGTGCTTATTGATTGAATTTGTGGATGAGTGCCATGCCTCTAGGAATTCCCTGGCTGTTCTCTGTTCTCTGAACAAACAGATTCAAACCACTGCAAATGCCGGAGGAAAGATCACAGAAGCGCTTCACAGGAGGCTCCCAAGCACTGAGGATGTCACCTAGACAGGGGACGAAACGTCTGCAACACAAATTCCTAGCTCGGCGAACACAACCACAACAACGAGCACCCGAGCTACAAATCTTCTCACAAACTTTGAATGAGTATATGTGACAATAAAGGCTATTCTATTCTATTCAATTCACATCAGGTCCCCTGGATTGTGTTGTTATTTGCAGGCTGTCCCTGGAATTATTGTCAATGTTCACAGGATCCTGAGACTACGTCACATTTACAGAGGTCCCTGGAGATTTGCCAAAGGGGTTCTTAGGGAGTGTGTCAGTATTCATAGGCCTTCCTAGAAATGTGCTAGCATTTTCTGGGCTCCCTGTGAGTGTGTAAGTATTTTCAGGGAGTCGCTTGGTATGTCTCATTATTTGTAAGGATGTTCTGGGAGTGCAGCTGGTCAAAATGAAGCTATCAGTGTTCTTGTATGACATCATTAATATTTGGGTGGCATCAGCCACACCCAACCATATCCTGGATTGGGACTAACCCCAGATCTTTCTGTTCCTCTGAACAGGGATGAATGGGAACAGTCAATCTCCGACTGCAATCAGTGGAGCTCTGTCTACCCTGAATGGCTTCAGCAATGGTCCTGCCACCTCAACCAGCTCCTCTCTCACCAATCAACAGCTGCCTCCTCCCTGTGGAGTCAGGCAACTCTGCAAACTGAAGCGATTCTTGACCACACTACAGCAGTTCGCCAGTGATCTATCCCCAGAGATTGGAGAGTATGTGAGGAACTTAGTGTTGGGACTTGTGGTAGGTACTGTAGTTCTCTGATCCTAACTGAACAATCCTCCATAGTTTGTTAGCTAAAGATTATGCTGTTCTGTAATTCTCTGAAGTGACTCAGATGCATTCATAAGTGGAGTAATGTTCAGTTTCTGTATTACTCACAATCGGTTGAACTAGAGTTACATCGGCCACCCATTTTAGGCCGATGTAACTCTAGTCCCATATGAATGTGATTGACACCTAACTGCCCTCCAGCTTGTGGTTCAAGAGGTCAATGGATAACTACCTTCTCAGCAAATCACAAGACAGATATGATATGCTCACCTTCCTGAAATGCCAGCCCAGGCAGAAGATACAGACACTGAACAGAATTTCTATCTCATCACAAATATTGCATTTAGATGGAAAATGTCCTTGGTGCAGGATGTTACAAAAGAAATTGCAGGAAGTGTGAGCGGCTGCAGCTCCTTACTGACCATATTGTTTGGTGGGTGCAGTAGTTGGGCACACTGAGGACTGTACAGGAGACAATGTGACAGACACTAGTAACAGGGAGATGGTCACACCAAACGTTCCTGATAACGGGCTTTTGCCCAAAACATTGATTCTCCTGCTCCTTGGATGCTGCCTGACCTACTGTGCTTTTCCAACACCACACTCTCGACTCTGATCACCAGCATCTGCAAACCTCACTTATAACACAGGTTCAGTCAGGTAGGTGGGTGACCGTCAGAAGAAGCAGGCAGGTAGTGCAGGAATCTCCTGTGGCTATTCCTCTCTCTAACATGTATATTGTTTTGGATACAGTTGAGGGGGATAGCGTCTCAGGGGAGTGTAATAGCAGTAGCCAGGCCTGTGACACCACAACTGGCTCTGCTGTAGAGCAGGGTTGGGCAAAGTCAAGGTGAACAATAGTGAGGGAAGACTCAATAGTTAGTAGCACAGACAAACATTTCTGTGGCAGTGCTTGAGACTCCCGGATGGTGTGTAGCCTCCATGCTGCCAGCGTCAAGGACATTTCTGAACATTGCATGAAATTCCTAAGGGGCAGGGTGAGCAGCCAGAGATTGTTATGCACATTGGTACCAACGATGTAGGTAGAAAGAGGAATGAGGTCCTGCAGAGTGAATACAGGGAGTTGGAAAAGAGGCTGAAAAGTAGGACCTTGAGGGTAGTAATCTCTACCTTTGCCATGTGACAGTGAGGCAATGAATAGAAAGATAGGAGAGATGATTTTAAACTAATTCATGGGGTGGTTGGGATCCTGAATTTTAGTTCCAGTGTCCAGGCGGTTGAGAGTAGTGAGGTCAGAAATATGGTTTCAAGGTTGCAAGAGAGCACCAGCAAGCAGGAAGGTGGTTTAAAGTGTGTCTACTTCAACGCCAGGAGCATCCGGAATAAGGTGGGTGAGCTTGCAGCATGGGTTGGTACCTGGGACTTCGATGTTATGACCATTTCGGAGACATGGATAGAGCAGGGTCAGGAATGGTTGTTGCAGGTTCCAGGATTTAGATGTTTCCGTAAGAACAGAGAAGATGGTAAAAGAGGGGGAGGTGTGGCATTGTTAGTCAAGGACAGTATTACGGTGGCAGAGAAGACGTTTGAGGACTCATCTACGGAGGTAATATGGACTGAGGTTAGAAACAGGAAAGGAGAGGTCACCCTGTTGGGAGTTTTCTTTAGGCCTTCAAAAAGTTCCAGAGATGTAGAGGAAAGGAATTCAAAAATGATTCTTGATAGGAGTGAGAGTGAAGGGTAGTTATTATGGGGTCTTTAACTTTCAAAATATTGACTGGAAAAACTATAGTTTGCGTACTTTAGATGGGTTATTTTGTCCAATGTGTGCAGGAGGGTTTTCTGACACAGTTTGTAGACAGGCCAACAAGGGGCGAGGCCACATTGGATTTGGTACTGGGTAATGAACCCAGCCAGGTGTTAGATTTGGAGGTAGGTGAGCATGTTCTATGAATGCGTGGCTAAGGAGTTGATGCAGGGGATAGGGTTTCAGGTTCATGGATCATTGGGACCTCTTCTGGGGCAGGGGTGACCTGTACAATAAGGACAAGTTGAATCTAAACTGGATGGGAACCAATATCCTTGCAGGGAGGTTCGCTTGTGAGACATGGGAGGGCTTAAACTGGAATGGCAGGGGGCTGAAGTGTCTTTATTTCAGTGCAAGGAATATTATAGGTAAAGCAGATGAGCTTAAAGCCTGGATCAGTACATGGAACTATGATGTTGTGGCCAGTACAGAGTCTTAGTTGAGAGAGGGACAGAACTGGTTGCTCGATATTCCAGGGTTTAATTTTTTAGGTGAGATCGACAGGAAGGTAAAAGAGATAGAGGAATTGCATTACTAATCAGGGAGGATGTTACAAAGCATTCAGAGAAGACACACTGGAGGACCCATCCACTGAGGCACTATGGTTCGAGCTCAAAAATAAAATGGGTGCAGTCACTATGATAGGATTATACTATAGGCCTCTCAACAGCCAGAGACATTGAGGAACAAATATGTCGGCAGATTATGGAAAGATGCAATAAAAACAGAGTTGTCATAGTGGGTGACTTTAATTTCCCCAATATTGACTGGGAATCCCTTACAGCAAGCGGCTTAGATGGGGCAGAATTTGTAAAGTGCATCCAAGAGGGTGTCTTAAAACAGTGTGTGGATTGTCCAACTAGACCATAGAACATAGAACAGTACAGCACAGTACAAGCCCTTCGGCCCACGATGTTGTGCTAAGCATTTATCTTACGTTAAGATCAACCTAACCTCCACACCCCTCAATTTACTGCTGTCCATGTGCTTGTCCAGCAGTCACTTAAATGTCCCTAATTCCACACACCCACCACTCTCTGAGTAAAGAACCTACCTCTGCCATTTTCCCTCAATCTTCCTCCAATCACCTTAAAATTATGCCCCCTTGTGATAGCCATTTCTGATCTGGGAAAAGGTCTCTGGCTATCCACTCTGTCTATACCTCTCATTACCTTGTACACCTCTATCAAGTCACCTCTCTTCCTTCTCTCCAGTGTGAAAAGCTTGAGCCATAAGACATGCCCTCCAGTCCCGGCAGCATCCTGGTAAATCTCCTCTGCACCTTCTCTAAAGCATCTACATCCTTCCTATAATGAGGCAACTAGAACTGGACACAATATTCCAAGTGTGGTGTAACCAGGGGTTTTATAGAGCTGCTGCTCTATCGTGGCTGTTCAACTCAATCCCCCTGTTAATGAAAGCCAAATTACCATACACCTTCCTAACAATTCTATCAAGTTGGGTTAGAGTAGGAGAAAGTAAGGATTGCAGATGCTGGAGATCAGAGTCAAAAAGTGTGGCATTGGAAAAGCACAGCAGGTCAGACAGCATCCGAGGAGCAGGAGAGTTGACATTTCGAGCAGAAGCTTTTCATCAGGAATTTTGGGGGGGGGGTGGGGGGGGGAAGCCAAGGAGGCTGAGAGATAAATGGGACGGAGGTGAGGCTGGGGGGGAATGTTGCTGAGAATGCGATAGGTAGATGAAGGTGGGGGAGAAGGTGATAGGTCGGAGAGGAGGGTGGAGCAAATCGGTGGAAAGGAAGATTGACAGGTAGGACAGGTTAAGAGGGTGATGCCGAATTAGAGGGTTGGATCTGGGATAACATGGGGGGAGAGGAAATGAAGAAATTGGTGAAATCAACATTGATCTCGTGTGGTTGGAGGGTTCCAAGGCAAAAGATGAGGCGTTCTTCCTCCAGGTGTCAATTGACTAGACTTTGGCGGTGGAGGAGGCCAAGGATTTGCATGTCCCTGGCAGAGTGGGAGGGGCAGTTGAAGTGTTTGGCCACAGGGCGGTGGGGTTGTTTAGTGCCTTTCCTGATTTTCCAGTTTCCTGGTTTCCCCTGCTCCCACCTCCTCGCTTCCCGTAATAACCTTGGATATATCTGGGCCGGCCCTGGGGACCTATGTATCTCGATGCTTCCCAGAATTTCCAACACATCCACTTCCTTAATATCAATCTATTCAAGCCTATTAACCTGGTCCATGGTGTTCTCACTATCAACAAGGTCCCTCTCTCTTGTAAATACTGAAGCAAAAAACTCATTTAGGGCCTCCCCCGCTTCTTCAAATTCCAGGCCTAAGTTCCTTCCACTATCCCTGATCAGCCCTAGCCTCTCTCTGATCATTCTCTTATTCCTCATGTAAGTGCAGAATGCCTTTGGGTTTTCCCTAATCCTTCCCACCAAGGCTTTCTCATGCCTCCACCTAGCTCTCCTCAGTCCATTTTTGGGCTCTTTCCTAGCTACCCTGTAACCCTCTAAAGCTGTGCCAGATCCTTATTTCCCCAATCTTAAGTAAGCTTCCTTCTTCCTCCTGATGAGAAGCTCCTCTTCTTTTGTCATCCAAGGCTCCTTCACCTTACCATTCCTTGCCTGTCTGAGTGGGACAAAGTTATCTAACACTCACAACAAGTGCTCCTTAAACAGGCTCCACATTTCTGTTGTGCATTTCCCGTAGAACAATTGTTCACAGTTTATACTCCACAGCTCCTGTCTAACAGCAGTATAATTTCCCCTCCCCCAATTACATACCTTCCCATACTCTTTGTTCCTATCCCTCTGCATGGCTATGGTGAAGGTGAGGCAGTTGTGGTCACTGTCACTGAAATGTCTCCCACCAAGAGATCTGACACCTGAGCACTTCCCACCTTAGTCGGCCTATCTACTGGACACACCTGACAAAATCGGCTCCATCCAGACCATCTGCACTAAGGAGGTTCCAGTCAATATTGGGGAAGTTGAAGTCACCCATAACAACAACAACAACTGTTACATCTGCACCTTTCCAAGATCTGCTGTCCAATCTGTTCTTCCATCTCTTTGCTGCTATTGGGGGGCTATAGAAAACACTCAATAAAATAACTGCTCCTTTCCTGTTACTGACTCCCATCCATACACATTCAGTAGCCAAACCCTCCTCAACAACCTCCTTTTCTGCAACTGTGATGCCCTCTCTAATTCACAATGCTACTCCCCCTCCTCTTTTACACCCCTCCTTGTTATTTTTAAAAGATTGCAATTCTGGAACATCCACCAACAGTTCCTGCCCCTGAGAAATCCATGACCAAAACATTGTAGCTCTAAGTACTGATCCATGCTCTAAGTACTGATCCATGCTCTAAGTACTGATCCATGCTCTAAGTACTGATCCATGCTCTAAGTACTGATCCATGCTCTTATTTCTGACACTCTTTGCATTGAAACTGACACACTTTAACCCATCCCTTTGCCTTACCAACCTTCCTGACAGACTCTCTGCATTCTATTTCTGGGGAGGCCAAATTACATCAGTATTAGGCAGGAGCTAGGGAGTGTTAATTGGGAGGAGCGGTCATCAGGCAAGTCCACTTTTGACATGAGAATTGTTTAAAGACCAGCATGTTCCAGTAAGCAGGAAGGACAAGGATGGCAAGGATGGGACCCTTGGATAACAGGGGAGGTTATGAATTTAGTCAAAAGGGAAAAAGAAGCATATGTAAGGTTTAGGAAGCTAAAACCAGACAGGGACCGTAAAGAATATAAAGAAAACTAGAAGGAACTCAAGCACAGAATTTGGAGAGCAAGAAGGGGCCATGAGATGACTTTGCCAAGTCGGGTTAAAGAGAACCCCAAGGCATTCTATAGATACATTAAAAACAAGAGGACAACTAAAGAGAAGGTAGGACCTATCAAGGATAAAGGAAGGAACTTGTGCTTAGAGGCAGAGGGTGTGGGTGAGATGCTAAATGAGGACTTTGTGTCAGTATTCATCCAGGAAAAGGTTATGGAGGATATTGAGATTTGTGTGGAGCATGCTAATATGCTACATCATTTTGAGATCAAGAGGGAAGTGGTGTTGGATCTCTTGAAGATCAGTAAGGTGGGCCCGATGGCATTTACGCCAGCTTATTGAGAAAGGCAACAGAGGAGATTGCTGGGGCTTTAACCAATATCTTTGTATCTTCGTTTGCCACCGTAGCTAATGTTGTTCCTCTGTTCAAGAAGGGAATTGGGTATAATCCAGGAAACTAGACTGGTAAGTTTCACATCATGTTTGGGAAGGTATTGGAGAGAATTCTTAAGGATAAGATTTACATGCATTTGGAAAAGCAAGGCCTAATTGGAGAAAGACAGCGTGGCTTTGTGCAGGGCAGGTCAAGTCTTACTAACTTGATTGAATTTTTTGAGGAGGTGATGAAGGTGATCGATGTGAGTAGAGCAGTGGATGTTGTCTAAGTGGATTTTCGTAAGCTCTTGACAAGGTCCCACATGGTAGGTTCATCCAGAAGATTAAGATGCATGGGATCCACAGTGACCTGACTACATGGATTCAGAATTGGCTTGCCCATAGAAGACAGAAAGTCGTTGGATGTTGCTTTCGGTCTGGAGGTCCGTGACTAGTGGTGTTCCTCAGGGATCCATACTGGGACCTCTGCTGTTTGCGATCTACGTAAATACCTTGATTGAAAATGTAGATGGGTTAGTTAGTACGTTTGCAGATGATACAAAGATTGTGTGTTGTAGATAGCATAGAAGGTTGTCAAAGGATACAACAAAATATAGATCAATAACAGATATGAGTGGAGAAATGGCAGATGGAGTTTAATCTGGATAAGTGTGAGGTGCTGCACTTTGGGAGATCAAATGTTAAGGAAAAGTATACAGTTAATGGCAGGATCCTGAACAGCACTGATATTTAGAAGGATCTTGGGGTTCAAGTCCATAGCTCCCTGAAAGTGACCATGTAAGTATATAGGGTGGTAAAGAAAGCATATGGCTTGCTGACCTTTATTAGTTGGGGAATTGATTACAAGAGTCAGGATTCATGTTGCAGCTTCTTATAAGGCTTTGCATTCAATTCTGATCGCCACACCACAGGAAAGATGTGGAAGCTTTGGAGAAGGTACAGAAGAGGTTTACCAGGATGCTGCCTGCATTAGAGGGTTTGAACTATAAGGAAAGGCTGGAAAAACTCAGGTTGTTTTCTCTGGATCAGTGGAGGCTGAGGGGAGACTTGATCGAAGTCTGTAAAATTATGAGGTGCATAGATAGGGCTGAGGGGCAGAATCTTTTTCGCAGAGTTGAAATGTCTATAACTCAGGGACATGCATTTCAGGTGAGAGGGGATAAGTTCAAAGTAGATGTGAGGGACAAGTGTTTTACACAGAGAGTGTAAGGAGTGTGGAACATGCTGCTGGGGGTGGTGGTGGGGACAGATACAATAGGTACGTTTTAGATAAGCACATAAATATACAAGGAATGGAGGGATATGGACCAAAGGCAGGCAGAAGGGATTCGTTTAATTTGGTGTTATGTTGGGCACAACATTGTGGGCCAAAGGGCCTGTTCCTGTGCTGTACTGTTCTATGTTCTAAGTCATAGGCAGCATTATTCCGAGTTCTGAGCTGATATAATGTGGTTGTGTTCCATAATAGAGTGTAATGGAATGTGGAGAGAGTTTGCCTCTGTTTCTGCATTTGATAGGGATAGTATAGTGAGAGCTTTACTCTGTATCTACCTCCATGCTGTCCCTATCCTGGGAGTGTTTCATAAGATAGTATGGAGAAAGTGGCTAAGAGGAAATCTTATGGTGAGGACATTCATCCATATCTCTTGACCTTGTCAACCAACAAAAGGAAATGCTGCAGGAGAGGGAATGGTACTGGATCTACTTGTATGGAATGTAGCTGGGTAAGTGGTAGAATTATCCCTGCAGTATCTTTGTGATACAGACCATAACTCATGGAGGTCATGGACAAACAGAAAGTTGGATTGAAAATAAGGTTTCATATCTGGGCCAGGCAGATGTTAAACCAATGACACAGGATCTGGCCAAAGTGAACTTGCAAGAAAATCTTCATCAGAGCAATTGGAGTCATTCAGAAAGGAAATAGTGAAAGTGGAGGAGCAGCCTGTTCATGTAGCAGGTGGGCAACAAGTTCGAGGAACTTTGGATGTCAAGGAATGTATGGGATTGGATAAAAAAGAAAAGGGAAGCTTATGGGAGATTCTGAAGGCTCAAAATAGTGGAGGCCCAAAGGGAGCTCAGTAATTGCTGGGGGTTGCTTAAAAAAACAAATTAGAAAAGTCCAGATGGGCATTAAAAAACATTGGCAGAAAATAAAGGAAAAACCAAAGCTCTTTTATAGGAGTATTAGGGGCAAGAGAATCTAGCAGTGACATAGTAAATGCAACATGTATTATAACAGACTGTCCTGATGCATGTATATTTGTCAGAGACCACTTGTCTCTGAATCACAAAGTTTGGGATCAAGGCCTGATACAAGGCTCTAAGACAAGGAATTGACACGAGGATTGAAGCTGAAACCTTTGTGTAATACAGACAGTGTACTGCATTGTTGGGAATGCATCTACCGGATGAGCCACAATACCATCTGCCTACTTGGGTGGATGTAATAAGACCATAAGACCATAGGAAATAGGAACAGGAATAGGCTGTTGGCCTTTGAGTTTACTGATCTGACATTTCTCACGTACGCTTTCCTGCTTTTTCCCCGTAGCCCTGATTCCCCGACTGATCAAGAATCTATCTGTCTCAGCCTTAAGTATACTTAAGGGCTACTGCAGGCTGCAGTGTGACATAGACAGGATGCAGAGCTGAGCTGAGAAAGGGCAGATGGAATTCAACCTGGATAAATGCGAAGTGATACATTTTGGAAGGTCGAACACAAATTTTGAGTAAAGTCAGCATTCTTGGCAGTGTGGAGGAACAGAGGGATCTGGGAGTGCAAGTAAATAGATCCCTCAAAGTTGCCACCCAAGTGAATAAGGTTGTTAAGAAAGCATATGGTGTTTTGGCTTTCATTAACAGGGTATCGAGTTTAAGAGCCGTGAGGTTTTGCTGCAGCTCTACAAGTCCCTGGTGAGACCACACTTGGAATATTGTGTCCAGTTCTGGTCGCCCTACTATAGGAAAGATACAGGGGCTTTGGAAAAGATGCAAAGAAGGCTTACCAGGATGCTGCCTGGACTGGAGGGCTTGCCTTATGAATAAGCTCGGAACTTTCTCTCTGGAGAGAAGGAGAAAGAGAGGAGACCTGATCAAGGTATCCAAGGTAATGAGAGGAACAGATAGAGTCAATAGCCAGAGACCTTTCCCCAGGGCAGGATTGACTGGTACGAGAAGTCATAATTTGAAGATATTAGGAGAAAGGTATAAAGGAGATGTCAGAGGAAGGTTCTTTACGCAGAGAGTTGTGAATGTATGGAATGCGTTGCCAGCGGTGGTGGTGGAAGCGAAGTCATTGGGGACACTTAAGCAACTGTTGGACATGCACATGGATAGCAGTGAGTTGAGGGGGTCGTTGGTTAAGTTACTATATATTACATTAGGATTAAACCTTGGCACAACATCGTGGGCCTAAGGGCCTGTTCTGTGCTGTACTTTTCTATGTTCTCTATGTTATACACAAGGACTCTGTGCCCAAAGTTCTCTGTGGCAGGAACTTGAAATGTATTCATTTCAAACCCACAGATGATGCTCATGTACAGTTCCTCATCTGGCCAAGCTCCATTTCACCAGGAGAAAGTTAATCACCAGGATGTGGCGTGAGGCAGAAAGTCTACATTATGAGGAGACAGTGGATAGGCTGGGTTTGTTTTCCCTGGGAGAGAGGAGACTGAAGGGGAAGGTGATTGAAGTGTACAAAATTATGAGAGGCATAGACAGAGTAGATTGTGAGAATCTTTTCCTCATGGTGGATGTGTCTAAGGTAAGAGGATACAAGTTTAAGGTGAGGAATAAGTGGTTTAGAAGAGGTCTGAGAAATTTTTTTTCATCCAGAGGGTAGCATTTTTATGGAACATGCTGTCTGAGAGAGTGATGGAGGAGAAAGTGAGGTCTGCAGATGCTGGAGATCAGAGCTGAAAATGTGTTGCTGGAAAAGCGCAGCAGGTCAGGCAGCATCCAGGGAACAGGAGAATCGACGTTTCGGGCATAAGCCCTTCTTCAGGAATGAGGAAAGTGTGTCCAGCAGGCTAAGATAAAAGGTAGGGAGGAGGGACTTGGGGGAGGGGCGTTGGAAATGCGATAGGTGGAAGGAGCTCAAGGTGAGGGTGATAGGCCGGAGTGGGGTGGGGGCGGAGAGGTCAGGAAGAAGATTGCAGGTTCGGAAGGTAGTGCTGAGTTTGAGGGATTTGACTGAGACAAGGTGGGGGGAGGGGAAATGAGGAAACTGGAGAAATCTGAGTTCATCCCTTGTGGTTGGAGGGTTCCTAGGTGGAAGGTGAGGCTCTCTTCCTCCAACCGTCGTGTTGCTATGGTCTGGCGATGGAGGAGTCCAAGGACCTGCATGTCCTTGGTGGAGTGGGAGGGGGAGTTGAAGTGTTGAGCCACGGGGTGGTTGGGTTGGTTGGTCCGGGTGTCCCAGAGGTGTTCTCTGAAACGTTCCGCAAGTAGGCGGCCTGTCTCCCCAATATAGAGGAGGCCACATCGGGTGCAGCGGATGCAGTAAATGATGTGTGTGGAGGTGCAGGTGAATTTGTGGCGAATATGGAAGGATCCCTTGGGGCCTTGGAGGGGAGTAAGGGGGGAGGTGTGGGCGCAAGTTTTGCATTTCTTGCGGTTGCAGGGGAAGGTGCCGGGAGTGGAGGTTGGGTTGGTGGGGGGTGTTGACCTGACGAGGGAGTCACGGAGAGTGTGGTCTTTTTGGAATGCTGATAGGGGAGGGGAGGGAAATATATCCCTGGTAATGGGGTCCGTTTGGAGGTGGCGGAAATGACGGTGGATGATACGCTGTATATGGAGGTTGGTGGGGTGGTAGGTGAGGACCAGTGGGGTTCTGTCCTGGTGGCGGTTGACCTCCTTCCACCTATCACATTTCCAACGCCCCTCCCCCAAGTCCCTCCTCCCTACCTTTTATCTTAGCCAGAGAGATGGAGGCCCTTAAGAATGATCTGGGCTATGGATCAAGTAAATTAGTGTATTTAAGTTTGACATTTGTTGGTCAGCATAGACATGGTGGGCTGAAGGGCCTGTTTCTATGCTGTCTGACTATGGGTCTAGCATTTTGTTTCTCCGTTCCTGGCCAAGGTTACGTTTGGTATCTCTATGTTGTGCACTGATTGGATGGAGTTGGTGTGCTGTGTCAATGTGTGTCTGTGTTCAGTGATCCGAGCTGATCATATATTATTCTAATTTTTTATCATTTGTGCAGAATTCCACCTGGACCATTGAGGAATTCCATTCGAAGCTTCAGGAAGCAACAAACTTTCCTCTGAGACCCTTTGTCATTCCATTTCTAAAGGTAGGCAGCAGCAGCATCATGGTGGTTCAGTGGTTAGCACTGCTGCCTCATAGCGCCATGGGATCTGGGTTCAATTCCAGCCTTAGGCAACTATTTGTGTGGAGTTTGCATGTTCTCCAATGTCTGTGCGGGTTTGCTCTGGTTTCCTCCCACAATCCAAAGATGTGCAGGTTAGGTAAATTAGCCATGTTAAATTGCCCATAGAGTTCAAAGATGCGTAGGTTAAGTGTGTTAGTCACGGGTAAATGTACAGTAATAGGGTAGGGGGATGGGTCTCAGTGGATTACTCTTCAGAAGGTCGGTGTGGACTTGTTGGGCCTAATGGCCCATTTCCACACTGTAAGGATTCTCGTCATGATTTGGAGATGCTGGTGTTGGAGTGGGGTGTAGAACATAGAACAATACAGCGCAGAACAGGCCCTTTGGCCCTCGATGTTGTGCCGACCTGTGAACTATTCTCAGTTCGTCCCCCTACACTATCCCATCATCATCCATGTGCTTATTTAAGGATTGTTTAAATCTCCCGAATGTGGCTGAGTTGACTACATTGTCACGTAGGGCATTCCACGCCCTTACCACGCTCTGCGTAAAGAACCTGCCTCTGACATCTGTCTTAAATCTATCACCCCGCAATTTGTAGTTATGTCCCCTTGTACAAGCTGACGTCATCATCCTAGGAAAAAGACTTTCACTGTCCACCCTGTCTAATCCTCTGGTGTACAAAGTTAAAAATCACACAACACCAGGTTATAGTCCAACAGGTTTAATTGGAAGCACTAGCTTTCGGAGCGCTGCTCCTTGATCAGGTGGTTGTGGAGTACACAGTTGTAAGACACAGAATTTATAGCAGAAGTTTACAGTGTGATGTAACTGAAATTATACATTGAAAGATACCTTGATTGTTTGTTAAACTCAATGCCCTGACCAATGAAGGCAACCATGAGATATGCCTTCTTTACCATCTTATCCACTTGTCTTGCCACTTTCAGGGAGCTATGGACTTGCACCCCAATATCTCGCTGTATATCAATGCCCCAAGTGTCCTGCCATTTACTTTCCTGTTGCATTTGACTTCACAAAATGCATCACCTCACTTGCTGGATCAAACTTCATCTGCCATCTCTCCATCAACTTTCCACTGATCTGTATTCTACTGTATTCTTTAACAACCTTCCTCACTACCCATAATTCCATCTATTTTTAATTTCCCAATTCTGCAACTTGCACTGCATCTTATTCTTGGGAGGTAATTTGTTAAACACCAAAAATCAGCACACATTTCCTGTTGTATCTTACCATTCCAAAATCTTGTTCATTTTTATGCATTTATAAATTTATTAAGGTTTTCACCCAATGAGAGCAGTGCAGTGCCACCCCTGGCAAGAAGGTGGAATTGCAGCACTTTTTATGATGACACAAGTGAGCTCATAACCTCAAATGAGATTTTCCAATACGTGTTAGTAGCTGTGGAGCAAAATCCCGAACAAGATGGTTTTTGGTTCACTTTGTACCTTGAGTAGAAGCAGAATCAATACTGGATTTGAATGTGGGTAAGTGAGACATTAACAGCACCAATGGATTACTTTGGGGCCATTTGGTGAAGGAAATGGTGGAGATGGATAGATGGTAAAAGAGTCTACGATGCAAAGATCACGTTAAGAATTTTAGAGGATGTGGGATTGTTGGACCAAGTGGCCTATTTTCACTGTGGCCTTTATTGCTTACAGGCCAATCTGCCACTGTTACAACAGGAACTGATCCACTGTGCTCGACGGACAAAGCAAACACCAGATCAGTACTTGGCCCAACACGAAAAGTTACTCCTCAAAGCCAGTAGCTCCTCATCCGTTGACACCTCGGAAAGCGTGCTGGAAGTAAATGAAAACGGTAAACGAAAACCTTCTGCCAGGTGGGTGTGTCATCGCCTGATTGAGCTCTTAACTGCCCTCAGGCCTCCTGTACTTTTCACTCAGTTACTTTCCTAAGTCAGAGAGCTGCTGCTTTCAGAGTATCCAGTCATACTTCATCCAGTGCTACCCTCACCTCTGTTCTTTACACATCTTCTAAAACCCCACTGCTGTCTGGCTGGTGCTGTTGTTGAATCAGTTCTGATTGCAGACATTATGAAACTTTGAAATACATTCCATTCGAAATTTGATGTGTTGATTGTAACAAGGTCATAGAACATGAGTTCCCTGATTGGGGCTTTTAATCTGGTCCAATCAGGGATCCCTGGCTGACAGATGTGAACAGGAGCATCAGAGGTTCTGTTCACTCTGAGAATGGGCTCTCAGGAAGATGGGCCAGTGTCAGGTACTATGCACATGTAAATAAAGGATGACTTGGTGACAGGATACCGTCCTCTGTGGAGTTATTTAATGGCAACAAGAGAAAAAAATATGTTCTGAAACAATTTGCTCACAAGAGTCTTCTTTAAGTTGGGGTAAGCATTTCTGACATCATGCCATTATTTGGGAAGTTTGATTCATTCATTCCTGCCGACAAAGTCTAGGCCCAGTATGTAGAAAGAATGTGTTATTTTTTCTAGGCAAATGAAATTGAGGCGGTTGAAAAGCAATGAGTAATTCTCCTCACAGCTTGTGGACCTGCAGCTTTTTCAGGTATCAGGAGTCTAATGTTTCCTGAGGTGCCGGATACTAAAACCTGTCAAGAGTTTGTGTATTTGCTCAATCTATCTCAGATTAAAATCACCCATTATTACAGATGGTCCTTTATTTCATATGTCTCTAATTTCCAGTTTGGTGCCATTTCTAACATATCCCTACAATTTGGAAGTATATATACAGGCTCCATTAATGATTTTTGCTCCTTAGTGTTTCTCAGCTTTACCACACAGATTCCACATCATTGGAGCTAACGTCCTTCCTCACTATTATGTTAATTTCCTCTTTAACCAGTAATGCAACTCCCCCACCATTTCCTTTTTGTCTGTCCTTCCCATGTGCTGAACACCCCTCGATGTTCAATCCCCATTCCTGATCACCCATTAGCCATGTCTCCATACTCCTGACTGTATCATCCCTGTTTTCACCTATCTGCATCATTAATTCATTCACTTTATTGCAAATCCTCCACATGTTCAAGCTCAAAGCCTTAAGGCTTGTCTTTTAAATATTGCTCGTCCCATTCCCATTATTTTTGTCCATAACCCTGTTTGATCCTGCCCCATGTTTTTTTCTGTCCATCACTTCTCTTATTCCCCTTTCTGTTTCTTGTTCCTGCCCTGGATTCCCCTTCCTCTGACTTTGCATTGCTTCACAACTTCTGCCAATTTAGTTTAAATCCTCCCCAACTGCTCTAACAAATCCTCCCCGTTAGACATCAGTCCAGGCCTGGCCAGGTGTAACCTGCCCAGTTTATATTGGTCCCACCTCCCCCAGAACTCGTCATTATGCCCCAGGAATCGGAAACCCTTGCCCTCACATTCTCCTTAGCCATGTGTTCATTCAAAATACCCTGCTATTTCTACAATGACTACCACGTGGCTCTGATTGAAATCCTGAGATTATTACTACTGAGGTCCTAGCTTACAGCCTGTTTTCCCTATATTTTGCTTTTAGGACCTCATCTCATTTTTAACCTATGTTAATCGTACCAGCCACTGGCTGTTCATCCTTCTCCTCCAGAATATCCTGTAGCCGTGCTGAGACATCCTTGAGCCTAGCACCAGAGAGGCAACATACCACCCTGGAATCCATTTGTGGCCACAGAAACACTGATCTTTTTAGATTAGATTACTTACAGTGTGGAAACAGGCCCTTCGGCCCAACAAGTCCACACCGCCCCACCGAAGCGCAACCCGCCCATACCCCTACATTTACCCCTTACCTAACACTACGGGCAATTTAGCATGGCCAATTCACCTGACCTGCACATCTTTGGACTGTGGGAAGAAACCGGAGCACCCGGAGGAAACCCACGCAGACACGGGGAGAATGTGCAAACTCCACACAGACAGTCGCCTGAGGCGGGAATTGAACCCGGGTCTCTAGCGCTGTGAGGCAGCAGTGCTAATCACTGTGCCACCGTGCCGCCCAACTGAATTCCCCTTCCAACTGAATTCCTATTACTATTGCATTTCCACCCATTCTCCTGTTCAGTGGAGCCAACTGCTACGTAATACATTTGGCTGCAGCTGCTATCCCCAGAAGACTATTCCCCTCAACAGCCTCCAGCCCACACCAACACCCAGCCCACAGGCCACACTGACACCCAGCCCCCAGCCCACACCAACCCCAGCACCCAGTCCACACTGACACCCAGCCCCCAGTCCACACCAACACCCAGCCCCAGCCCACACCGACACCCAGCCCCAGCCCACACTGACACCCAGCCCCCAGCCCACACCGACACCCAGCCCCAGCCCACACCGACACCCAGCCCCAGTCCACACCAACACCCTGCCCTCAGTCCACACTGACACCCAGCCCCCTCCCCACACCAGCCCCCAGCCCACAATAACACCCAGCCCCAGCCCACACCGACACCCAGCCCCAGTCCACACCAACACCCTGCCCTCAGTCCACACTGACACCCAGCCCCCTCCCCACACCAGCCCCCAGCCCACAATAACACCCAGCCCCCAGCCCACACCGACACCCAGCCCCCAGCCCACACCGACACCCAGCCCCCAGCCCACACTGACACCCAGACCCAGCCCACACCGACACCCAGCCCCCAGCCCACACCGACACCCAGCCCCCAGCCCACACTGACACCCAGACCCAGCCCACACTGACACACAGCCCCCAGCCCACACTGACACCCACCTCCAGCCCACACTGACACCCAGCTCCCAGCCCACACTGACACCCAGCCCCCAGTCCACACCAACACCCAGCCCCATGCCCACACCGGCCCCCAGCACACAATAACACCCAGCCCCCAGTCCACACTGACACCCAGCCCCCAGTCCACACTGACACACAGCCCCCAGACAACCCCGACACCCAGACTCCAGCTCACACTGACACCCAGCCCCCAGTCCACACCAACACCCAGCCCCATGCCCACACCGGCCCCCAGCACACAATAACACCCAGCCCCCAGTCCACACTGACACCCAGCCCCCAGTCCACACTGACACACAGCCCCCAGACAACCCCGACACCCAGACTCCAGCTCACACTGACACCCAGCCCCCAGTCCACACCAACACCCAGCCCCATGCCCACACCGGCCCCCAGCACACAATAACACCCAGCCCCCAGTCCACACTGACACCCAGCCCCCAGTCCACACTGACACACAGCCCCCAGACAACCCCGACACCCAGACTCCAGCTCACACTGACACCCAGCCCCCAGTCCACACTGACACCCAGCCCCCAGTCCACACCAACACCCAGCCCCATGCCCACACCGGCCCCCAGCCCACAATAACACCCAGCCCCCAGTTCACACCGAAACCCAACTCCCAGCCCACACTGACACCCAGCCCCCAGTCCACACCGACACCCAGCCCCCAGCCCACACCAACACCCAGCCCCATGCCCACACCGGCCCCAGCCCACACTGACACCCAACCCCCAACCCACACCAACCCCAGCACCCAGTCCACACTGACACCCAGCCCCCAGTCCACACCAACACCCAGCCCCAGCCCACACCGACACCCAGCCCCAGCCCACACTGACACCCAGCCCCCAGCCCACACCGACACCCAGCCCCAGCCCACACCGACACCCAGCCCCAGTCCACACCAACACCCTGCCCTCAGTCCACACTGACACCCAGCCCCCTCCCCACACCAGCCCCCAGCCCACAATAACACCCAGCCCCCAGCCCACACCGACACCCAGCCCCCAGCCCACACCGACACCCAGCCCCCAGCCCACACTGACACCCAGACCCAGCCCACACCGACACCCAGCCCCCAGCCCACACCGACACCCAGCCCCCAGCCCACACTGACACCCAGACCCAGCCCACACTGACACCCAGCCCCCAGCCCACACTGACACCCAGACCCAGCCCACACTGACACACAGCCCCCAGCCCACACTGACACCCACCTCCAGCCCACACTGACACCCAGCTCCCAGCCCACACTGACACCCAGCCACCAGTTCACACTGACACACAGCCGCCAGCCCACACTGATACCCAGACCACAATGACACCCAGACCCCAGCCCACACTGACACCCAGCCCCCAGTCCACACCAACACCCAGCCCCATGCCCACACCGGCCCCCAGCACACAATAACACCCAGCCCCCAGTCCACACTGACACCCAGCCCCCAGTCCACACTGACACACAGCCCCCAGACAACCCCGACACCCAGACTCCAGCTCACACTGACACCCAGCCCCCAGTCCACACTGACACCCAGCCCCCAGTCCACACCAACACCCAGCCCCATGCCCACACCGGCCCCCAGCCCACAATAACACCCAGCCCCCAGTTCACACCGAAACCCAACTCCCAGCCCACACTGACACCCAGCCCCCAGTCCACACCGACACCCAGCCCCCAGCCCACACCAACACCCAGCCCCATGCCCACACCGGCCCCAGCCCACACTGACACCCAACCCCCAACCCACACCAACACCCAGCCTCCAGTCCACACTGACACACAGCACCCAGTCCACACTGACACCCAGCCCCCAGCCCACACTGACACACAGCACCCAGTCCACACTGACACCCAGCCCCCAGCCCACACTGACACCCAACCCCCAGCCCACACCAACACCCAGCCCCCAGCCCACACCGACACCCAGCCCCCAGTCCACACTGACACCCAGCCCCCAGCCCACACTGACACCCATACCCCAGCCCACACTGACACCCAGCCCCCAGCCCACACTGACACCCAGCCCCCAGCCCACACTGACACCCAGCCCCCAGCCCACACTGACACCCAGCCCCCAGCCCACACTGACACCCACACCCCAGCCCACACCGACATCCAGTCCACACTGACACACATCCCCCAGTCCACACTGACACCCAGCCCCCGGTCCACACTGACACCCAGCCCCCAGCCCACACTGACACACATCCCCCAGTCCACACTGACACCCAGCCCCCGATCCACACTGACACCCAGCCCCCAGCCCACACTGGCAGCCAGCCCCCAGCCCACACTGACACCCAGCCCCCAGCCCACACTGATACCCTGACCCCAGTCCACATTGACACCCAGCCCCCAGTCCTCACCAAAACCCAGCCCCCAGCCCACTCTGACACCCATCCCCCAGTCCACACCAACACCCAGCCCCCAGTCCACACCAACACCCAGCCCCCAACCCAACTGACACCAAGCCCCCAGTCCACACTGACACCCAACCCCCAGCCCACACCAACAGCCAGCTCCCAGTCCACACTGACACTCAGACCCAGTCCACAATGACACCCAGCCCCCAGTTCACACCGACATACAGCCCCCAGCCCACATTGACACCCAGCCCCTAGTCCACACTGACACCCAGCCCCCAGCCCACACTGACACCCACACCCCAGCCCACACCGACATCCAGTCCACACTGACACACATCCCCCAGTCCACACCAACACCCAGCCCCGAGTCCACACCAACACCCAGCCCCCAACCCAAACTGACACCAAGCCCCCAGTCCACACTGACACCCAATCCCCAGCCCACACCAACAGCCAGCTCCCAGTCCACACTGACACTCAGACCCAGTCCACAATGACACCCAGCCCCCAGTTCACACCGACATACAGCCCCCAGCCCACATTGACACCCAGCCCCCAGTCCACACTGACACCCACCCCCCAGTCCACACTGAGACCCATCCCCCAGTCCACACCAACACCCAGCCCCCAGTCCACACTGAGACCCATCCCCCAGTCCACACTGAGACCCATCCCCCAGTCCACACCAACACCCAGCCCCCAGTCCACACTGAGACCCAGCCCCCAGCCCACCCTGACACCCACCCCCCAGTCCACACTGACACCCACCCCCCAGTCCACACTGAGACCCATCCCCCAGTCCACACCAACACCCAGCCCCCAGTCCACACTGAGACCCATCCCCCAGCCCACACTGAGACCCATCCCCCAGCCCACACCAACACCCAGCCCACAGTCCACACCAACAACCAGACCCCAGCCCACACCGACATCCAGCCCCCAGTGACACCCAGCCCCCAGTCCACATCAACACCCAGTCCCCGCTCACACCGGGCCCCATTCCACATTGACACCCAGCCCCCAGCCCACACTGACACCCAGCCCCCAGTTCACACTGACACCCAGCCCCCAGCCCACACCGACACCCAGCCCCCAGCCCACACTGACACCCAGCCCCCAGCCCACACTGACACCCAGCCCCCAGCCCACACTGACACCCAGCCCCCAGCCCACACTGACACCCAGCCCCCAGCCCACACTGACATCCAGCCCCAGCCCACACTGACACCCAGCCCCCAGCCCACACTGACACCCAGCCCCCAGCCCACACCGACACCCAGCCCCCAGCCCACACTGACACCCAGCCCCCAGCCCACACTGACACCCAGCCCCCAGCCCACACCGACACCCAGCCCCCAGCCCACACCGACACCCAGCCCCCAGCCCACACAAACACCCAGCCCCCAGCCCACACAAACACCCAGCCCCCAGCCCACACCGACACCCAGCCCCCAGCCCACACAAACACCCAGCCCCCAGCCCACACAAACACCCAGCCCCCAGCCCACACAAACACCCAGCCCCCAGCCCACACCGACACCCAGCCTCCAGTCCACACTGACACCCAGACCCATCCCACTCCGACACCCAGCCCCCAGTCCACACTGACACCCAGCCCCCAGTCCACAGTGACACCCAGCTCCCAGCCCACACTGGCCCTTGACCCCAGACCGCGCCAAGCTTCCCTTTGAGTGTCTTTAGGCCTGGAGACCATTCTGGAATCACCTAGGTTGAAAGTTCACATCGAGGACAGGCTGAGCCGAGAGACCACCATGTCAGGCTGAGAGATCACCGTGCTGGACTGAGAGACCGTCACATGAGCCAGGAAACCAGGAAAACACCCTACTCGGTTGAAAGACTGCCACACCAGGCTAAGACCACTACCCCAGGCCAAAAGAATGTCCATGCTGAGGCCCACTCTGAGTCTGCACTAAGGCCGAGGGTCTAATTCCATGCTGAGACCCATCCTGAGTCCACACTAAGGCCGAGGGTCCAATTCCAAGCTGAGGCCCATTCTGAGTCCACACTAAGGCCGAGGGTCCAAGTCCATGCTGAGGCCCATTCTGAGTCCGCACTAAGGCCGAGGGTCTAATTCCATGCTGAGGCCCAGTCTGAGTCCGCACTAAGGCCAAGTGTCCAATTCCATGCTGAGGCCCATTCTGAGTCCGCACTAAGGCCGAGGGTCTAATTCCAAGCTGAGGCCCATTCTGAGTCCGCACTAAGGCCAAGTGTCCAATTCCAAGCTGAGGCCCATTCTGAGTCCGCACTAAGGACAAGTGTCCAATTCCATGCTGAGGCCCAGTCTGAGTCCGCACTAAGGACAAGTGTCCAATTCCATGCTGAGGCCCATTCTGAGTCCGCACTAAGGCCGAGGGTCCAATTCCATGCTGAGGCCCAGTCTGAGTCCGCACTAAGGCCGAGGGTCCAATTCCATGCTGAGGCCCATTCTGAGTCCGCACTAAGACCAAGTGTCCAATTCCAAGCTGAGGCCCATTCTGAGTCCGCACTAAGGACAAGTGTCCAATTCCATGCTGAGGCCCAGTCTGAGTCCGCACTAAGGCCGAGGGTCCAATTCGATGCTGAGGCCCAGTCTGGGTCCGCACTAAGGCCGAGGGTCCAATTCCATGCTGAGGCCCAGTCTGGGTCCGCACTAAGGCCGAGGGTCCAATTCCATGCTGAGGCCCAGTCTGAGTCCGCACTAAGGCCGAGGGTCCAATTCCATGCTGAGGCCCAGTCTGGGTCCGCACTAAGGCCGAGGGTCCAATTCCATGCTGAGGCCCAGTCTGAGTCCGCACTAAGGCCAAGTGTCCAATTCCATGCTGAGGCCCAGTCTGAGTCCGCACTAAGGCCAAGTGTCCAATTCCATGCTGAGGCCCAGTCTGAGTCCGCACTAAGGCCAAGTGTCCAATTCCATGCTGAGGCCCAGTCTGGGTCCGCACTAAGGCCGAGGGTCCAATTCCATGCTGAGGCCCAGTCTGGGTCCGCACTAAGGCCGAGGGTCCAATTCCATGCTGAGGCCCAGTCTGAGTCCGCACTAAGGCCAAGTGTCCAATTCCATGCTGAGGCCCAGTCTGGGTCCGCACTAAGGCCGAGGGTCCAATTCCATGCTGAGGCCCAGTCTGGGTCCGCACTAAGGCCGAGGGTCCAATTCCATGCTGAGGCCCATTCTGAGTCCGCACTAAGGCCAAGTGTCCAATTCCATGCTGAGGCCCAGTCTGAGTCCGCACTAAGGCCGAGGGTCCAATTCCATGCTGAGGCTGGGATTTCAGGACATTGCCAAGAACAAAGGAAAGAGAAAGAATAAAAAAGCAGAGAGGAAAAAGAGAGAAAGAAAGAAATTGATGAAGCAGATGAGCTGTGGCTGAAGTGCCCTACATCTCCGCTATCTTGATTTTGAAAAATCCTGGATGACCTGCCAAGGCCTCTTCCTCTACTGGTCACCCATTCTTTTCCTGCCTATGGAGGCTCAGCCTGTTGTGTAACCACCTCTCTGTATGTGCAACCCATGATTGTCTCAGCTTTGCGGATGCTCCACAGTGTCCCCAGTCACGGTTCCAGCTCTGAAACCTGGGCTATCAGGAGCTGAAATCAGAGACACTTCCTGCAGGCACTGCAAATATGCTGTACTTCACATAGAGTACCACACGATGGGCTTAAACCATCCTGCCAATGACTTAGCCTTTTTAAATTAAAACTTTTCAAAGATGACAAGTATCAAATGATATAAATTCCTCTTGGCCGTTTTTCCCTGATCCTTGTGACTGTAGAATATAGTTCTTACAAACTATAAACTACTAAAAAGCAAAAAACACCTATTCCCCTCTGCACAGAATTCTCCGAAACACACACACACTCACTTGAGACATGCCTTCTCCCACCTGCTTACTGACTAGGAAACAAATTATCATTTGTTCAGTGTCATTGGGTCAAAAACTTGAAACCCCCTTAATAACACGATCATATGACCATTTGGAATATCTCATAGTAAAGTGTCGTCCCGACCACCCCTGCTGCACGAGGTTCCTCCTGCTATCCTGATGGCAGTGTACATGTGGAAGTGAAGGGCACAACACTTGAGATGGAATCCCTGATGCCAAGCTCATGTAGCCAGTGACTTCAATCAGGCCAATGTGTTACCAATACATAGGAACACGTTTCCTGTCCCACCAAAGGTACGAACATCCTTGATCATTGAGTCACAGAGTCCTACAGAACGGACACAGGCCCTTCGGCCCAAATTGGTCCATGCCGACCAAAATGTCCATCCATTCCACTGCACTTGACCCATATCCTTCTAAACCTTTCCTATCCATATATTTGTCCAAATGCCTTTTAAATGTTGTTAATGTACCCACCTCAACCACTTCCACTGGCAGCTCATTCCACATGTGTACCACCCTCTGTGTAAAAAAGTTGCCTCAGCTTCACTTTTATTCTTTCCCCTCTTTCCTTAAACTGATAACTTCTAGTCTTTGATTCCCCAACCCTGGGAAAAAGACTGAGTACATTCACCCTTTCCATGCTTCTCATGATCTGATACACTTCTATAAGATCCCCCCTCAATCTCCTACGCTGTCAAGAGAAGAAGTCCTAGCTTGGCCAACCTCTCCCGATAACTCAGATTGTTGAGTCCTGGCAACATCCTGGTAAATTCCTTCTGCACTCTTTCCAGTTTAATAACATCCTTCCTATAGCAAGGTGACCACAACTGAACACAAAACTCCAAGTGTGGCCTCACCAACATCCTGTACAACTGCAACATAACTTTCAAACTTCTATACTCAGTGCCCTGACAGATGAAAGACAGTGTGCCAAAAGCTTTCTTCACTGTCCTGTCTACCTGGGACTCCACTTTCAGAGAACCGTGCACTTGAACTCCAAGGTCCCTCTGTTCCACGACACTCCTTAAGGCCCCGCCATTCACCATGAAACTCCTACCTTGATTTGACTTTCCAAAATGCGAGGCCTCACACTTATCTGTATTAGTCTCTATTTGCCACACAACCATCAAAGATGCCTTCTGCTCCACCTCCATCCACACTTTGGAAAATCAGATCACCGTGCTATGCCTCTCCTCTCGGCTGACAAACAGAACTGAAAGTCGTACAGAGTTGGTTATGACTCACTCAGGATGCACTTTCTCCCAACTGCTTGTGGAACCTTATTGACTTGGAAATAAATCATCATTCTAGGTGACTGGTCCGAGTCGGTGGACTGGTCCGAGTCGGTGGACTGGTCCGAGTCGGTGGACTGGTCAGAGTTGGTGGACTGGTCAGAGTTGGTGGACTGGTCAGAGTTGGTGGACTGGTCCGAGTCGGTGGACTGGTCCGAGTCGGTGGACTGGTCCGAGTCGGTGGACTGGTCAGAGTTGGTGGACTGGTCAGAGTTGGTGGACTGGTCCGAGTCGGTGGACTGGTCAGAGTCGGTGGACTGGTCCGAGTCGGTGGACTGGTCAGAGTTGGTGGACTGGTCAGAGTCGGTGGACTGGTCAGAGTCGGTGGACTGGTCCATCGTCACTTAGTTAGTGGCGAATCTAAATGAGTATGCCACTACCATCACAGACTTCATTACTGAGTGCGTAAAAGACTGCGTGCCATAGAAGTAAATCCAAATGTTCCCCAATGGGAAACCATGGATGAACTGGGAGACCCACTCCCTACTGAAGTTTAGATCAGAGATGTTTAAGTTGAGCGATCCTAAACATATGCCCCTAGTCTTGAAATCCCCCATCCTAAAGAAAAGACACCTGCCATTCACTTCATCTACACCCCTCATGATTTTATAAACCTCGACAAGGTCACCTCTCAATCTGCTACATTCCAGCCTCTCCTTATAATTCAAATCCTCCTCAAAGTTTGGGAGAAGATTTATATCTTGGGTGCTCATTGTTGTGGTTCTGTTCGCCGAGCTGGGAATTTGTGTTGCAGACGTTTCGTCCCCTGTGTAGGTGACATCCTCAGTGCTTGGGAGCCTCCTGTGAAGCGCTTCTGTGATCTTTCCTCCGGCATTTATAGTGATTTGTATCTGCCGCTTCCGGTTGTCAGTTCCAGCTGTCCATGTAGAACATGAGTTCTACTGGGACAACACTACGATTATAGGACAAGCTAAACAGAGAACAGCCAGGGAATTCCTAGAGGCATGGCACTCATCCACAGATTCAATCAATAAGCACATCGACCTGGACCCAATATACCGGCCACTGCAGCGGACAGCTGGAACTGACAACCGGAAGCGGCAGATTCAAACCACTACAAATGCCGGAGGAAAGATCACAGAAGCGCTTCACAGGAGGCTCCCAAGCACTGAGGATGTCACCTAGACAGGGAACGAAACGTCTGCAACACAAATTCCCAGCTCAGCGAACAGAACCACATCAAATCCTGCTGGCAACATCCTGGTAAATGTTTTATGAATGGGAGGATGTTTCGTTGAGGGATTATGAGCAGCTGGAGCTAAATTACAAAATGCAACCAAAGAAGTAATAATCACAGGAATAATCCCAGTAATTATCACAAGTATAAAAGACCACAAGACCACAAGATCATGGCTGGTGGGAAATTCAACTCCACTTACCCGCACTCTCCCCACATCCCCTCATTCTTTGCGAGATCAAGAATTTATCAATTTATCAATCTCTGTGTTGAAGACATTTAACGTCCCGACCTCCATGCTCTCCAGCAATGAATTTCACAGACCCACCTCTCTCTGGCTGAAGAAATGTCTCCTCATTTCTATTCTAAACTGACCCCCTCTAATTCTAACGCTGTGTCCAAGGGTCCTAGATAACATTCACCGGGCTTCCCTGGTCTAACCTACTGGTTATCTCTTCAAAGAATTCTTACAGGTTTGTCAGGCATAACCTCCTCTTACTAAATCCACGCTGACTTGTTCTAATCCAACATTGCACTTCTAAGAATTTAGAAATCTCATCCTTAACAATGGATTCTAGAATTTTACCTCCAACCGAGGTTAGAGTAATCGGCCTATAATTTTCCATCTTTTGTCTTGATCCTTTCTTGAACAAGGGGGTTACAACAGCGATTTTCCAATCATCTGGGACTTTCCCTGACCCCAGTGAGTTTTGAAACATTACAACCAACGTGTCCACTATTTCTTCAGCCACCCCCCTCAGAACTCTAGGATGTGGCTCATCGGGGCCAGGAAGTTTATCAATTTTATGACCTTTTAGCTTTTCTAGCACTTTCTGTTTTGTAATGGATACAATACTCATCTCTGCCCCAGACTATCCTTAATTGTTGGGATATTACTCATGTCTTCCACTGGGAAGACACAAAGTAGTTATTAAGTTCATCAGCTATTTCCTTACCTCCCATCACTAGCCTTCCTGCATCAATTTGGAGCAGCTCAATGTCTACTTTTGCCTCTTGTTTGTTTCTTATGTGTTGTAAGAAACGTTTACTATCATTTCTAATATTACTGGCAAGCTTACCTTCATATTTGATCCTCTCCTTCCTTATTTCTCTCTTTGTTATCCTCAGTTTGTTTTTGTAGTCTTCCCAATCTTCTCATTTCCCAGTGCTCTTGGCCACTTTATAGGATCTCCCTTTTTCTTTGATACATTTCCTGACTTCCTTTGTCAGCCATGGCTGTCTAATCCCTCCCTGAATAATTTTCCTTTTCTGAGGGATGAATTTCTGTACTGTGTCCTCAACTACACCCAGAAACTCCTGCCATTGTTGCTCTACTGTCTTCCCACTAGGCTCTGCTTCCAGTCGATGTTCATCAGTTCCTCTCTCATGTCCCTGTAATTACCTTTATTTAACTGTAACACCATTACATCCGATTTTGCCTTCTCTCTTTCAAACTGCAGACTGAACTCTACCATATTATGATCACTGCCTCCTAAGTGTTCCCCTACTTTAAGATCTTTTATAAAGTCTGGCTCATTACCGAGCACTAAATCCAGAATAGTCTGCTCCCTTGTGGGCTCCATCACAAGCTGTTCCAAAAAGCTATCCTGCAAACTTTCCATGAATTTCCTTTCTTTGGATCCACTGGCAACATAATTCACGGTGGCACAGTGGTTAGCACTGCTGCCTCACAGCGTCAGAGACCTGGGTTCAATTCCTGCCTCAGGCGACTGTGTGGAGTTTGCACATTCTCCCCGTGTCTGCGTGGGTTTCCTCCAGGTGCTCTGGTTTCCTCCCACAGTCCAAAAATGTGCAGGTTAGGTGAATTGGCAATGCTAAATTGCCCATAGTGTGGTGAGGGGGTAAATGTAGGGGAATGGGTCTGGGTGGGTTGTGCTTCAGTGGGTCGGTATGGACTTGTTGGGCCGAAGGGCCTGTTTCCACACTGTAAGTAATCTAATCTAAAAAATAATTCAACCAGTCCATTTGCATATTGAAGTCCCTCATGATCATCGTGACCTTGCCTTTCTGACATGCCCTATCTATTTCCTGGTACATCTTGTGTCCCTGATCCTGACCACTGCTGGGTGGTCTGTACATAACTCCCATAATGGTTTTTTTTGCCTTTGTGGTTCCTCAACTCCACCCACACAGACTCCACATCATGTGACCCTATGTCATTCAGTGCCATAGATTTAATTTAATTCTTAATAATCACAGGAATACTACCTAAGCCACATGCAAATTGGCACAGTATGTATTAGATTGGAAAGATAAACATCCCTTTCTCATAGACTCTTATACTACCTGTCTAATTCTATGAGCTTGAGATCTGTCACAGCAAAATCAGGAAACAGACCAGGATATTGGTCATATAGCATCTCAGCATATGGGGAGACAAGAGACAAAGGCTTAGTGGTATTGTTACCAGGCTATTAATCCCAGGAATTTATTTAATGTTCTGGGAACTTGGGTTTGAATCCTTCCATGGCCAATAGTGGAATTTGAATTCAAAAAAGAATCTGGAATTAAGGGTCTAATGATGATCATGAATCCATTGCTGGAAATTTCTTTTTTTTTAAATTCTATTTCTCTTTGTGTACTTTTTCTACAAACTTCAAGCTTTCTTGTTTCCAGTTCTCTTCCTCTCTTTCCCTTTTCATTCTCTTCACTTTCCCCTCCCACTCCAAGTTGCTCTCCAGCATAGAGGATTTGCAGATTAGTAGATTTATTTATTGTGAAATTTAATATTTAACTTTCTTGAGTTACCATGGCCTTTGAACTCAAGTCTTCAGAACATTGACACTGGTTACCACCTCCAAACGTTTTGTTGCTGTTTTCTTACTTGCTTTATTGCTGCAGCTGAAGTTCTTGAAATGACAATACAGGTGTGTAAAATACTTTAATAGTTCAAAACAATTTACTGACATGCTACCATGGACAGTGGGGTAGGTTATCAGACATTGGGCAGGACCTTGATCAGCTGGGGAAGTGGGCCGAGAAATGGCAAATGGAGATTAATATGGACAAATGTGAGGTCTTGCATTTTGAAAAGTCAAGTCAAGGTAGGAGTTTCATGGTGAATGGTAGGGCCTTAAGGAGTGTAGTGGAACAGAGGGACCTTGGAGTTCAGGTGCACAGTTCTCTGAAAGTGGAGTCCCAGGTAGACAAGGCAGTGAAGAAGGCTGTTGATACACTGGCCCTCATCAGTCAGGGCACTGAGTGTAGAAGTGGGGAAGTTATGTTGCAGCTGTACAGGACGTTGGTGAGGCCGCACTTGGTGTATTGTGTTTTGCTTTGGTCACCTTGCTATAGGAAGGATGTTATTAAACTGGAAAGAGTGCAGAAGAAATTTACAAGGATGTTGTCAGGACTCAACAGTCTGAGTTATAGGGAGAGGTTGGACAAGCTACGATTTTTTTTCCTAAGAGCGTAGGAGACTGAGGGGGGTCTTAAAGAAATGTATAAGATCATGAAAGGCATGGATTGGGTGAATGCATTCAGTCTTTTTCCTACGGTTGGGGAATCGAGGACAAGAGTGCATCAGTTTAAGGTTAGAGGGGAAAGAATAAAAGGGAACCTGAGGGACAACTTTGTTACACAGAGACTGGCACAATATGGAATGAGCTGCCAGTGGAAGTTGTTGAGGCAGGTACATTAACAACATTTAAAAGGCATTTGGACAAATACATAGATAGGAAAGGATTAGAAGGATATGGCAAAAGTGAGGACTGCAGATGCTGGAAACCAGAGTTTAGATCAGAGTGGTGCTGGAAATGCACTGCAGGTCAGGCAGCATCCAAGGAGATTCAAAATCGACATTTCGGGCAAAAGCCCTGATGAAGGGCTTTTGCCCAAACTGCTGTGCTCTTCCAGCACCACTAATCCAGAATCTGGTTTCCAGCATCTGCAGTCATTGTTTTTACCACCTTAATTGGAAGCACACTAGCTTTCGGAGCGCCACTTCTTCATCAGGTGGTTGTGGAGGGCTCAATCCTAACACACAGAATTTATAACAAAACTTTACAGTGTGATGTAACTGAATTTATACATTGAAAAATTGATTGTCTGTTAAGCCTTTCATCTGTTAGCATACAGTGATAGTTTCACTTTTTTCATGTGTAAATCACAAAACTTTTTTTTTAAAGTTGCATTCTCACGTTAGCTGTTAACAATGGTGATAGCTAGACAATATGTTGAAGGTGTTGGCCCCCTGTGTTCTCTGTCTATGACCTGATGTTTAGATTGATTCCAATCTAAAAAGTGAGATAACGGAGTTTTACATAAATTCATGCAGTTTTTGAGCTCGGAGTTCTACATGAATGCATGCAATGTTTGAGCAAAGCACAATGTAACCCTGCAAGGTTCTTCAAGGTAGGCATACTTGCAAGAGGATTCGTAGTTAGGTTAAAATCAAGTAGGCAAAAATGAGGACTGCAGATGCTGGAAACCAGAGTTTAGATCAGAGTGATGCTGGAAAAGCACAGCAGGTCAGGCAGCATCTGAGGATGCTGGTTTCCAACATCTACAGTCCTCACGTTTGCCTAGTTGATTTTAACCTTACTATGAATCCTCTTGATGAGTTCAAAGATGATGTTAAAAATCACACAACACCAGGTTATAGTCCAACAGGTTTAATTGGAAGCACTAGCTTTCAGAGTGACGCTCCTTCATCAGGTGATAGTACCACCTGATGTAGGAGCGTCGCTCCGAAAGCTAGTGCTTCCAATTAAACCTGTTGGACTATAACCTGGTGTTGTGTGACTTTTAACTTTGTACACCCCACTCCAACACCGGCCTCTCCAAATCAAAGATGATGGCTGGCTAAAGTGTGGGTACTCAATAACAGAAGATATTTCCTTGTCAGCTAGTGTAGGTAGATCTTTTCCTTTACTTTACCCACACTCATGCTCATGGAAAGAGGTGGAGTCATATTCCAGCTGGCCAATCTAACCAGGAAAATGGGGCTTTGGTTGTACATTGACCCAGTGGAGGATCTAATGATACTCAGCTATATAACTGTGGGCTATAAAATGTTCAGTGGCAGATGTACTTGACAAGGTGCTGGGCTGAGTGATGGAGAGTCCTTTCAATAAAAGTTTACCACACAGGCTGGCCATTGTGTCCTATTGACACTGCTTAATACACAGCTCCAATCCCTCCCCTACCCCAATCTCTAATCTTCTTAATGCACAGCTCCAACCCCTCCCCTACCCCAATCTCTAATCTGCATAATACACAGCTCCAACCCCTCCCCTACCCCAATCTCTAATCTGCTTAATGCACAGCTCCAACCCCTCCCCTACCCCAATCTCTAATCTGCATAATACACAGCTCCAACCCCTCCCCTACCCCAATCTCTAATCTGCATAATACACAGCTCCAATCCCTCCCCTACCCCAATCTCTAATCTTCTTAATGCACAGCTCCAACCTCTCCCCAACCCCAATCTCTAATCTGCATAATACACAGCTCCAACCCCTCCCCTACCCTAATCTCTAATCTGCTTAATGCACAGCTCCAACCTCTCCCCAACCCCAATCTCTAATCTGCATAATACACAGCTCCAACCCCTCCCCTACCCTAATCTCTAATCTGCTTAATGCACAGCTCCAACCTCTCCCCAACCCCAATCTCTAATCTGCATAATATACAGCTCCAACCTCTCCCCAACCCCATCTCTAATCTGCTTAATGCACAGCTCCAACCTCTCCCCACCCCAATCTCTAATCTGCATAATACACAGCTCCAACCTCTCCCCTACCCCAATCTATAATCTGCATAATATCCAGCTCCAACCCCACCCCTACCCCAATCTCTAATCTGCTTAATGCACAGCTCCAACCTCTCCCCTACCCCAATCTCTAATCTGCATAATACACAGCTCCAACCTCTACCCTACCCCAATCTCTAATCTGCATAATACACAGCTCCAACCTCTACCCTACCCCAATCTCTAATCTGCATAATACACAGCTCCAACCTCTACCCTACCCCAATCTCTAATCTGCTTAATGCACAGCTCCAACCTCTCTCCTACCCCAATCTCTAATCTGCATAATACACAGCTCCAACCTCTACCCTACCCCAATCTCTAATCTACTTAATGCACAGCTCCAACCTCTCCCCTACCCCAATCTCTAATCTGCATAATACACAGCTCCAACCTCTACCCTACCCCAATCTCTAATCTGCTTAATGCACAGCTCCAACCTCTCCCCTACCCCAATCTCTAATCTGCATAATACACAGCTCCAACCCCACCCTCACCTCCATCTCTAATCTGCTTAATGCCCGGCTCCAACCTCTCCCTTACTCCAATCTCTAATCTGCATAATACACAGCCCTAACCCCAGCCCAACCTCCATCTCTAATCTGCTTAATGCACAGCTCCAACCCCACCCTCACCTCAATCTCTAATCTGCATGATACACAGCTCCAACCCCTCCCCCACCTCCATCTCTAATCTGCATAATATACAGCCCTAAACCCAGCCCAACCTCCATCTCTAATCTGCATAATACACAGCTCCAACCCCACCCACACCTCAATCTCTAATCTGCATAATACACATCTCCAACTCCACCCCCACCTCCATCTCTAATCTGCATAATGCACAGCTCCAACCCCTCCCCCACCTACATCTCTAATCTGCATAATACACAGTTCCAACCCCTCCCCCACACTCATCTCTAATCTGCATAATACACAGCTCCAACTCCTCCCCCAACCTATCTCTAATCTGCATAATGCACAACTCCAACCCCTTCCCGACCCCATCTCTAATCTGCATAATGCACAGCTCCAACCTCTCCCCTACCCCAATCTCTAATCTGCATAATACACAGCTCCAAACCCACCCTCACCTCCATCTCTAATCTGCATAATGCACAACTCCAACCCCTTCCCGACCCCATCTCTAATCTGCATAATGCACAGCTCCAACCTCTCCCCTACCCCAATCTCTAATCTGCATAATACACAGCTCCAAACCCACCCTCACCTCCATCTCTAATCTTCTTAATGCACAACTCCAACCCCTCCCCTTCCCCATCTCTAATCTGCTTAATGCACAGCTCCAACCGCTGCCCTACCCCAATCTCTAATCTGCATAATGCACAGCTCCAACCTCTCCCCTACCCCAATCTCCATAATATACAGCTCCAACCCCACCCCTACCCCAATCTCTAATCTGCTTAATGCACAGCTCCAACCTCTCCCCTACCCCAATCTCTAATCTGCATAATACACAGCTCCAACCTCTCCCCTACCTCAATCTATAATCTGCATAATGCACAGCTCCAACCCCTCCCCACCCCAATCTCTAATCTGCATAATACACAGCTCCAACCTCTCCCCTTCCCCAATCTATAATCTGCATAATATACAGCTCCAACCCCACCCCTACCCCAATCTCTAATCTGCATAATACACAGCTCCAACCTCTCCCCTACCCCAATCTATAATCTGCATAATATACAGTTCCAACCCCACCCCTACCCCAATCTCTAATCTGCTTAATGCACAGCTCCAACCTCTCCCCTACCCCAATCTCTAATCTGCATAATACACAGCTCTACCTCCTCCCCTACCCCCATCTCTAATCTGCAAAATGCACAGCTCCAACCCCTCCCCTACCCCATCTCTAATCTGCATAATGCACAGCTCCAACCTCTACACTACCACAATCTCTAATCTGCATAATACACAGCTCCAACCCCACCCTCACCGCCATCTCTAATCTGCTTAATGCATGGCTCTAACCTCTCCCTTACTCCAATCTCTAATCTGCATAATACACAGCCCTAATCCCAGCCCAACCTCCATCTCTAATCTGCTTAATGCACAGCTCCAACCTCTCCCCTACCCCAATCTCTAATCTGCATAATACCTAGCTCCAACCCCTCCCCCACCTCCATCTCTAATCTGCATAATACACAGCCCTAATCCCAGCCCAAACTCCATCTCTAATCTGCTTAATGCACAGCTCCAACCTCTCCCCTACCCCAATCTCTAATCTGCATAATACCTAGCTCCAACCCCTCCCCCACCTCCATCTCTAATCTGCATAATACACAGCCCTAACCCCAGCCCAACCTCCATCTCTAATCGGCATAATGCACAGCTCCAACCCCACCCACACCTCAATCTCTAATCGGCATAATGCACAGCTCCAACCCCACCCACACCTCAATCTCTAATCTGCATAATACACAGCTCCAACCTCACCTCCACCTCCATCTCTAATCTGCATAATACACATCTCCAACCCCACCCCCACCTCCATCTCTAATCTGCATATTGTACAGCTCCAACCCCACCCCCACCTCCATCTCTAATCTGCATAATACACAGCTCCAACCCCACCCCCACCTCCATCTCTAATCTGCATAATACACAGCTCCAATCCCACCCCACCTCCATCTCTAATCTGCATAATACACAGCTCCAATCCCTCCCCCACCCGATCACTAATCTGCATAATGCACAACTCCAACCCCTCCCCGACCTCCATCTCTAATCTGCATAATACACAGCTCAAACCCCATCCCCACCTCCATCTCTAATCTGCATAATACACAGCTCCAACCCCTCCCCCACCCTATCTCTAATCTGCATAATACACAGCTCAAACCCCACCCCCACCTCCATCTCTAATCTGCATAATGCCCACCCCAACCCCTCCCCTAACCCCATCTCTAATCTGCATAATGCACAGGTCCAACCCCTCCCCTACACCAATCTCGAACCTGCATAATGCAAAGCCCCAACCCCTCCCTACCCCAATCTCTAATCTTCTTAATGCACGGCTCCAACCCCTCCCCTACCCCAATCTCTAATCTGCATAATGCACAGCTCCAACCCCTCCCCGACCCCAATCTCTAATCTGCATAATGCACAGCTCCAACCCCTCCCCGACCCCATCTCTAATTTGCATAATGCGCAGCTCCAACCCCTCCCCTACCCCATCTCTAATCTGCATAATACACAGCTCCAACCCCAAATCAACTCCCATCGCTAATCTGCTTAATACACAGCTTCTACCCCACACCCACCCCATCTCTAATTTGCATATTACACAGCTGCAACCACTCCCCTACCCCATCTCTAATCTGCATAATGCACAGCTCCAATCCCTCCCCTAACCCCATCTCTAATCTGCATAATGCACAGCTCCAATCCCTCCCCTAACCCCATCTCTAATCTGCATAATGCACAGCTCCAACCCCTTCCGCAACCTATCTCTAATTTGCATACTACACAGCTACATCCCCTCCCCTACCCCATCTCTAATCTGCATAATACACAGCTTCAACACCTCCCTACCACAATCTCTAATCTGCATAATAGAGCTCCAGCCCGTCCCACACCCTATCTCTAATTTGCATAATACGCAGCTCCAACCTCTCCCCCACCATATGTCTAATTTGCATAATACACAGCTCCAGCCCCTCCCCACCCCATCTCTAATCTGCATAATACACAGCTCCAGCCCCTCCCCACCCCATCTCTAATCTGCATAATGCACAGCTCCAGCTCCTCCCCATCCCATCTCTAATCTGCATAATGCACAGCTCCAACCCCCCACCCAAATCTCTAATTTGCATAATACACAGCTCCAGCCCCACCCCTTCCCAATCTCTAATTTGCATAATGCACAGCTCCAACCCCTCTCCTACCCTAATCTCTAATCTGCATAATACACAGCTCCAGCCCGTCCCACACCCTATCTCTAATTTGCATAATACACCTCTCCAGCTACTCCCACCCCATCTCTAATGTACATAATGCACAGGTCCAACCCCTCCCCACACCATCTCTAATCTGCAGTATCCACAGCTCGAGCTCCTCCCCACTCCAACTCTAATTTGCATAATGCACAGCTACAACGCCTCCCCTACCCCAATCTCTAATTTGCATAATACACAGCTCCAGCCCCTCCCCTCACCATCTCTAATTTGCATAATGCAGAGCTCCAACCCCTCCCCTACCCCAATCTCTAATCTGCATCATACACAGCTCCAACTCCTCCCCTACCCCATCTCTAATCTGCATAATACACAGCTCCAACCCCTCCCCACCCCAATCTCTAATCTGCATAATACACAGCTCCAACCCCTCCCCACCCCAATCTCTAATCTGCATAATACACAGCTCCAAGCCCTCCCCACCCCAATCTCTAATCTGCATAATGCACAGCTCCAATCCCTCCCCTACCCCAATCTCTAATCTGCATCATACACAGCACCAACTCCTCCCCTACCCCATCTCTAATCTGCATAATACACAGCTCCAACCCCTCCCCACCCCAATCTCTAATCTGCATAATACACAGCTCCAACCCCTCCCCTACCCCAATCTCTAATCTGCATAATACACAGCTCCAACCCCTCCCCACCCCAATCTCTAATCTGCATAATACACAGCTCCTACCCCTCCCCTACCCCAATCTCTAATCTGCATAATACACAGCTCCAACCACTCCCCTACCCCAATCTCTAATCTGCATAATACACAGCTCCTACCCCTCCCTCACCCCATCCATAACAGTGTCAGTGCAGACCCCAGGGTGTCTCACTTCGAGAGCACCTGGTTTCATGCAGTTTGGTCATTATTGCCCCAGAATCGTACTGAAAACAGTTTCATTCAGGTTGCAGAATGGTCCAATGATTTTGCAGGTAATTCATGACTTAATTTACTCAAGACACAGCTTTTACAAAATAACCATTCTTCTGTCTTAACTCAACATCATCTTCAACACTTCCAAAACATTGCTGAGCAGGTTCTTGCTTCCCACCCACACTCAGTTCAATACTCCCATTCCCACCCGCACTCAGTTCAATATTCCCATTCCCACCCGCACTCAATTCAATACTCCCATTCCCACCCGCACTCAGTTCAATACTCCCATTCCCACCCGCACTCAGTTCAATACTCCCATTCCCACCGGCACTCAATTCAACAGTCTCATTCCCACCCGCACTCAGTTCAATACTCCCATTCCCACCCGCACTCAGTTCAATACTCTCATTCCTACCCGCACTCAGTACAATAATCCCATTCCCACCCACACTCAGTACAATACTCCCATTCCCACCCACACTCAGTACAATACTCCCATTCCCACCCACACTCAGTACAATAATCCCATTCCCACCCACACTCAGTTCAATACTCCCATTCCCACCCACACTCAGTACAATACTCCCATTCCCACCCACACTCAGTTCAATACTCCCATTCCCACCCACACTCAGTGCAATACTCCCATTCCCACCCACACTCAGTTCAATACTCCCATTCCCACCCACACTCAGGACAATAATCCCATTCCCACCCACACTCAGTACAATACTCCCATTCCCACCCACACTCAGTTCAATACTCCCATTCCCACCCACACTCTGTTCAATACTCCCATTCCCACCCACACTCAGTTCAATACTCCCATTCCCACCCGCACTCAGTTCAATACTCTCATTCCCACCCGCACTCAGTACAATACTCCCATTCCCACCCGCACTCAGTACAATACTCCCATTCCCACCCGCACTCTGTTCAATACTCCCATTCCCACCCACACTCAGTACAATAATCCCATTCCCACCCACACTCAGTACAATACTCCCATTCCCACCCACACTCAGTTCAATACTCCCATTCCCACCCACACTCAGTACAATAATCCCATTCCCACCCACACTCAGTTCAATACTCCCATTCCCACCCGCACTCAGTACAATAATCCCATTCCCACCCGCACTCAGTACAATACTCCCATTCCCACCCGCACTCAGTTCAATACTCTCATTCCCACCCGCACTCAGTACAATACTCCCATTCCCACCCGCACTCAGTACAATACTCCCATTCCCACCAGCACTCAGTTCAATACTCACATTCTCACCCTCACTCAGTTCAATATTCCCATTCACACCCACACTCAGTTCAATACTCTCATTCGCACCCACACTCAGTTCAATACTCCCATTCTCGCCCGCACTCAGTACAATAATCCCATTCCCACCCGCACTCAGTTCAATACTCCCATTCCCACCCACACTCAGTTCAATAATCCCATTCCCACCCACACCCAGTACAATAATCCCATTCCCACCCACACTCAGTACAATACTCCCATTCCCACCCACACTCAGTTCAATAATCCCATTCCCACCCGCACTCAGTACAATACTCCCATTCCCACCCACACTCAGTACAATACTCCCATTCCCACTCACACTCAGTTCAATACTCCCATTCCCACCCACACTCAGGGCAATAATCCCAATCCCACCCACACTCAGTTCAATATTCCCATTCGCACCCACACTCAGTTCAATACTCCCATTCTCGCCCGCACTCAGTACAATAATCCCATTCCCACCCGCACTCAGTTCAATACTCCCATTCCCACCCACACTCAGTTCAATAATCCCATTCCCACCCACACCCAGTACAATAATCCCATTCCCACCCACACTCAGTACAATACTCCCATTCCCACCCGCACTCAGTACAATACTCCCATTCCCACCCGCACTCAGTACAATACTCCCATTCCCACCCACACTCAGTACAATACTCCCATTCCCACTCACACTCAGTTCAATACTCCCATTCCCACCCACACTCAGGACAATAATCCCAATCCCACCCACACTCAGTTCAATACTCCCATTCCCACCCACACTCAGTACAATACTCCCATTCCCACCCACACTCAGTTCAATACTCCCATTCCCACCCACACTCAGGACAATAATCCCATTCCCACCCACACTCAGTACAATACTCCCATTCCCACCCACACTCAGTCCAATAATCCCATTCCCACCCACACCCAGTACAATAATCCCATTCCCACCCACACTCAGTACAATACTCCCATTCCCACCCACACTCAGTTCAATAATCCCATTCCCACCCGCACTCAGTACAATAATCCCATTCCCACCCACACTCAGTACAATACTCCCATTCCCACACACACTCAGTTCAATACTCCCATTCCCACCCACACTCAGTTCAATACTCCCATTCCCACCCACACTCAGTACAATACTCCCATTCCCACCCACACTCAGTTCAATACTCCCATTCCCACCCACACTCAGGACAATAATCCCATTCCCACCCACACTCAGTTCAATACTCCCATTCCCACCCACACTCAGTACAATACTCCCATTCCCACCCACACTCAGTTCAATACTCCCATTCCCACCCACACTCAGGACAATAATCCCATTCCCACCCACACTCAGTACAATACTCCCATTCCCACCCACACTCAGTTCAACACTCTCATTCCCACCCACACTCTGTTCAATACTCCCATTCCCACCCACACTCAGTTCAATACTCCCATTCCCACCCACACTCAGTTCAATACTCCCATTCCCACCCACACTCAGTTCAATACTCTCATTCCCACCCACACTCAGTACAATACTCCCATTCTCACCCGCACTCAGTTCAATACTCGCATTCCCTCCCGCACTCTGTTCAATACTCCCATTCCCACCCAAACTCAGTACAATAATCCCATTCCCACCCGCACTCAGTACAATACTCCCATTCCCACCCGCACTCAGTTCAATACTCCCATTCCCACCCGCACTCAGTACAATACTCCCATTCCCACCCGCACTCAGTTCAATACTCCCATTCCCACCCGCACTCAGTTCAATACTCCCATTCCCACCCGCACTCAGTTCAATACTCCCATTCCCAACCGCACTCTGTTCAATACTCCCATTCCCACCCGCACTCTGTTCAATACACCCATTCCCACCCGCACTCTGTTCAATACTCCCATTCCCACCCGCACTCAGTTCAATACTCCCATTCCCACCCACACTCAGTTCAATAATCCCATTCCCACCCACACCCAGTACAATAATCCCATTCCCACCCACACTCAGTACAATACTCCCATTCCCACCCGCACTCAGTTCAATACTCCCATTCCCACCCGCACTCAGTTCAATACTCCCATTCCCAACCGCACTCTGTTCAATACTCCCATTCCCACCCGCACTCTGTTCAATACACCCATTCCCACCCGCACTCTGTTCAATACTCCCATTCCCACCCGCACTCAGTTCAATACTCCCATTCCCACCCACACTCAGTTCAATAATCCCATTCCCACCCACACCCAGTACAATAATCCCATTCCCACCCACACTCAGTACAATACTCCCATTCCCACCCGCACTCAGTACAATACTCCCATTCCCACCCGCACTCAGTTCAATACTCCCATTCCCACCCGCACTCAGTTCAATACTCCCATTCCCACCCGCACTCAGTTCAATACTCCCATTCCCAACCGCACTCTGTTCAATACTCCCATTCCCACCCGCACTCTGTTCAATACACCCATTCCCACCCGCACTCTGTTCAATACTCCCATTCCCACCCGCACTCAGTTCAATACTCCCATTCCCACCCACACTCAGTTCAATAATCCCATTCCCACCCACACCCAGTACAATAATCCCATTCCCACCCGCACTCAGTACAATACTCCCATTCCCACCCGCACTCAGTTCAATACTCCCATTCCCACCCGCACTCAGTTCAATACTCCCATTCCCAACCGCACTCTGTTCAATACTCCCATTCCCACCCGCACTCTGTTCAATACACCCATTCCCACCCGCACTCTGTTCAATACTCCCATTCCCACCCGCACTCAGTTCAATACTCCCATTCCCACCCACACTCAGTTCAATAATCCCATTCCCACCCACACCCAGTACAATAATCCCATTCCCACCCACACTCAGTACAATACTCCCATTCCCACCCGCACTCAGTTCAATACTCCCATTCCCACCCACACTCAGTTCAATAATCCCATTCCCACCCACACCCAGTACAATAATCCCATTCCCACCCACACTCAGTACAATACTCCCATTCCCACCCGCACTCTGTTCAATACTCCCATTCCCACCCGCACTCAGTTCAATACTCCCATTCCCACCCACACTCAGTTCAATAATCCCATTCCCACCCACACCCAGTACAATAATCCCATTCCCACCCACACTCAGTACAATACTCCCATTCCCACCCGCACTCAGTTCAATACTCCCATTCCCACCCACACTCAGTTCAATAATCCCATTCCCACCCACACCCAGTACAATAATCCCATTCCCACCCACACTCAGTACAATACTCCCATTCCCACCCGCACTCAGTACAATACTCCCATTCCCACCCGCACTCAGTACAATACTCCCATTCCCACCCACACTCAGTACAATACTCCCATTCCCACTCACACTCAGTTCAATACTCCCATTCCCACCCACACTCAGGACAATAATCCCAATCCCACCCACACTCAGTTCAATACTCCCATTCCCACCCACACTCAGTACAATACTCCCATTCCCACCCACACTCAGTTCAATACTCCCATTCCCACCCACACTCAGGACAATACTCCCATTCCCACCCACACTCAGTCCAATAATCCCATTCCCACCCACACCCAGTACAATAATCCCATTCCCACCCACACTCAGTACAATACTCCCATTCCCACCCACACTCAGTTCAATAATCCCATTCCCACCCGCACTCAGTACAATAATCCCATTCCCACCCACACTCAGTACAATACTCCCATTCCCACACACACTCAGTTCAATACTCCCATTCCCACCCACACTCAGTTCAATACTGCCATTCCCACCCACACTCAGTACAATACTCCCATTCCCACCCACACTCAGTTCAATACTCCCATTCCCACCCACACTCAGGACAATAATCCCATTCCCACCCACACTCAGTTCAATACTCCCATTCCCACCCACACTCAGTACAATACTCCCATTCCCACCCACACTCAGTTCAATACTCCCATTCCCACCCACACTCCGGACAATAATCCCATTCCCACCCACACTCAGTACAATACTCCCATTCCCACCCACACTCAGTTCAACACTCTCATTCCCACCCACACTCTGTTCAACACTCCCATTCCCACCCACACTCAGTTCAATACTCCCATTCCCACCCACACTCAGTTCAATACTCCCATTCCCACCCACACTCAGTTCAATACTCTCATTCCCACCCACACTCAGTACAATACTCCCATTCTCACCCGCACTCAGTTCAATACTCGCATTCCCTCCCGCACTCTGTTCAATACTCCCATTCCCACCCAAACTCAGTACAATAATCCCATTCCCACCCGCACTCAGTACAATACTCCCATTCCCACCCGCACTCAGTTCAATACTCCCATTCCCACCCGCACTCAGTACAATACTCCCATTCCCACCCGCACTCAGTACAATACTCCCATTCCCACCCGCACTCAGTTCAATACTCCCATTCCCACCCGCACTCAGTTCAATACTCCCATTCCCACCCGCACTCAGTTCAATACTCCCATTCCCACCCGCACTCTGTTCAATACTCCCATTCCCACCCGCACTCTGTTCAATACACCCATTCCCACCCGCACTCTGTTCAATACTCCCATTCCCACCCGCACTCAGTTCAATACTCCCATTCCCACCCACACTCAGTTCAATAATCCCATTCCCACCCACACCCAGTACAATAATCCCATTCCCACCCACACTCAGTACAATACTCCCATTCCCACCCACACTCAGTTCAATAATCCCATTCCCACCCGCACTCAGTACAATACTCCCATTCCCACCCACACTCAGTACAATACTCCCATTCCCACTCACACTCAGTTCAATACTCCCATTCCCACCCACACTCAGGACAATAATCCCAATCCCACCCACACTCAGTTCAATATTCCCATTCACACCCACACTCAGTTCAATACTCTCATTCGCACCCACACTCAGTTCAATACTCCCATTCTCGCCCGCACTCAGTACAATAATCCCATTCCCACCCGCACTCAGTTCAATACTCCCATTCCCACCCACACTCAGTTCAATAATCCCATTCCCACCCACACCCAGTACAATAATCCCATTCCCACCCACACTCAGTACAATACTCCCATTCCCACCCGCACTCAGTTCAATAATCCCATTCCCACCCGCACTCAGTACAATATTCCCATTCCCACCCACACTCAGTACAATACTCCCATTCCCACTCACACTCAGTTCAATACTCCCATTCCCACCCACACTCAGGACAATAATCCCAATCCCACCCACACTCAGTTCAATACTCCCATTCCCACCCACAGTCAGTACAATACTCCGATTCCCACCCACACTCAGTTCAATACTCCCATTCCCACCCACACTCAGGACAATAATCCCATTCCCACCCACACTCAGTACAATACTCCCATTCCCACCCACACTCAGTACAATACTCCCATTCCCACCCACACTCAGTTCAATAATCCCATTCCCACCCGCACTCAGTAGAATAATCCCATTCCCACCCACACTCAGTACAATACTCCCATTCCCACACACACTCAGTTCAATACTCCCATTCCCACCCACACTCAGTTCAATACTCCCATTCCCACCCGCACTCAGTTCAATATTCCCATTCCCACCCGCACTCAATTCAATACTCCCATTCCCACCCGCACTCAGTTCAATACTCCCATTCCCACCCGCACTCAGTTCAATACTCCCATTCCCACCGGCACTCAATTCAACAGTCTCATTCCCACCCGCACTCAGTTCAATACTCCCATTCCCACCTGCACTCAGTTCAATACTCTCATTCCTACCCGCACTCAGTACAATAATCCCATTCCCACCCACACTCAGTACAATACTCCCATTCCCACCCACACTCAGTACAATACTCCCATTCCCACCCACACTCAGTACAATAATCCCATTCCCACCCACACTCAGTTCAATACTCCCATTCCCACCCACACTCAGTACAATACTCCCATTCCCACCCACACTCAGTTCAATACTCCCATTCCCACCCACACTCAGTACAATACTCCCATTCCCACCCACACTCAGTTCAATACTCCCATTCCCACCCACACTCAGGACAATAATCCCATTCCCACCCACACTCAGTACAATACTCCCATTCCCACCCACACTCAGTTCAATACTCTCATTCCCACCCACACTCTGTTCAATACTCCCATTCCCACCCACACTCAGTTCAATAATCCCATTCCCACCCGCACTCAGTAGAATAATCCCATTCCCACCCACACTCAGTACAATACTCCCATTCCCACACACACTCAGTTCAATACTCCCATTCCCACCCGCACTCAGTTCAATACTCCCATTCCCACCCGCACTCAGTTCAATATTCCCATTCCCACCCGCACTCAATTCAATACTCCCATTCCCACCCGCACTCAGTTCAATACTCCCATTCCCACCCGCACTCAGTTCAATACTCCCATTCCCACCGGCACTCAATTCAACAGTCTCATTCCCACCCGCACTCAGTTCAATACTCCCATTCCCACCTGCACTCAGTTCAATACGCTCATTCCTACCCGCACTCAGTACAATAATCCCATTCCCACCCACACTCAGTACAATACTCCCATTCCCACCCACACTCAGTACAATACTCCCATTCCCACCCACACTCAGTACAATAATCCCATTCCCACCCACACTCAGTTCAATACTCCCATTCCCACCCACACTCAGTACAATACTCCCATTCCCACCCACACTCAGTTCAATACTCCCATTCCCACCCACACTCAGTACAATACTCCCATTCCCACCCACACTCAGTTCAATACTCCCATTCCCACCCACACTCAGGACAATAATCCCATTCCCACCCACACTCAGTACAATACTCCCATTCCCACCCACACTCAGTTCAATACTCTCATTCCCACCCACACTCTGTTCAATACTCCCATTCCCACCCACACTCAGTTCAATACTCCCATTCCCACCCGCACTCAGTTCAATACTCTCATTCCCACCCGCACTCAGTACAATACTCCCATTCCCACCCGCACTCTGTTCAATACTCCCATTCCCACCCGCACTCTGTTCAATACTCCCATTCCCACCCACACTCAGTACAATAATCCCATTCCCACCCACACTCAGTACAATACTCCCATTCCCACCCACACTCAGTTCAATACTCCCATTCCCACCCACACTCAGTACAATAATCCCATTCCCACCCACACTCAGTTCAATACTCCCATTCCCACCCGCACTCAGTACAATAATCCCATTCCCACCCGCACTCAGTACAATACTCCCATTCCCACCCGCACTCAGTTCAATACTCTCATTCCCACCCGCACTCAGTACAATACTCCCATTCCCACCCGCACTCAGTACAATACTCCCATTCCCACCAGCACTCAGTTCAATACTCACATTCTCACCCTCACTCAGTTCAATATTCCCATTCACACCCACACTCAGTTCAATACTCTCATTCGCACCCACACTCAGTTCAAAACTCCCATTCTCGCCCGCACTCAGTACAATAATCCCATTCCCACCCGCACTCAGTTCAATACTCCCATTCCCACCCACACTCAGTTCAATAATCCCATTCCCACCCACACCCAGTACAATAATCCCATTCCCACCCACACCCAGTACAATAATCCCATTCCCACCCACACTCAGTACAATACTCCCATTCCCACCCACACTCAGTTCAATACTCCCATTCCCACCCACACTCAGTACAATACTCCCATTCCCACCCACACTCAGTTCAATACTCCCATTCCCACCCACACTCAGGACAATAATCCCATTCCCACCCACACTCAGTACAATACTCCCATTCCCACCCACACTCAGTTCAACACTCTCATTCCCACCCACACTCAGTACAATACTCCCATTCCCACCCACACTCAGTTCAATACTCCCATTCCCACCCACACTCAGGACAATAATCCCATTCCCACCCACACTCAGTTCAATACTCCCATTCCCACCCACACTCAGTACAATACTCCCATTCCCACCCACACTCAGTTCAATACTCCCATTCCCACCCACACTCAGGACAATAATCCCATTCCCACACACACTCAGTACAATACTCCCATTCCCACCCACACTCAGTTCAATACTCCCATTCCCACCCACACTCAGGACAATAATCCCATTCCCACCCACACTCAGTTCAATACTCCCATTCCCACCCACACTCAGGACAATAATCCCATTCCCACCCACACTCAGTACAATACTCTCATTCCCACCCACACTCTGTTCAATACTGCCATTCCCACCCACACTCAGTTCAATACTCCCATTCCCACCCACACTCAGGACAATAATCCCATTCCCACCCACACTCAGTACAATACTCCCATTCCCACCCACACTCAGTTCAACACTCTCATTCCCACCCACACTCTGTTCAATACTCCCATTCCCACCCACACTCAGTTCAATACACCCATTCCCACCCACACCCAGTACAATAATCCCATTCCCACCCTCACTCAGTACAATACTCCCATTCCCACCCACACTCAGTTCAATAATCCCATTCCCACCCGCACTCAGTACAATAATCCCATTCCCACCCACACTCAGTACAATACTCCCATTCCCACACACACTCAGTTCAATACTCCCATTCCCACCCGCACTCAGTACAATACTCCCATTCCCACCCGCACTCAGTTCAATACTCTCATTCCCACCCGCACTCAGTACAATACTCCCATTCCCACCCGCACTCAGTACAATACTCCCATTCCCACCAGCACTCAGTTCAATACTCACATTCTCACCCTCACTCAGTTCAATATTCCCATTCACACCCACACTCAGTTCAATACTCTCATTCGCACCCACACTCAGTTCAATACTCCCATTCTCGCCCGCACTCAGTACAATAATCCCATTCCCACCCACACTCAGGACAATAATCCCATTCCCACCCACACTCAGTACAATACTCCCATTCCCACCCACACTCAGTTCAATACTCCCATTCCCACCCACACTCAGGACAATAATCCCATTCCCACCCACACTCAGTTCAATACTCCCATTCCCACCCACACTCAGGACAATAATCCCATTCCCACCCACACTCAGTACAATACTCTCATTCCCACCCACACTCTGTTCAATACTGCCATTCCCACCCACACTCAGTTCAATACTCCCATTCCCACCCACACTCAGGACAATAATCCCATTCCCACCCACACTCAGTACAATACTCCCATTCCCACCCACACTCAGTTCAACACTCTCATTCCCACCCACACTCTGTTCAATACTCCCATTCCCACCCACACTCAGTTCAATACACCCATTCCCACCCACACCCAGTACAATAATCCCATTCCCACCCACACTCAGTACAATACTCCCATTCCCACCCGCACTCAGTTCAATAATCCCATTCCCACCCGCACTCAGTACAATAATCCCATTCCCACCCACACTCAGTACAATACTCCCATTCCCACCCGCACTCAGTTCAATACTCCCATTCCCACCCGCACTCAGTACAATACTCCCATTCCCACCCGCACTCAGTTCAATACTCTCATTCCCACCCGCACTCAGTACAATACTCCCATTCCCACCCGCACTCAGTACAATACTCCCATTCCCACCAGCACTCAGTTCAATACTCACATTCTCACCCTCACTCAGTTCAATATTCCCATTCACACCCACACTCAGTTCAATACTCTCATTCGCACCCACACTCAGTTCAATACTCCCATTCTCGCCCGCACTCAGTACAATAATCCCATTCCCACCCGCACTCAGTTCAATACTCCCATTCCCACCCACACTCAGTTCAATAATCCCATTCCCACCCACACTCAGTACAATACTCCCATTCCCACCCACACTCAGTTCAATAATCCCATTCCCACCCACACCCAGTACAATAATCCCATTCCCACCCACACTCAGTACAATACTCCCATTCCCACCCGCACTCAGTACAATACTCCCATTCCCACCCGCACTCAGTACAATACTCCCATTCCCACCCACACTCAGTACAATACTCCCATTCCCACTCACACTCAGTTCAATACTCCCATTCCCACCCACACTCAGTTCAATAATCCCATTCCCACCCGCACTCAGTACAATACTCCCATTCCCACCCACACTCAGTACAATACTCCCATTCCCACTCACACTCAGTTCAATACTCCCATTCCCACCCACACTCAGGGCAATAATCCCAATCCCACCCACACTCAGTTCAATATTCCCATTCACACCCACACTCAGTTCAATACTCTCATTCGCACCCACACTCAGTTCAATACTCCCATTCTCGCCCGCACTCAGTACAATAATCCCATTCCCACCCGCACTCAGTTCAATACTCCCATTCCCACCCACACTCAGTTCAATAATCCCATTCCCACCCACACCCAGTACAATAATCCCATTCCCACCCACACTCAGTACAATACTCCCATTCCCACCCGCACTCAGTACAATACTCCCATTCCCACCCGCACTCAGTACAATACTCCCATTCCCACCCACACTCAGTACAATACTCCCATTCCCACTCACACTCAGTTCAATACTCCCATTCCCACCCACACTCAGGACAATAATCCCAATCCCACCCACACTCAGTTCAATACTCCCATTCCCACCCACACTCAGTACAATACTCCCATTCCCACCCACACTCAGTTCAATACTCCCATTCCCACCCACACTCAGGACAATAATCCCATTCCCACCCACACTCAGTACAATACTCCCATTCCCACCCACACTCAGTCCAATAATCCCATTCCCACCCACACCCAGTACAATAATCCCATTCCCACCCACACTCAGTACAATACTCCCATTCCCACCCACACTCAGTTCAATAATCCCATTCCCACCCGCACTCAGTACAATAATCCCATTCCCACCCACACTCAGTACAATACTCCCATTCCCACACACACTCAGTTCAATACTCCCATTCCCACCCACACTCAGTTCAATACTCCCATTCCCACCCACACTCAGTACAATACTCCCATTCCCACCCACACTCAGTTCAATACTCCCATTCCCACCCACACTCAGGACAATAATCCCATTCCCACCCACACTCAGTTCAATACTCCCATTCCCACCCACACTCAGTACAATACTCCCATTCCCACCCACACTCAGTTCAATACTCCCATTCCCACCCACACTCAGGACAATAATCCCATTCCCACCCACACTCAGTACAATACTCCCATTCCCACCCACACTCAGTTCAACACTCTCATTCCCACCCACACTCTGTTCAATACTCCCATTCCCACCCACACTCAGTTCAATACTCCCATTCCCACCCACACTCAGTTCAATACTCCCATTCCCACCCACACTCAGTTCAATACTCTCATTCCCAACCACACTCAGTACAATACTCCCATTCTCACCCGCACTCAGTTCAATACTCGCATTCCCTCCCGCACTCTGTTCAATACTCCCATTCCCACCCAAACTCAGTACAATAATCCCATTCCCACCCGCACTCAGTACAATAATCCCATTCCCACCCGCACTCAGTTCAATACTCCCATTCCCACCCGCACTCAGTACAATACTCCCATTCCCACCCGCACTCAGTACAATACTCCCATTCCCACCCGCACTCAGTTCAATACTCCCATTCCCACCCGCACTCAGTTCAATACTCCCATTCCCACCCGCACTCTGTTCAATACTCCCATTCCCACCCGCACTCTGTTCAATACACCCATTCCCACCCGCACTCTGTTCAATACTCCCATTCCCACCCGCACTCAGTTCAATACTCCCATTCCCACCCACACTCAGTTCAATAATCCCATTCCCACCCACACCCAGTACAATAATCCCATTCCCACCCACACTCAGTACAATACTCCCATTCCCACCCACACTCAGTTCAATAATCCCATTCCCACCCGCACTCAGTACAATACTCCCATTCCCACCCACACTCAGTACAATACTCCCATTCCCACTCACACTCAGTTCAATACTCCCATTCCCACCCACACTCAGGACAATAATCCCAATCCCACCCACACTCAGTTCAATATTCTCATTCACACCCACACTCAGTTCAATACTCTCATTCGCACCCACACTCAGTTCAATACTCCCATTCTCGCCCGCACTCAGTACAATAATCCCATTCCCACCCGCACTCAGTTCAATACTCCCATTCCCACCCACACTCAGTTCAATAATCCCATTCCCACCCACACCCAGTACAATAATCCCATTCCCACCCACACTCAGTACAATACTCCCATTCCCACCCGCACTCAGTTCAATAATCCCATTCCCACCCGCACTCAGTACAATATTCCCATTCCCACCCACACTCAGTACAATACTCCCATTCCCACTCACACTCAGTTCAATACTCCCATTCCCACCCACACTCAGGACAATAATCCCAATCCCACCCACACTCAGTTCAATACTCCGATTCCCACCCACAGTCAGTACAATACTCCGATTCCCACCCACACTCAGTTCAATACTCCCATTCCCACCCACACTCAGGACAATAATCCCATTCCCACCCACACTCAGTACAATACTCCCATTCCCACCCACACTCAGTACAATACTCCCATTCCCACCCACACTCAGTTCAATAATCCCATTCCCACCCGCACTCAGTACAATAATCCCATTCCCACCCACACTCAGTACAATACTCCCATTCCCACACACACTCAGTTCAATACTCCCATTCCCACCCACACTCAGTTCAATACTCCCATTCCCACCCGCACTCAGTTCAATATTCCCATTCCCACCCGCACTCAATTCAATACTCCCATTCCCACCCGCACTCAGTTCAATACTCCCATTCCCACCCGCACTCTGTTCAATACTCCCATTCCCACCGGCACTCAATTCAACAGTCTCATTCCCACCCGCACTCAGTTCAATACTCCCATTCCCACCCGCACTCAGTTCAATACTCTCATTCCTACCCGCACTCAGTACAATAATCCCATTCCCACCCACACTCAGTACAATACTCCCATTCCCACCCACACTCAGTACAATACTCCCATTCCCACCCACACTCAGTACAATAATCCCATTCCCACCCACACTCAGTTCAATACTCCCATTCCCACCCACACTCAGTACAATACTCCCATTCCCACCCACACTCAGTTCAATACTGCCATTCCCACCCACACTCAGTACAATACTCCCATTCCCACCCACACTCAGTTCAATACTCCCATTCCCACCCACACTCAGGACAATAATCCCATTCCCACCCACACTCAGTACAATACTCCCATTCCCACCCACACTCAGTTCAATACTCTCATTCCCACCCACACTCTGTTCAATACTCCCATTCCCACCCACACTCAGTTCAATACTCCCATTCCCACCCGCACTCAGTTCAATACTCTCATTCCCACCCGCACTCAGTACAATACTCCCATTCCCACCCGCACTCTGTTCAATACTACCATTCCCACCCGCACTCTGTTCAATACTCCCATTCCCACCCACACTCAGTACAATAATCCCATTCCCACCCACACTCAGTACAATACTCCCATTCCCACCCACACTCAGTTCAATACTCCCATTCCCACCCACACTCAGTACAATAATCCCATTCCCACCCACACTCAGTTCAATACTCCCATTCCCACCCGCACTCAGTACAATAATCCCATTCCCACCCGCACTCAGTACAATACTCCCATTCCCACCCGCACTCAGTTCAATACTGTCATTCCCACCCGCACTCAGTACAATACTCCCATTCCCACCCGCACTCAGTACAATACTCCCATTCCCACCAGCACTCAGTTCAATACTCACATTCTCACCCTCACTCAGTTCAATATTCCCATTCACACCCACACTCAGTTCAATACTCTCATTCGCACCCACACTCAGTTCAATACTCCCATTCTCGCCCGCACTCAGTACAATAATCCCATTCCCACCCGCACTCAGTTCAATACTCCCATTCCCACCCACACTCAGTTCAATAATCCCATTCCCACCCACACCCAGTACAATAATCCCATTCCCACCCACACTCAGTACAATACTCCCATTCCCACCCACACTCAGTTCAATAATCCCATTCCCACCCGCACTCAGTACAATACTCCCATTCCCACCCACACTCAGTACAATACTCCCATTCCCACTCACACTCAGTTCAATACTCCCATTCCCACCCACACTCAGGGCAATAATCCCAATCCCACCCACACTCAGTTCAATATTCCCATTCACACCCACACTCAGTTCAATACTCTCATTCGCACCCACACTCAGTTCAATACTCCCATTCTCGCCCGCACTCAGTACAATAATCCCATTCCCACCCGCACTCAGTTCAATACTCCCATTCCCACCCACACTCAGTTCAATAATCCCATTCCCACCCACACCCAGTACAATAATCCCATTCCCACCCACACTCAGTACAATACTCCCATTCCCACCCGCACTCAGTACAATACTCCCATTCCCACCCGCACTCAGTACAATACTCCCATTCCCACCCACACTCAGTACAATACTCCCATTCCCACTCACACTCAGTTCAATACTCCCATTCCCACCCACACTCAGGACAATAATCCCAATCCCACCCACACTCAGTTCAATACTCCCATTCCCACCCACACTCAGTACAATACTCCCATTCCCACCCACACTCAGTTCAATACTCCCATTCCCACCCACACTCAGGACAATAATCCCATTCCCACCCACACTCAGTACAATACTCCCATTCCCACCCACACTCAGTCCAATAATCCCATTCCCACCCACACCCAGTACAATAATCCCATTCCCACCCACACTCAGTACAATACTCCCATTCCCACCCACACTCAGTTCAATAATCCCATTCCCACCCGCACTCAGTACAATAATCCCATTCCCACCCACACTCAGTACAATACTCCCATTCCCACACACACTCAGTTCAATACTCCCATTCCCACCCACACTCAGTTCAATACTCCCATTCCCACCCACACTCAGTACAATACTCCCATTCCCACCCACACTCAGTTCAATACTCCCATTCCCACCCACACTCAGGACAGTAATCCCATTCCCACCCACACTCAGTTCAATACTCCCATTCCCACCCACACTCAGTACAATACTCCCATTCCCACCCACACTCAGTTCAATACTCCCATTCCCACCCACACTCAGGACAATAATCCCATTCCCACCCACACTCAGTACAATACTCCCATTCCCACCCACACTCAGTTCAACACTCTCATTCCCACCCACACTCTGTTCAATACTCCCATTCCCACCCACACTCAGTTCAATACTCCCATTCCCACCCACACTCAGGACAATAATCCCATTCCCACCCACACTCAGGACAATACTCCCATTCCCACCCACACTCAGTTCAACACTCTCATTCCCACCCACACTCTGTTCAATACTCCCATTCCCACCCACACTCAGTTCAATACTCCCATTCCCACCCACACTCAGTTCAATACTCCCATTCCCACCCACACTCAGGACAATAATCCCATTCCCACCCGCACTCAGTACAATACTCCCATTCCCACCCGCACTCAGTACAATACTCCCATTCCCACCCGCACTCAGTTCAATAATCCCATTCCCACCCGCACTCAGTACAATAATCCCATTCCCACCCACACTCAGTACAATACTCCCATTCCCACACACACTCAGTTCAATACTCCCATTCCCACCCACACTCAGTTCAATACTCCCATTCCCACCCACACTCAGTACAATACTCCCATTCCCACCCACACTCAGTTCAATACTCCCATTCCCACCCACACTCAGTACAATACTCCCATTCCCACCCACACTCAGTTCAATACTCCCATTCCCACCCACACTCAGGACAATAATCCCATTCCCACCCACACTCAGTACAATACTCCCATTCCCACCCACACTCAGTACAATACTCCCATTCCCACCCACACTCAGTTCAATAATCCCATTCCCACCCGCACACAGTACAATAATCCCATTCCCACCCACACTCAGTACAATACTCCCATTCCCACACACACTCAGTTCAATACTCCCATTCCCACCCACACTCAGTTCAATACTCCCATTCCCACCCACACTCAGTACAATACTCCCATTCCCACCCACACTCAGTTCAATACTCCCATTCCCACCCACACTCAGGACAATAATCCCATTCCCACCCACACTCAGTTCAATACTCCCATTCCCACCCACACTCAGTACAATACTCCCATTCCCACCCACACTCAGTTCAATACTCCCATTCCCACCCACACTCAGGACAATAATCCCATTCCCACCCACACTCAGTACAATACTCCCATTCCCACCCACACTCAGTTCAACACTCTCATTCCCACCCACACTCAGTACAATACTCCCATTCCCACCCACACTCAGTTCAATACTCCCATTCCCACCCACACTCAGGACAATAATCCCATTCCCACCCACACTCAGTTCAATACTCCCATTCCCACCCACACTCAGTACAATACTCCCATTCCCACCCACACTCAGTTCAATACTCCCATTCCCACCCACACTCAGGACAATAATCCCATTCCCACCCACACTCAGTACAATACTCCCATTCCCACCCACACTCAGTTCAATACTCCCATTCCCACCCACACTCAGGACAATAATCCCATTCCCACCCACACTCAGTTCAATACTCCCATTCCCACCCACACACAGGACAATAATCCCATTCCCACCCACACTCAGTACAATACTCTCATTCCCACCCACACTCAGTTCAATACTGCCATTCCCACCCACACTCAGTTCAATACTCCCATTCCCACCCACACTCAGTTCAATACTCCCATTCCCACCCACACTCAGTTCAATACTCCCATTCCCACCCACACTCAGTTCAATACTCTCATTCCCACCCACACTCAGTACAATACTCCCATTCTCACCCGCACTCAGTTCAATACTCCCATTCCCACCCGCACTCTGTACTGAGTTTGGGTGGGAATGGGAGTATTGAACTGAGTGCGGGTGGGAATGGGAGTATTGAACTGAGTGCGGGTGGGAATGGGAGTATTGTACTGAGTGCGGGTGGGAATGGGAGTATTGTACTGAGTGCGGGTGGGAATGGGAGTATTGAACTGAGTGCGGGTGGGAATGGGAGTATTGTACTGAGTGCGGGTGGGAATGGGATTATTGTACTGAGTTTGGGTGGGAATGGGAGTATTGAACAATAATCCCATTCCCACCCGCACTCAGTACAATACTCCCATTCCCACCCGCACTCAGTTCAATACTCCCATTCCCACCCGCACTCAGTACAATACTCCCATTCCCACCCGCACTCAGTACAATACTCCCATTCCCACCCGCACTCTGTTCAATACTCCCATTCCCACCCGCACTCTGTTCAATACACCCATTCCCACCCGCACTCTGTTCAATACTCCCATTCCCACCCGCACTCTGTTCAATACTCCCATTCCCACCCACACTGTGTTCAATACTCCCATTCCCACCCACACTCTGTTCAATACTCCCATTCCCACCCACACTCTGTTCAATACTCCCATTCCCACCCACACTCTGTTCAATACTCCCATTCCCACCCACACTCAGTACAATAATCCCATTCCCACCCACACTCTGTACAATACTCCCATTCCCACCCACACTCAGTTCAATACTCCCATTCCCACCCACACTCAGTACAATTATCCCATTCCCACCCACACTCAGTACAATACTCCCATTCCCACCCACACTCAGTTCAATACTCCCATTCCCACCCACACTCAGTTCCATACTCCCATTCCCACCCACACTCAGTTCAATAATCCCATTCCCACCCACACCCAGTACAATAATCCCATTCCCACCCACACTCAGTACAATACTCCCCTTCCCACCCACACTCAGTTCAATACTCTCACTCGCACCCACACTCAGTTCAATACTCCCATTCTCGCCCACACTCAGTACAATAATCCCATTCACACTCACACCCAGTACAATAATCCCATTCCCACCCGCACCCAGTACAATACTCCCATTCCCACCCGCACTCAGTTCAATAATCCCATTCCCACCCGCACTCAGTACAATTATCCCATTCCCACCCGCACCCAGTTCAATACTCCCATTCCCACCCGCACTCAGTTCAATAATCCCATTCCCACCCGCACTCAGTACAATTATCCCATTCCCACCCGCACCCAGTTCAATACTCCAATTCCCATCTGCACTCAGTTCAATACTCCCATTCCCGCCCGCACTCAGTTCAATACTCCCATTCCCACCCGCACTCAGTACAATTATCCCATTCCCACCCGCACTCAGTTCAATAATCCCATTCCCACCCGCACTCAGTTCAATACTCCCATTCCCACCCGCACCCTGTTCAATATTCTCATTCCCACCCGCACTCAGTACAATACTCCCATTCCCACCCGCACTCAGTTCAATACTCCCATTCCCACCCGCACTCAGTTCAATATTCCCATTCCCACCCGCACTCAGTTCAATACTCCCATTCCCACCCGCATTCAGTACAATACTCCCATTCCCACCGACACTCAGTTCAATACTCCCATTCCCACCCACACTCTGTACAATACTCCCATTCCCACCCGCACTCAGTTCCATACTCCCATTCCCACCCACACTCAGTTCAATAATCCCATTCCCACCCACACCCAGTACAATAATCCCATTCCCACCCACACTCAGTACAATACTCCCCTTCCCACCCACACTCAGTTCAATATTCCCATTCGCACCCACACTCAGTTCAATACTCTCATTCGCACCCACACTCAGTTCAATACTCCCATTCTCGCCCACACTCAGTACAATAATCCCATTCACACCCACACCTAGTACAATAATCCCATTCCCACCCACACCCAGTACAATACTCCCATTCCCACCCACACTCAGTTCAATAATCCCATTCCCACCCGCACTCAGTACAATTATACCATTCCCACCCGCACCCAGTTCAATACTCCAATTCCCATCTGCACTCAGTTGAATACTCCCATTCCCGCCCGCACTCAGTACAATACTCCCATTCCCACCCGCACTCAGTACAATTATCCCATTCCCACCCGCACTCAGTTCAATAATCCCATTCCCACCCGCACTCAGTTCAATACTCCCATTCCCACCCGCACTCAGTTCAATATTCCCATTCCCACCCGCACTCAGTTCAATACTCCCATTCCCACCCGCACTCAGTACAATACTCCCATTCCCACCCACACTCAGTTCAATACTCCCATTCCCACCCGCACTCAGTACAATACTCCCATTCCCACCCACACTCAGTTCAATACTCCCATTCCCACCCACACTCAGTACAATTATCCCATTCCCACCCACACTCAGTACAATACTCCCATTCCCACCCGCACTCAGTACAATTATCCCATTCCCACCCGCACTCAGTTCAATAATCCCATTCCCACCCGCACTCAGTTCAATACTCCCATTCGCACCCACACTCAGTTCCATACTCCCATTCCCACCCACACTCAGTTCAATAATCCCATTCCCACCCACACCCAGGACAATAATCCCATTCCCACCCACACTCAGTACAATACTCCCCTTCCCACCCACACTCAGTTCAATACTCTCACTCGCACCCACACTCCGTTCAATACTCTCATTCGCACCCACACTCAGTTCAATACTCCCATTCTCGTCCACACACAGTACAATAATCCCATTCACACCCACACCCAGTACAATAATCCCATTCCCACCCACACCCAGTACAATACTCCCATTCCCACCCGCACTCAGTTCAATAATCCCATTCCCACCCGCACTCAGTACAATTATCCCATTCCCACCCGCACCCAGTTCAATACTCCAATTCCCATCTGCACTCAGTTCAATACTCCCATTCCTGCCCGCACTCAGTACAATACTCCCATTCCCACCCGCACTCAGTACAATTATCCCATTCCCACCCGCACTCAGTTCAATAATCCCATTCCCACCCGCACTCAGTTCAATACTCCCATTCCCACCCGCACTCAGTTCAATATTCCCATTCCCACCCACACTCAGTACAATACTCCCATTCCCACCCGCACTCAGTACAATACTCCCATTCCCACCCGCACTCAGTTCAATACTCCCATTCCCACCCGCACTCAGTTCAATACTCCCATTCCCACCCGCACTCAGTTCAATACTCCCATTCCCACCCGCACTCAGTACAATACTCCCAATCCCACCCACACTCAGTTCAATACTCCCATTCCCACCCACACTCTGTACAATACTCCCATTCCCACCCGCACTCATTTCAATACTCTCATTCCCACCCGCACTCAGTACAATACTCCCATTCCCACCCGCACTCAGTACAATACCCCCATTCCCACCCGCACTCTGTTCAATACTCCCATTCCCACCCGCACTCTGTTCAATACTCCCATTCCCACCCACACTCAGTACAATAATCCCATTCCCACCCACACTCAGTACAATACTCCCATTCCCACCCACACTCAGTTCAATACTCCCATTCCCACCCACACTCAGTACAATAATCCCATTCCCACCCACACTCAGTACAATACTCCCATTCCCGCCCGCACTCAGTTCAATACTCCCATTCCCACCCGCACTCAGTACAATAATCCGATTCCCACCCGCACTCAGTACAATACTCCCATTCCCACCCGCACTCAGTTCAATACTCTCATTCCCACCCGCACTCAGAACAATACTCCCATTCCCACCCGCACTCAGTACAATACTCCCATTCCCACCAGCACTCAGTTCAATACTCACATTCTCACCCTCACTCAGTTCAATATTCCCATTCGCACCCGCACTCAGTTCAATACTCTCATTCGCGCCCGCACTCAGTTCAATACTCCCATTCTCGCCCGCACTCAGTACAATAATCCCATTCCCACCCGCACTCAGTTCAATACTCCCATTCCCACCCACACTCAGTTCAATAATCCCATTCCCACCCGCACCCAGTACAATAATCCCATTCCCACCCGCACTCAGTACAATACTCCCATTCCCACCCGCACTCAGTTCAATAATCCCATTCCCACCCGCACTCAGTACAATACTCCCATTCCCACCCACACTCAGTACAATACTCCCATTCCCACCCACACTCAGTTCAATACTCCCATTCCCACCCACACTCAGGACAATAATCCCAATCCCACCCACACTCAGTTCAATACTCCCATTCCCACCCACACTCAGTAGAATACTCCCATTCCCACCCACACTCAGTTCAATACTCCCATTCCCACCCACACTCAGGACAATAATCCCATTCCCACCCACACTCAGTACAATACTCCCATTCCCACCCACACTCAGTCCAATAATCCCATTCCCACCCACACCCAGTACAATAATCCCATTCCCACCCGCACTCAGTTCAATACTCCCATTCCCACCCACACTCAGTACAATTATCCCATTCCCACCCACACTCAGTACAATACTCCCATTCCCACCCACACTCAGTTCAATACTCCCATTCGCACCCACACTCAGTTCCATACTCCCATTCCCACCCACACTCAGTTCAATAATCCCATTCCCACCCACACCCAGGACAATAATCCCATTCCCACCCACACTCAGTACAATACTCCCCTTCCCACCCACACTCAGTTCAACACTCTCACTCGCACCCACACTCCGTTCAATACTCTCATTCGCACCCACACTCAGTTCAATACTCCCATTCTCGTCCACACACAGTACAATAATCCCATTCACACCCACACCCAGTACAATAATCCCATTCCCACCCACACCCAGTACAATACTCCCATTCCCACCCGCACTCAGTTCAATAATCCCATTCCCACCCGCACTCAGTACAATTATCCCATTCCCACCCGCACCCAGTTCAATACTCCAATTCCCATCTGCACTCAGTTCAATACTCCCATTCCTGCCCGCACTCAGTACAATACTCCCATTCCCACCCGCACTCAGTACAATTATCCCATTCCCACCCGCACTCAGTTCAATAATCCCATTCCCACCCGCACTCAGTTCAATACTCCCATTCCCACCCGCACTCAGTTCAATATTCCCATTCCCACCCACACTCAGTACAATACTGCCATTCCCACCCGCACTCAGTACAATACTCCCATTCCCACCCGCACTCAGTTCAATACTCCCATTCCCACCCGCACTCAGTTCAATACTCCCATTCCCACCCGCACTCAGTTCAATACTCCCATTCCCACCCGCACTCAGTACAATACTCCCAATCCCACCCACACTCAGTTCAATACTCCCATTCCCACCCACACTCTGTACAATACTCCCATTCCCACCCGCACTCATTTCAATACTCTCATTCCCACCCGCACTCAGTACAATACTCCCATTCCCACCCGCACTCAGTACAATACCCCCATTCCCACCCGCACTCTGTTCAATACTCCCATTCCCACCCGCACTCTGTTCAATACTCCCATTCCCACCCACACTCAGTACAATAATCCCATTCCCACCCACACTCAGTACAATACTCCCATTCCCACCCACACTCAGTTCAATACTCCCATTCCCACCCACACTCAGTACAATAATCCCATTCCCACCCACACTCAGTACAATACTCCCATTCCCGCCCGCACTCAGTTCAATACTCCCATTCCCACCCGCACTCAGTACAATAATCCGATTCCCACCCGCACTCAGTACAATACTCCCATTCCCACCCGCACTCAGTTCAATACTCTCATTCCCACCCGCACTCAGTACAATACTCCCATTCCCACCCGCACTCAGTACAATACTCCCATTCCCACCAGCACTCAGTTCAATACTCACATTCTCACCCTCACTCAGTTCAATATTCCCATTCGCACCCGCACTCAGTTCAATACTCTCATTCGCGCCCGCACTCAGTTCAATACTCCCATTCTCGCCCGCACTCAGTACAATAATCCCATTCCCACCCGCACTCAGTTCAATACTCCCATTCCCACCCACACTCAGTTCAATAATCCCATTCCCACCCGCACCCAGTACAATAATCCCATTCCCACCCGCACTCAGTACAATACTCCCATTCCCACCCGCACTCAGTTCAATAATCCCATTCCCACCCGCACTCAGTACAATACTCCCATTCCCACCCACACTCAGTACAATACTCCCATTCCCACCCACACTCAGTTCAATACTCCCATTCCCACCCACACTCAGGACAATAATCCCAATCCCACCCACACTCAGTTCAATACTCCCATTCCCACCCACACTCAGTAGAATACTCCCATTCCCACCCACACTCAGTTCAATACTCCCATTCCCACCCACACTCAGGACAATAATCCCATTCCCACCCACACTCAGTACAATACTCCCATTCCCACCCACACTCAGTCCAATAATCCCATTCCCACCCACACCCAGTACAATAATCCCATTCCCACCCGCACTCAGTACAATACTCCCATTCCCACCCGCACTCAGTTCAATAATCCCATTCCCACCCGCACTCAGTACAATAATCCCATTCCCACCCACACTCAGTACAATACTCCCATTCCCACACACACTCAGTTCAATACTCCCATTCCCACACATACTCAGTTCAATACTCCCATTCCCACCCACACTCAGTACAATACTCCCATTCCCACCCACACTCAGTTCAATACTCCCATTCCCACCCACACTCAGGACAATAATCCCATTCCCACCCACACTCAGTTCAATACTCCCATTCCCACCCACACTCAGTACAATACTCCCATTCCCACCCGCACTCAGTTCAATGATCCCATTCCCACCCACACTCAGTTCAATACTCTCATTCGCACCCACACTCAGTTCAATACTCCCATTCTCGCCCACACTCAGTACAATAATCCCATTCACACCCACACCCAGTACAATAATCCCATTCCCACCCACACCCAGTACAATACTCCCATTCCCACCCACACTCAGTTCAATAATCTCATTCCCACCCGCACTCAGTACAATTATCCCATTCCCACCCACACCCAGTTCAATACTCCAATTCCCATCTGCACTCAGTTCAATACTCCCATTCCCGCCCTCACTCAGTACAATACTCCCATTCCCACCCGCACTCAGTACAATTATCCCATTCCCACCCGCACTCAGTTCAATAATCCCATTCCCACCCGCACTCAGTACAATTATCCCATTCCCACCCGCACCCAGTTCAATACTCCAATTCCCATCTGCACTCAGTTCAATACTCCCATTCCCGCCCGCACTCAGTACAATACTCCCATTCCCACCCGCACTCAGTACAATTATCCCATTCCCACCCGCACTCAGTTCAATATTCCCATTCCCACCCGCACTCAGTACAATACTCCCATTCCCACCCGCACTCAGTTCAATACTCCCATTCCCACCCGCACTCAGTTCAATATTCCCATTCCCACCCGCACTCAGTTCAATACTCCCATTCCCACCCGCACTCAGTACAATACTCCCATTCCCACCCACACTCAGTTCAATACTCCCATTCCCACCCACACTCTGTACAATACTCCCATTCCCACCCGCACTCAGTTCAATACTCCCATTCCCACCCGCACTCTGTTCAATACTCCCATTCCCACCCGCACTCTGTTCAATACTCCCATTCCCACCCGCACTCTGTTCATTACTCCCATTCCCACCCGCACTTTGTTCAATACACCCATTCCCACCGGCACTCTGTTCAATACTCCCATTCCCACCCGCACTCTGTTCAATACTCCCATTCCCACCCGCACTTTGTTCAATACTCCCATTCCCACCCACACTCTGTTCAATACTCCCATTCCCACCCACACTCAGTACAATAATCCCATTCCCACCCACACTCAGTTCAATACTCCCATTCCCACCCACACTCTGTACAATACTCCCATTCCCACCCACACTCAGTTCAATACTCCCATTCCCACCCACACTCAGTACAATTATCCCATTCCCACCCACACTCAGTGCAATACTCCCATTCCCATCCACACTCAGTTCAATACTCCCATTCTCACCCACACTCAGTTCAATATTCCCATTCGCACCCACACTCAGTTCAATACTCTCATTCGCACCCACACTCAGTTCAATACTCCCATTCCCACCCACACTCAGTTCCATACTCCCATTCCCACCCACACTCAGTTCAATAATCCCATTCCCACCCACACCCAGTACAATAATCCCATTCCCACCCACACTCAGTACAATACTCCCCTTCCCACCCACACTCAGTTCAATACTCTCACTCGCATCCACACTCAGTTCAATACTCCCATTCTCACCCACACTCAGTTCAATATTCCCATTCGCACCCACACTCAGTTCAATACTCCCATTCCCACCCGCACTCAGTACAATTATCCCATTCCCACCCGCACCCAGTTCAATACTCCAATTCCCATCTGCACTCAGTTCAATACTCCCATTCCCGCCCGCACTCAGTACAATACTCCCATTCCCACCCGCACTCAGTACAATACTCCCATTCCCACCCGCACTCAGTTCAATAATCCCATTCCCACCCGCACTCAGTTCAATACTCCCATTCCCACCCGCACTCAGTTCAATATTCCCATTCCCACCCGCACTCAGTACAATACTCCCATTCCCACCCGCACTCAGTTCAATACTCCCATTCCCACCCGCACTCAGTTCAATATTCCCATTCCCACCCGCACTCAGTTCAATACTCCCATTCCCACCCGCACTCAGTACAATACTCCCATTCCCACCCACACTCAGTTCAATACTCCCATTCCCACCCACACTCTGTACAATACTCCCATTCCCACCCACACTCAGTTCAATACTCCCATTCCCACCCACACCCAGTTCAATACTCCCATTCCCACCCACACTCAGTTCAATAATCCCATTCCCACCCGCACTCAGTACAATTATCCCATTCCCACCCGCACCCAGTTCAATACTCCAATTCCCATCTGCACTCAGTTCAATACTCCCATTCCCGCCCGCACTCAGTACAATACTCCCATTCCCACCCGCACTCAGTACAATTATCCCATTCCCACCCGCACTCAGTTCAATAATCCCATTCCCACCCGCACTCAGTTCAATACTCCCATTCCCACCCGCACTCAGTTCAATATTCCCATTCCCACCCGCACTCAGTACAATACTCCCATTCCCACCCGCACTCAGTTCAATACTCCCATTCCCACCCGCACTCAGTTCAATATTCCCATTCCCACCCGCACTCAGTTCAATACTCCCATTCCCACCCACACTCTGTACAATACTCCCATTCCCACCCACACTCAGTTCAATACTCCCATTCCCACCCACACTCAGGACAATAATCCCATTCCCACCCACACTCAGAACAATACTCCCATTCCCACCCACACTCAGTACAATACTCCCATTCCCACCCACACTCAGTTCAATACTCCCATTCCCACCCACACTCAGGACAATAATCCCATTCCCACCCGCACTCAGTACAATACTCCCATTCCCACCCGCACTCAGTTCAATACTCTCATTCACACCCGCACTCAGTTCAATACTCCCATTCCCACCCGCACTCAGTTCAATACTCCCATTCCCACCCACACTCTGTACAATACTCCCATTCCCACACACACTCAGTTCAATACTCCCATTCCCACCCACACTCAGGACAATAATCCCATTCCCACACACACTCAGTACAATACTCCCATTCCCACCCACACTCAGGACAATAATCCCATTCCCACACACACTCAGTACAATACTCCCATTCCCACCCACACTCAGTTCAATACTCTCATTCCCACCCACACTCAGTTCAATACTCCCATTCCCACCCACACCCAGTACAATAATCCCATTCCCACCCACACTCAGTCCAATACTCCCAATCCCACCCACACTCAGTTCAATACTCTCATTCCCACCCGCACTCAGTACAATACTCTCATTCCCACCCGCACTCAGTACAATGCTCCCATTCCCACCCGCACTCAGTTCAATGCTCCCATTCCCACCCGCACTCAGTTCAATACTCCCATTCCCACCCGCACTCTGTTCATTACTCCCATTCCCACCCACACTCTGTTCATTACTCCCATTCCCACCCACACTCTGTTCAATACTCCCATTCCCATCCACACTCTGTTCAATACTCCCATTCCCACCCACACTCAGTACAATAATCCCATTCCCTGCCCACACTCAGTACAATAATCCCATTCCCACCCACACTCAGTTCAATAATCCCATTCCCACCCACACTCAGTACAATACTCCCATTCCCACCCACACTCAGTTCAATAATCCCATTCCCACCCACACCCAGTACAATAATCCCATTCCCACCCACACTCAGTACAATACTCCCCTTCCCACCCACACTCAGTTCAATACTCTCACTCGCACCCACACTCAGTTCAATACTCCCATTCTCACCCACACTCAGTTCAATACACCCATTCCCACCCACACTCAGTACAATACTCCCATTCCCACCCGCACTCAGTTCAATACTCCCATTCCCACCCGCACTCAGTTCAATACTCCCATTCCCACCCGCACTCTGTTCATTACTCCCATTCCCACCCGCACTCTGTTCAATACTCCCATTCCCACCCACACTCAGTTCAATACTCCCATTCCCACCCACACTCAGTACAATAATCCCATTCCCACCCACACTCAGTACAATAATCCCATTCCCACCCACACTCAGTACAATACTCCCATTCCCACCCACAGTACAATAATCCCATTCCCACCCACACTCAGTTCAATAATCCCATTCCCACCCACACTCAGTACAATACTCCCATTCCCACCCACACTCAGTTCAATAATCCCATTCCCACCCACACCCAGTACAATAATCCCATTCCCACCCACACTCAGTACAATACTCCCCTTCCCACCCACACTCAGTTCAATACTCTCACTCGCACCCACACTCAGTTCAATACTCCCATTCTCACCCACACTCAGTTCAATACTCCCATTCCCACCCACACTCTGTTCAATGCTCCCATTCCCACCCACACTCAGTACAATAATCCCATTCCCACCCACACTCAGTACAATACTCCCATTCCCACCCACACTCAGTTCAATACTCCCATTCCCACCCACACTCAGTACAATAATCCCATTCCCACCCACACTCAGTTCAATAATCCCATTCCCACCCACACTCAGTACAATACTCCCATTCCCACCCACACTCAGTTCAATAATCCCATTCCCACCCACACCCAGTACAATAATCCCATTCCCACCCACACTCAGTACAATACTCCCCTTCCCACCCACACTCAGTTCAATACTCTCACTCGCACCCACACTCAGTTCAATACTCCCATTCTCACCCGCACTCAGTTCAATACTCCCATTCCCACCCGCACTCAGTACAATACTCCCATTCCCACCCGCACTCAGTACAATACTCCCATTCCCACCCGCACCCAGTTCAATACTCCCATTCCCACCCGCACTCAGTAAAATACTCCCATTCCCACCCACACTCAGTACAATACTCCCATTCCCACCCGCACTCAGTACAATACTCCCATTCCCACCCACACTCAGTACAATAATCCCATTCCCACCCACACTCAGTACAATACTCCCATTCCCACCCACACTCAGTACAATACTCCCATTCCCACCCACACTCTGTTCAATACTCCCATTCCCACCCACACTCAGTTCAATACTCTCATTCCCACCCACACTCAGTACAATACTCCCATTCCCACCCGCACTCAGTACAATACTCTCATTCCCACCCACACTCAGTTCAATACACCCATTCCCACCCACACTCAGTTCAATACTCCCATTCCCACCCACACTCAGTTCAATACTCCCATTCCCACCCGCACTCTGTTCAATACTCCCATTCCCACCCACACTCAGTACAATAATCCCATTCCCACCCCCACTCAGTACAATACTCCCATTCCCACCCGCACTCAGTACAATACTCCCATTCCCACCCACACTCAGTTCAATACTCCCATTCCCACCCACACTGAGTTCAATAATCCCATTCCCACCCACACCCAGTACAATAATCCCATTCCCACCCACACTCAGTTCAATACTCTCACTCGCACCCACACTCAGTACAATAATCCCATTCCCACCCACACTCAGTACAATCATCCCATTCCCACCCACACTCAGTTCAATACTCCCATTCCCACCCACAGTACAATAATCCCATTCCTACCCACACTCAGTTCAATAATCCCATTCCCACCCACACTCAGTACAATACTCCCATTCCCACCCACACTCAGTTCAATAATCCCATTCCCACCCACACCCAGTACAATAATCCCATTCCCACCCACACCCAGTACAATAATCCCATTCCCACCCACACTCAGTACAATACTCCCCTTCCCACCCACACTCAGTTCAATACTCTCACTCGCACCCACACTCAGTTCAATACTCCCATTCTCACCCACACTCAGTTCAATACACCCATTCCCACCCACACTCAGTACAATACTCCCATTCCCACCCGCACTCAGTACAATACTCCCATTCCCACCCGCACTCAGTTCAATACTCCCATTCCCACCCGCACTCTGTTCATTACTCCCATTCCCACCCGCACTCTGTTCAATACTCCCATTCCCACCCACACTCAGTTCAATACTCCCATTCCCACCCACACTCAGTACAATAATCCCATTCCCACCCACACTCAGTACAATAATCCCATTCCCACCCACACTCAGTACAATACTCCCATTCCCACCCACAGTACAATAATCCCATTCCCACCCACACTCAGTTCAATAATCCCATTCCCACCCACACTCAGTACAATACTCCCATTCCCACCCACACTCAGTTCAATAATCCCATTCCCACCCACACCCAGTACAATAATCCCATTCCCACCCACACTCAGTACAATACTCCCCTTCCCACCCACACTCAGTTCAATACTCTCACTCGCACCCACACTCAGTTCAATACTCCCATTCTCACCCACACTCAGTTCAATACTCCCATTCCCACCCACACTCTGTTCAATGCTCCCATTCCCACCCACACTCAGTACAATAATCCCATTCCCACCCACACTCAGTACAATACTCCCATTCCCACCCACACTCAGTTCAATACTCCCATTCCCACCCACACTCAGTACAATAATCCCATTCCCACCCACACTCAGTTCAATAATCCCATTCCCACCCACACTCAGTACAATACTCCCATTCCCACCCACACTCAGTTCAATAATCCCATTCCCACCCACACCCAGTACAATAATCCCATTCCCACCCACACTCAGTACAATACTCCCCTTCCCACCCACACTCAGTTCAATACTCTCACTCGCACCCACACTCAGTTCAATACTCCCATTCTCACCCGCACTCAGTTCAATACTCCCATTCCCACCCGCACTCAGTACAATACTCCCATTCCCACCCGCACTCAGTACAATACTCCCATTCCCACCCGCACCCAGTTCAATACTCCCATTCCCACCCGCACTCAGTAAAATACTCCCATTCCCACCCACACTCAGTACAATACTCCCATTCCCACCCACACTCAGTACAATACTCCCATTCCCACCCACACTCAGTACAATACTCCCATTCCCACCCACACTCTGTTCAATACTCCCATTCCCACCCACACTCAGTTCAATACTCTCATTCCCACCCGCACTCAGTACAATACTCCCATTCCCACCCGCACTCAGTACAATACTCTCATTCCCACCCACACTCAGTTCAATACACCCATTCCCACCCACACTCAGTTCAATACTCCCATTCCCACCCACACTCAGTTCAATACTCCCATTCCCACCCGCACTCTGTTCAATACTCCCATTCCCACCCGCACTTTGTTCAATACACCCATTCCCACCGGCACTCTGTTCAATACTCCCATTCCCACCCGCACTCTGTTCAATACTCCCATTCCCACCCGCACTTTGTTCAATACTCCCATTCCCACCCACACTCTGTTCAATACTCCCATTCCCACCCACACTCAGTACAATAATCCCATTCCCACCCACACTCAGTTCAATACTCCCATTCCCACCCGCACTCTGTTCAATACTCCCATTCCCACCCACACTCAGTACAATAATCCCATTCCCACCCCCACTCAGTACAATACTCCCATTCCCACCCGCACTCAGTACAATACTCCCATTCCCACCCACACTCAGTTCAATACTCCCATTCCCACCCACACTGAGTTCAATAATCCCATTCCCACCCACACCCAGTACAATAATCCCATTCCCACCCACACTCAGTTCAATACTCTCACTCGCACCCACACTCAGTTCAATACTCCCATTCACACCCACACTCAGTTCAATACTCTCATTCGCACCCACACTCAGTTGAATACTCCCATTCCCACCCACACTCAGTTCAATAATCCCATTCCCACCCGCACTCAGTACAATTATCCCATTCCCACCCGCACTCAGTTCAATACTCCCATTCCCACCCACACTCAGTTCAATACTCCCATTCCCACCCACAGTACAATAATCCCATTCCCACCCACACTCAGTTCAATAATCCCATTCCCACCCACACTCAGTACAATACTCCCCTTCCCACCCACACTCAGTTCAATACTCTCACTCGCACTCACACTCAGTTCAATACTCCCATTCCCACCCACACTCAGTACAATACTCCCCTTCCCACCCACACTCAGTTCAATACTCCCATTCTCACCCACACTCAGTTCAATATTCCCATTCACACCCGCACTCAGTACAATTATCCCATTCCCACCCGCACTCAGTTCAATACTCCAATCCCCACTGCACTCAGTTCAATACTACCGTTCCCATCCGCACTCAGTTCAATAATCCCATTCCCACCCACACCCAGTACAATAATCCCATTCCCACCCACACTCAGTACAATACTCCCATTCCCACCCGCACTCAGATCAATAATCCCATTCCCACCCACACTCAGTTCAATGCACCCATTCCCACCCACACTCAGTTCAATACTCCCATTCCCACCCACACTCAGTTCAATACTCCCATTCCCACCCGCACTCTGTTCAATACTCCCATTCCCACCCACACTCAGTACAATAATCCCATTCCCACCCCCACTCAGTACAATACTCCCATTCCCACCCGCACTCAGTACAATACTCCCATTCCCACCCACACTCAGTTCAATACTCCCATTCCCACCCACACTGAGTTCAATAATCCCATTCCCACCCACACCCAGTACAATAATCCCATTCCCACCCACACTCAGTTCAATACTCTCACTCGCACCCACACTCAGTTCAATACTCCCATTCACACCCACACTCAGTTCAATACTCTCATTCGCACCCACACTCAGTTCAATACTCCCATTCCCACCCACACTCAGTTCAATAATCCCATTCCCACCCGCACTCAGTACAATTATCCCATTCCCACCCGCACTCAGTTCAATACTCCCATTCCCACCCACACTCAGTTCAATACTCCCATTCCCACCCATAGTACAATAATCCCATTCCCACCCACACTCAGTTCAATACTCCCATTCCCACCCGCACTCAGTACAATACTCCCATTCCCACCCACACTCAGTTCAATACTCCCATTCCCACCCACACTCTGTACAATACTCCCATTCCCACCCGCACTCAGTTCAATACTCCCATTCCCACCCGCACTCTGTTCAATACTCCCATTCCCACCCGCACTCTGTTCAATACTCCCATTCCCACCCGCACTTTGTTCAATACACCCATTCCCACCGGCACTCTGTTCAATACTCCCATTCCCGCCCGCACTCTGTTCAATACTCCCATTCCCACCCGCACTTTGTTCAATACTCCCATTCCCACCCACACTCTGTTCAATACTCCCATTCCCACCCACACTCAGTACAATAATCCCATTCCCACCCACACTCAGTTCAATACTCCCATTCCCACCCACACTCTGTACAATACTCCCATTCCCACCCACACTCAGTTCAATACTCCCATTCCCACCCACACTCAGTACAATTATCCCATTCCCACCCACACTCAGTGCAATACTCCCATTCCCACACACACTCAGTTCAATACTCCCATTCCCACCCACACTCAGTTCCATACTCCCATTCCCACCCACACTCAGTTCAATAATCCCATTCCCACCCACACCCAGTACAATAATCCCATTCCCACCCACACTCAGTACAATACTCCCCTTCCCACCCACACTCAGTTCAATACTCTCACTCGCACCCACACTCAGTTCAATACTCCCATTCTCACCCACACTCAGTTCAATATTCCCATTCGCACCCACACTCAGTTCAATACTCTCATTCGCACCCACACTCAGTTCAATACTCCCATTCTCACCCACACTCAGTTCAATATTCCCATTCGCACCCACACTCAGTTCAATACTCTCATTCGCACCCACACTCAGTTCAATACTCCCATTCTCGCCCACACCCAGTACAATAATCCCATTCCCACCCACACCCAGTTCAATACTCCCATTCCCACCCACACTCAGTTCAATAATCCCATTCCCACCCGCACTCAGTACAATTATCCCATTCCCACCCGCACCCAGTTCAATACTCCAATTCCCATCTGCACTCAGTTCAATACTCCCATTCCCGCCCGCACTCAGTACAATACTCCCATTCCCACCCGCACTCAGTACAATACTCCCATTCCCACCCGCACTCAGTTCAATAATCCCATTCCCACCCGCACTCAGTTCAATACTCCCATTCCCACCCGCACTCAGTTCAATATTCCCATTCCCACCCGCACTCAGTACAATACTCCCATTCCCACCCGCACTCAGTTCAATACTCCCATTCCCACCCGCACTCAGTTCAATATTCCCATTCCCACCCGCACTCAGTTCAATACTCCCATTCCCACCCACACTCAGTTCAATACTCCCATTCCCACCCACACTCTGTACAATACTCCCATTCCCACCCACACTCAGTTCAATACTCCCATTCCCACCCACACCCAGTTCAATACTCCCATTCCCACCCACACTCAGTTCAATAATCCCATTCCCACCCGCACTCAGTACAATTATCCCATTCCCACCCGCACCCAGTTCAATACTCCAATTCCCATCTGCACTCAGTTCAATACTCCCATTCCCGTCCGCACTCAGTACAATACTCCCATTCCCACCCGCACTCAGTACAATTATCCCATTCCCACCCGCACTCAGTTCAATAATCCCATTCCCACCCGCACTCAGTTCAATACTCCCATTCCCACCCGCACTCAGTTCAATATTCCCATTCCCACCCGCACTCAGTACAATACTCCCATTCCCACCCGCACTCAGTTCAATACTCCCATTCCCACCCGCACTCAGTTCAATATTCCCATTCCCACCCGCACTCAGTTCAATACTCCCATTCCCACCCACACTCAGTTCAATACTCCCATTCCCACCCACACTCTGTACAATACGCCCATTCCCACCCACACTCAGTTCAATACTCCCATTCCCACCCACACTCAGGACAATAATCCCATTCCCACCCACACTCAGAACAATACTCCCATTCCCACCCACACTCAGTACAATACTCCCATTCCCACCCACACTCAGTTCAATACTCCCATTCCCACCCACACTCAGGACAATAATCCCATTCCCACCCGCACTCAGTACAATACTCCCATTCCCACCCGCACTCAGTTCAATACTCTCATTCCCACCCGCACTCAGTTCAATACTCCCATTCCCACCCGCACTCAGTTCAATACTCCCATTCCCACCCACACTCTGTACAATACTCCCATTCCCACCCACACTCAGTTCAATACTCCCATTCCCACCCACACTCAGGACAATAATCCCATTCCCACCCACACTCAGTACAATACTTCCATTCCCACCCACACTCAGTTCAATACTCTCATTCCCACCCACACTCAGTTCAATACTCCCATTCCCACCCACACCCAGTACAATAATCCCATTCCCACCCACACTCAGTCCAATACTCCCATTCCCACCCACACTCAGTTCAATACTCTCATTCCCACCCGCACTCAGTACAATACTCTCATTCCCACCCGCACTCAGTACAATACTCCCATTCCCACCCGCACTCAGTTCAATGCTCCCATTCCCACCCGCACTCTGTTCAATACTCCCATTCCCACCCACACTCAGGACAATAATCCCATTCCCACCCACACTCAGTCCAATTCTCCCATTCCCACCCCCACTCTGTTCAATACTCCCATTCCCACCCACACTCAGTAGAATAATCCCATTCCCACCCACACTCAGTACAATAATCCCATTCCCACCCACACTCAGTACATACTCCCATTCCTACCCACACTCAGTACAATACTCCCATTCCCACCCACACTCAGTTCAATACTCCCATTCTCACCCACACTCAGTTCAATATTTCCATTCACACCCACACTCAGTTCAATACTCTCATTCCCACCCACACTTAGTTCAATACTCCCATTCTCACCCACACTCAGTTCAATACTCCCATTCCCACCCACACTCAGTTCAATACTCCCATTCTCACCCACACTCAGTACAATACTCCCATTCTCACCCACACTCAGTACAATACTCCCATTCCCAACCACACTCAGTTCAATTCTCTCATTCCCACCCACACTCAGTTCAATACTCCCATTCTCACCCACACTCAGTTCAATACTCCCATTCCCACCCACACTCAGTACAATACTCCCATTCTCACCCACACTCAGTTCAATATTCCCAATCACACCCACACTCAGTTCAATACTCTCATTCCCACCCACACTCAGTTCAATACTCCCATTCTCACCCACACTCAGTTCAATACTCCCATTCCCACCCACACTCAGTTCAATACTCCCATTCTCACCCACACTCAGTACAATACTCCCATTCTCACCCACACTCAGTTCAATACTCCCATTCCCACCCACACTCAGTTCAATACTTCCATTCCCACCCACACTCAGTTCAATACTCCCATTCCCACCCACACTCAGTTCAATACTCCCATTCCCACCCGCACCTAGTTCAATACTCCCATTCCCACCCACACTCAGTTCAATACTCTCACTCGCACCCACACTCAGTTGAATATCCCATTACCACCCATACTCAGTTAAATACTCCCATTCACACTCACACTCAGTTCAATACTCCCATTCTCACTCACACTCAGTTCAATACGTTCACTCGCACCCATACTCAGTTCAATATTCCCATTCACACCCACACTCAGTTCAATACTTCCATTCCCACCCACACTCAGTTCAATACTCCCATTCTCACCCACACTCAGTTCAATACCGCCTCAGTTAATTACCACCTCAGGCGACTGACTGTGTGGAGTTTGCACATTCTCCCCGTGTCTGCGTGAGTTTCCTCCAGGTGCTCTAGTTTCCTGCCACAGTCCAAAATGTGCAGGTTAGGTGAATTATCCATTGCTAAACTGTCCATAGTGTTAGGTGAAGGGGTAAATGTAGGGGAATGTGTCTGGGTGGGTTGCGTTTCGGCGGGTCAGTGTGGACTTGTTGGGCCGAAGGGCCTGTTTCCACACTGTAAGTAATCTAATCTAATCTAATCTAAATAGTCCCATTCCCACCCTCACTCTGTACAATACTCCCATTCGCACCCTCATTCTGTTCAATACTCCCATTCCCACCCACACTCAGTTCAATACTCCCATTCACACACACTCAGTTCAATAATCCCATTCCCACCCACACTCAGTACAATACTCCCATTCACACCAGCACTCAGTTCAATACTCCCATTCCCACCCACACTCAGTTCAATACTTTCATTCCCACCCGCACTCAGTTCAATACTCCCATTCCCACCCACACTCAGTACAATGCTCCCATTCCCACCCACACTCAGTACAATACTCCCATTCCCACCCACACTCAGTTCAATACTCTCATACCCACCCACACTCAGTACAATACTCCCATTCCCACCAGCACTCAGTTCAATACTCCCATTCCCACCCACACACAGTTCAATACTTTCATTCCCACCCGCACTCAGTTCAATACTCCCATTCCCACCCACACTCAGTACAATGCTCCCATTCCCACCCACACTCAGTACAATACTCTCATTCCCACCCGCACTCAGTACAATACTCCCATTCCCACCCACACTCAGTTCAATACTCTCATACCCACCCACACTCAGTACAATACTCCCATTCTCACCCACACTCAGTTCAATATTCCCATTCACACCCACACTCAGTTCAATACTCTCATTCCCACCCACACTCAGTTCAATACTCGCATTCTCACCCACACTCAGTTCAATACTCCCATTCCCACCCACACTCAGTTCAATACTCCCATTCTCACCCACACTCAGTACAATACTCCCATTCTCACCCACACTCAGTTCAATACTCCCATTCCCACCCACACTCAGTTCAATACTCCCATTCCCACCCGCACTCAGTTCAATACTCCCATTCCCACCCACTCAGTTCAATACTCTCACTCTCACCCACACTCTGTTCAATACTCCCATTCCCACCCACACTCAGTTCAATACTCCCATTCCCACCCACACTCAGTACAATACTCCCATTCCCACCCACACTCAGTTCAATACTCTCATTCCCACCCACACTCAGTACAATACTCCCATTCCCACCAGCACTCAGTTCAATACTCCCATTCCCACCCACACTCAGTTCAATACTTCCATTCCCACCCGCACTCAGTTCAATACTCCCATTCCCACCCACACTCAGTACAATGCTCCCATTCCCACCCACACTCAGTTCAATACTCTCATTCCCACCCACACTCAGTTCAATACTCCCATTCTCACCCACCCTCAGTTCAATACTCCCATTCCCACCCACACTCAGTACAATACTCCCATTCTCACCCACACTCAGTTAAATATTCCCATTCACACCCACACTCAGTTCAATACTCTCATTCCCACCCACACTCAGTTCAATACTCCCATTCTCACCCACACTCAGTTCAATACGCCCATTCCCACCCACACTCAGTTCAATACTCCCATTCCCACCCACACTCAGTTCAATACTCCCATTCCCACACGCACTCAGTTCAATACTACCATTCCCACCCGCACTCTGTTCAATACTCCCATTCCCACCCGCACTCTGTTCAATACTCCCATTCCCACCCACACTCAGTACAATAATCCCATTCCCACCCACACTCAGTACAATACTCCCATTCCCACCCACACTCAGTTCAATACTCTCATTCCCACCCACACTCAGTACAATACTCCCATTCCCACCCGCACTCAGTTCAATACTCCCATTCCCACCCGCACTCAGTTCAATACTCCCATTCCCACCCGCACTCTGTTCAATACTCCCATTCCCACCCACACTCAGGACAATAATCCCATTCCCACCCACACTCAGTACAATACTCCCATTCCCACCCCCACTCTGTTCAATACTCCCATTCCCACCCACACTCAGTAGAATAATCCCATTCCCACCCACACTCAGTACAATAATCCCATTCCCACCCACACTCAGTACATACTCCCATTCCTACCCACACTCAGTACAATACTCCCATTCCCACCCACACTCAGTTCAATACTCCCATTCTCACCCACACTCAGTTCAATATTTCCATTCACACCCACACTCAGTTCAATACTCTCATTCCCACCCACACTCAGTTCAATACTCCCATTCTCACCCACACTCAGTTCAATACTCCCATTCCCACCCACACTCAGTTCAATACTCCCATTCTCACCCACACTCAATACAATACTCCCATTCTCACCCACACTCAGTACAATACTCCCATTCCCAACCACACTCAGTTCAATTCTCTCATTCCCACCCACACTCAGTTCAATACTCCCATTCTCACCCACACTCAGTTCAATACTCCCATTCCCACCCACACTCAGTACAATACTCCCATTCTCACCCACACTCAGTTCAATATTCCCAATCACACCCACACTCAGTTCAATACTCTCATTCCCACCCACACTCAGTTCAATACTCCCATTCTCACCCACACTCAGTTCAATACTCCCATTCCCACCCACACTCAGTTCAATACTCCCATTCTCACCCACACTCAGTACAATACTCCCATTCTCACCCACACTCAGTTCAATACTCCCATTCCCACCCACACTCAGTTCAATACTTCCATTCCCACCCACACTCAGTTCAATACTCCCATTCCCACCCACACTCAGTTCAATACTCCCATTCCCACCCACACTCAGTTCAATACTCTCACTCGCACCCACACTCAGTTGAATATCCCATTACCACCCATACTCAGTTAAATACTCCCATTCACACTCACACTCAGTTCAATACTCCCATTCTCACTCACACTCAGTTCAATACGTTCACTCGCACCCATACTCAGTTCAATACTCCCATTCCCACCCACACTCAGTACAATACTCCCATTCCCACCCACACTCAGTACAATACTCCCATTCCCACCAACACTCAGTTCAATACCGCCTCAGTTAATTACCACCTCAGGCGACTGACTGTGTGGAGTTTGCACATTCTCCCCGTGTCTGCGTGAGTTTCCTCCAGGTGCTCTAGTTTCCTGCCACAGTCCAAAATGTGCAGGTTAGGTGAATTATCCATTGCTAAACTGTCCATAGTGTTAGGTGAAGGGGTAAATGTAGGGGAATGTGTCTGGGTGGGTTGCGTTTCGGCGGGTCAGTGTGGACTTGTTGGGCCGAAGGGCCTGTTTCCACACTGTAAGTAATCTAATCTAATCTAATCTAAATAGTCCCAATCCCACCCTCACTCTGTACAATACTCCCATTCGCACCCTCATTCTGTTCAATACTTCCATTCCCACCCACACTCAGTTCAATACTCCCATTCCCACCCACACTCAGTTCAATACTCCCATTCACACACACTCAGTTCAATAATCCCATTCCCACCCACACTCAGTACAATACTCCCATTCCCACCAGCACTCAGTTCAATACTCCCATTCCCACCCACACTCAGTTCAATACTTCCATTCCCACCCGCACTCAGTTCAATACTCCCATTCCCACCCACACTCAGTACAATGCTCCCATTCCCACCCACACTCAGTTCAATACTCTCATTCCCACCCACACTCAGTTCAATACTCCCATTCTCACCCACACTCAGTTCAATACTCCCATTCCCACCCACACTCAGTTCAATACTTCCATTCCCACCCACACTCAGTTCAATACTCCCATTCACACTCACACTCAGTTCAATACTCCCATTCTCACTCACACTCAGTTCAATACGTTCACTCGCACCCATACTCAGTTCAATACTCCCATTCACACCCACACTCAGTTCAATACTCCCATTCACACCCACACTCAGTTCAATACTCCCATTCACACCCACACTCAGTTCAATACTCCCATTCACACCCACACTCAGTTCAATACTCCCATTCCCACCCACACTCAGTTCAATACTTCCATTCCCACCCACACTCAGTTCAATCCTCCCATTCCCACCCACACTCAGTACAATACTCCCATTCCCACCCACACTCAGTACAATACTCCCATTCCCACCAACACTCAGTTCAATACCGCCTCAGTTAATTACCACCTCAGGCGACTGACAGTGTGGAGTTTGCACATTCTCCCCGTGTCTGCGTGAGTTTCCTCCAGGTGCTCTAGTTTCCTGCCACAGTCCAAAATGTGCAGGTTAGGTGAATTATCCATTGCTTAACTGTCCATAGTGTTCGGTGAAGGGGTAAATGTAGGGGAATGTGTCTGGGTGGGTTGCGTTTCGGCGGGTTAGTGTGGACTTGTTGGGCCGAAGGGCCTGTTTCCACACTGTAAGTAATCTAATCTAATCTAATCTAAATACTCCCATTCCCACCCTCACTCTGTACAATACTCCCAATCCCACCCTCATTCTGTTCAATACTTCCATTCCCACCCACACTCAGTTCAATACTCCCATTCCCACCCACACTCAGTACAATACTCCCATTCCCACCCACACTCAGTTCAACACTCCTATTCCCACCCACACTCAGTACAATAATCCCATTCCCACCCACACTCAGTTCAATACTCCCATTCCCACCCACACTCAGTTCAATACTCCCATTCCCACCCACACTCAGTACAATACTCCCATTCCCACCCACACTCAGTTCAATACTCTCATTCCCACCCACACTCAGTACAATACTCCCATTCCCATCCACACTCAGTTCAATACTACCATTCCCACCCGCACTCAGTTCAATACTCCCATTCCCACCCGCACTCTGTTCAATACTCCCATTCCCACCCACACTCAGTACAATAATCCCATTCCCAACCACACTCAGTACAATACTCCCATTCCTACCCACACTCAGTTCAATAATCCCATTCCCACCCACACTCAGTTCAATACTCCCATTCCCACCCACACTCAGTACAATTCTCCCATTCCCACCCACACTCAGTTCAATACTCTCATTCCCACCCACACTCAGTACAATACTCCCATTCCCACCAGCACTCAGTTCAATACTCCCATTCCCACCCACACTCAGTTCAATACTTCCATTCCCACCCGCACTCAGTTCAATATTCCCATTCACACACACTCAGTTCAATAATCCCATTCCCACCCACACTCAGTACAATTCTCCCATTCCCACCCACACTCAGTTCAATACTCTCATTCCCACCCACACTCAGTACAATACTCCCATTCCCACCAGCACTCAGTTCAATACTCCCATTCCCACCCACACTCAGTTCAATACTCTCATTCCCACCCACACTCTGTACAATACTCCCATTCTCACCCACACTCAGTTCAATACTCCCATTCTCAACCACACTCAGTTCAATACTCTCATTCCCATCCACACTCAGTTCAATACTCCCATTCTCAACCACACTCAGTTCAATACTCCCATTCACACCCACACTCAGTTCAATACTCCCATTCTCAACCACACTCAGTTCAATACTCTCATTCCCACCCACACTCAGTTCAATACTCCCATTCTCAACCACACTCTGTTCAATACTCCCATTCACACCCACACTCAGTTCAATACTCCCATTCTCACCCACACTCAGTACAATACTCCCATTCTCACCCACACTCAGTTCAATACTCCCATTCCCACCCGCACCTAGTTCAATACTCCCATTCCCACCCACACTCAGTTCAATACTCTCACTCGCATCCACACTCAGTTGAATATCCCATTACCACCCATACTCAGTTAAATACTCCCATTCACACTCACACTTAGTTAAATACTCCCATTCTCACTCACACTCAGTTCAATACGTTCACTCGCACCCATACTCAGTTCAATATTCCCATTCCCACCCACACTCAGTACAATACTCCCATTCCCACCCACACTCAGTACAATACTCCCATTCCCACCAACACTCAGTTCAATACCGCCCCAGTTAATTACCACCTCAGGCGACTGACTGTGTGGAGTTTGCACATTCTCCCCGTGTCTGCGTGAGTTTCCTCCAGGTGCTCTAGTTTCCTGCCACAGTCCAAAATGTGCAGGTTAGGTGAATTATCCATTGCTAAACTGTCCATAGTGTTAGGTGAAGGGGTAAATGTAGGGGAATGTGTCTGGGTGGGTTGCGTTTCGGCGGGTCAGTGTGGACTTGTTGGGCCGAAGGGCCTGTTTCCACACTGTAAGTAATCTAATCTAATCTAATCTAAATAGTCCCAATCCCACCCTCACTCTGTACAATACTCCCATTCGCACCCTCATTCTGTTCAATACTTCCATTCCCACCCACACTCAGTTCAATACTCCCATTCCCACCCACACTCAGTTCAATACTCCCATTCACACACACTCAGTTCAATAATCCCATTCCCACCCACACTCAGTACAATACTCCCATTCCCACCAGCACTCAGTTCAATACTCCCATTCCCACCCACACTCAGTTCAATACTTCCATTCCCACCCGCACTCAGTTCAATACTCCCATTCCCACCCACACTCAGTACAATGCTCCCATTCCCACCCACACTCAGTTCAATACTCTCATTCCCACCCACACTCAGTTCAATACTCCCATTCTCACCCACACTCAGTACAATACTCCCATTCCCACCCACACTCAGTACAATACTCCCATTCTCACCCACACTCAGTTAAATATTCCCATTCACACCCACACTCAGTTCAATACTCTCATTCCCACCCACACTCAGTTCAATACTCCCATTCTCACCCACACTCAGTTCAATACGCCCATTCCCACCCACACTCAGTTCAATACTCCCATTCCCACCCACACTCAGGTCAATACTCTCACTCTCACCCACACTCTGTTCAATACTCCCATTCCCACCCACACTCAGTTCAATACTCCCATTCCCACCCACACTCAGTACAATAATCCCATTCCCACCCACACTCAGTTCAATACTCCCATTCCCACCTACACTCAGTTCAATACTCTCATTCCCACCCACACTCAGTTCAATACTCTCATTCCCACCCACACTCAGTACAATACTCCCATTCCCACCCGCACTCAGTTCAATACTCCCATTCCCACCCGCACTCAGTTCAATGCTCCCATTCCCACCCGCACTCTGTTCAATACTCCCATTCCCACAGACACTCAGTACAATAATCCCATTCCAACCCACACTCAGTACAATACTCCCATTCCTACCCACACTCAGTACAATACTCCCATTCCCACCCACACTCAGTTCAATACTCCCATTCTCACTCACACTCAGTACAATAATCCCATTCCCACCCACACTCAGTACAATACTCCCATTCCTACACACACTCAGTACAATACTCCCATTCCCACCCACACTCAGTTCAATACTTTCATTCCCACCCGCACTCAGTTCAATACTCCCATTCACACTCACACTCAGTACAATGCTCCCATTCCCACCCACACTCAGTTCAATACTCTCATTCCCACCCACACTCAGTTCAATACTCCCATTCTCACCCACACTCAGTTCAATACTCTCATTCCCACCCACACTCAGTTCAATACTCCCATTCCCACCCACACTCAGTTCAATACGCCCATTCCCACCCACACTCAGTTCAATACTCCCATTCCCACCCGCACTCAGTTCAATACTCCCATTCCCACACGCACTCAGTTCAATAGTACCATTCCCACCCGCACTCTGTTCAATACTCCCATTCCCACCCGCACTCTGTTCAATACTCCCATTCCCACCCACACTCAGTACAATAATCCCATTCCCACCCACACTCAGTACAATACTCCCATTCCCACCCACACTCAGTTCAATACTCTCATTCCCACCCACACTCAGTACAATACTCCCATTCCCACCGCACTCAGTTCAATACTCCCATTCCCACCCGCACTCAGTTCAATACTCCCATTCCCACCCGCACTCTGTTAAATACTCCCATTCCAACCCACACTCAGTACAATAATCCCATTCCCACCCACACTCAGTACAATAATCCCATTCCCACCCCCACTCTGTTCAATACTCCCATTCCCACCCGCACTCAGTACAATACTCCCATTCCCAACCGCTCTCAGTTCAATACTCCCATTCCCACCCGCACTCAGTTCAATACTCCCATTCCCACCCGCACTCTGTTCAATACTCCCATTCCCACCCACACTCAGTACAATAATCCCATTCCCACCCACACTCAGTACAATACTCCCATTCCCACCCCCACTCTGTTCAATACTCCCATTCCCACCCACACTCAGTACAATAATCCCATTCCCACCCACACTCAGTACAATAATCCCATTCCCACCCACACTCAGTACAATACTCGCATTCCTACCCACACTCAGTACAATACTCCCATTCCCACCCACACTCAGTTCAATACTCCCATTCTCACCCACACTCAGTTCAATATTTCCATTCACACCCACACTCAGTTCAATACTCTCATTCCCACCCACACTCAGTTCAATACTCCCATTCTCACCCACACTCAGTTCAATACTCCCATTCCCACCCACACTCAGTTCAATACTCCCATTCTCACCCACACTCAGTACAATACTCCCATTCTCACCCACACTCAGTACAATACTCCCATTCCCACCCACACTCAGTTCAATACTCTCACTCGCACCCACACTCAGTTGAATATCCCATTACCACCCACACTCAGTTAAATACTCCCATTCACACTCACACTCAGTTCAATACTCCCATTCTCACTCACACTCAGTTCAATACGTTCACTCGCACCCATACTCAGTTCAATATTCCCATTCACACCCACACTCAGTTCAATACTTCCATTCCCACCCACACTCAGTACAATAATCGCATTCCCACCCACACTCAGTACAATACTCCCATTCCTACCCACACTCAGTACAATACTCCCATTCCCACCCACACTCAGTTCAATACTCTCATTCCCACCCACACTCAGTTCAATACTCCCATTCTCACCCACACTCAGTTCAATACTCCCATTCCCACCCACACTCAGTACAATACTCCCATTCTCACCCACACTCAGTACAATACTCCCATTCTCACCCACACTCAGTTCAATACTCCCATTCCCACCCACACTCAGTTCAAAACTTCCATTCCCACCCACACTCAGTTCAATACTCCCATTCCCACCCACACTCAGTTCAATACTCCCATTCTCACCCACACTCAGTTCAATACTCCCATTCCCACCCACACTCAGTTCAAAACTTCCATTCCCACCCACACTCAGTTCAATACTCCCATTCCCACCCACACTCAGTTCAATACTCCCATTCTCACCCACACTCAGTTCAATACTCCCATTCCCACCCACACTCAGTACAATACTCCCATTCTCACCCACACTCAGTTCAATATTCCCATTCACACCCACACTCAGTTCAATACTCTCATTCTCACCCACACTCAGTTCAATACTCCCATTCCCACCCACACTCAGTTCAATACTCCCATCCCCACCCACACTCAGTACAATACTCCCATTCTCACCCACACTCAGTTCAATACTCCCATTCCCACCCACACTCAGTTCAATACTCCCATTCCCACCCGCACTCAGTTCAATACTCCCATTCCCACCCACTCAGTTCAATACTCTCACTCGCACCCACACTCAGTTGAATATCCCATTACCACCCACACTCAGTTAAATACTCCCATTCACACTCACACTCAGTTCAATACTCCCATTCTCACTCACACTCAGTTCAATACGTTCACTTGCACCCATACTCAGTTCAATATTCCCATTCCCACCCACACACAGTTCAATCCTTCCATTCCCACCCACACTCAGTTCAATACTCCCATTCCCACCCACACTCAGTTCAATACCGCCTCAGTTAATTACCACCTCAGGCGACTGACTGTGTGGAGTTTGCACATTCTCCCCGTGTCTGCGTGAGTTTCCTCCAGGTGCTCTAGTTTCCTGCCACAGTCCAAAATGTGCAGGTTAGGTGAATTATCCATTGCTAAACTGTGCATAGTGTTAGGTGAAGGGGAAAATGTAGGGGAATGTGTCTGGGTGGGTTGTGTTTCGGCGGGTCAGTGTGGACTTGTTGGGCCGAAGGGCCTGTTTCCACACTGTAAGTAATCTAATCTAATCTAATCTAAATAGTCCCATTCCCACCCTCACTCTGTACAATACTCCCATTCGCACCCTCATTCTGTTCAATACTTCCATTCCCACCCACACTCAGTTCAATACTCCCATTCCCACTCACACTCATTTCAATACTCCCATTCACACCCACACTCAGTTCAATACTCTCATTCTCACCTACACTCATTTCAATACTTCCTTTCCCACCCACACTCATTTCAATACTCCCATTCCCACCCACACTCAGTACAATAATCCCATTCACACCCATACTCAGTTCAATACTCCCATTCCCACCCACACTCAGGTCAATACTGTCACTCTCACCCACACTCTGTTCAATACTCCCATTCCCACCCACACTCAGTTCAATACTCCCATTCCCACTCACACTCATTTCAATACTCCCATTCACACCCACACTCAGTACAATAATCCCATTCCCACCCACACTCAGTACAATACTCCCATTCCTACCCACACTCAGTACAATACTCCCATTCCCACCCACACTCAGTTCAATACTCCCATTCTCACTCACACTCAGTACAATAATCCCATTCCCACCCACACTCAGTACAATACTCCCATTCCTACCCACACTCAGTACAATACTCCCATTCCCACCCACACTCAGTTCAATACTCCCATTCTCACTCACACTCAGTACAATAATCCCATTCCCACCCACACTCAGTACAATAATCCCATTCCTACCCACACTCAGTACAATACTCCCATTCCTACCCACACTCAGTACAATACTCCCATTCCCACCCACACTCAGTTCAATACTCCCATTCTCACTCACACTCAGTACAATAATCCCATTCCCACCCACACTCAGTACAATAATCCCATTCCCACCCACACTCAGTACAATACTCCCATTCCTACCCACACTCAGTACAATGCTCCCATTCCCACCCACACTCAGTTCAATACTCTCATTCCCACCCACACTCAGTTCAATACTCCCATTCTCACCCACACTCAGTTCAATACTCCCATTCCCACCCACACTCAGTACAATACTCTCATTCCCACCCACACTCAGTTCAATACTCCCATTCCCACCCACACTCAGTACAATAATCCCATTCCCACCCACACTCAGTACAATACTCCCATTCCCACCCACACTCTGTTCAATACTCCCATTCCCACCCACACTCAGTACAATAATCCCATTCCCACCCATACTCAGTACAATAATCCCATTCCTACCCACACTCAGTACAATACTCCCATTCCTACCCACACTCAGTACAATACTCCCATTCCCACCCACACTCAGTTCAATACTCCCATTCTCACTCACACTCAGTACAATAATCCCATTCCCACCCACACTCAGTACAATAATCCCATTCCCACCCACACTCAGTACAATACTCCCATTCCTACCCACACTCAGTACAATGCTCCCATTCCCACCCACACTCAGTTCAATACTCCCATTCCCACCCACACTCTGTTCAATACTCCCATTCCCACCCACACTCAGTACAATAATCCCATTCCCACCCATACTCAGTACAATAATCCCATTCCCACCCACACTCAGTTCAATACTCCCATTCCTACACACACTCAGTACAATACTCCCATTCCCACCCACACTCAGTACAATACTCCCATTCCCACCCACACTCAGTACAATAATCCCATTCTCACTCACACTCAGTACAATAATTCCATTCCCACCCACACTCAGTTCAATACTCTCATTCCCACCCACACTCAGTTCAATACTCCCATTCTCACCCACACTCAGTTCAATACTCCCATTCCCACCCACACTCAGTACAATACTCCCATTCTCACCCACACTCAGTTAAATATTCCCATTCACACCCACACTCAGTACAATACTCCCATTCCCACCCACACTCAGTTCAATACTCCCATTCACACACACTCAGTTCAATAATCCCATTCCCACCCACACTCAGTACAATACTCCCATTCCCACCCACACTCAGTTCAATACTCTCATTCCCACCCACACTCAGTACAATACTCCCATTCCCACCAGCACTCAGTTCAATACTCCCATTCCCACCCACACTCAGTTCAATACTTCCATTCCCACCCGCACTCAGTTCAATACTCCCATTCCCACCCACACTCAGTTCAATACTCCCATTCCCACCCACACTCTGTACAATACTCCCATTCTCACCCACACTCAGTACAATGCTCCCATTCCCACCCACACTCAGTTCAATACTCTCATTCCCACCCACACTCAGTTCAATACTCCCATTCTCAACCACACTCAGTTCAATACTCCCATTCCCACCCACACTCAGTTCAATACTCCCATTCTCACCCACACTCAGTACAATACTCCCATTCCCACCCACACTCAGTTCAATACTTCCATTCCCACCCACGCTCAGTTCAATACTCCCATTCCCACCCGCACCTAGTTCAATACTCCCATTCCCACCCACACTCAGTTCAATACTCTCACTCGCACCCACACTCAGTTGAATATCCCATTACCACCCATACTCAGTTAAATACTCCCATTCACACTCACACTCAGTTAAATGCTCCCATTCACACTCACACTCAGTTCAATACTCCCATTCTCACTCACACTCAGTTCAATACGTTCACTCGCACCCATACTCAGTTCAATATTCCCATTCACACCCACACTCAGTTCAATACTTCCATTCCCACCCACACTCAGTTCAATACTCCCATTCTCACCCACACTCAGTTCAATACCGCCTCAGTTAATTACCACCTCAGGCGACTGACTGTGTGGAGTTTGCACATTCTCCCCGTGTCTGCGTGAGTTTCCTCCAGGTCCTCTAGTTTCCTGCCACAGTCCAAAATGTGCAGGTTAGGTGAATTATCCATTGCTAAACTGTCCATAGTGTTAGGTGAAGGGGTAAATGTAGGGGAATGTGTCTGGGTGGGTTGCGTTTCGGCGGGTCAGTGTGGACTTGTTGGGCCGAAGGGCCTGTTTCCACACTGTAAGTAATCTAATCTAATCTAATCTAAATAGTCCCATTCCCACCCTCACTCTGTACAATACTCCCATTCGCACCCTCATTCTGTTCAATACTTCCATTCCCACCCACACTCAGTTCAATACTCCCATTCCCACCCACACTCAGTTCAATACTCCCATTCACACACACTCAGTTCAATAATCGCATTCCCACCCACACTCAGTACAATACTCCCATTCCCACCAGCACTCAGTTCAATACTCCCATTCCCACCCACACTCAGTTCAATACTCCCATTCACACACACTCAGTTCAATAATCGCATTCCCACCCACACTCAGTACAATACTCCCATTCCCACCAGCACTCAGTTCAATACTCCCATTCCCACCCACACTCAGTTCAATACTTCCATTCCCACCCGCACTCAGTTCAATACTCCCATTCCCACCCACACTCAGTACAATGCTCCCATTCCCACCCACACTCAGTTCAATACTCTCATTCCCACCCACACTCAGTTCAATACTCCCATTCTCACCCACACTCAGTACAATACTCCCATTCCCACCCACACTCAGTACAATACTCCCATTCTCACCCACACTCAGTTAAATATTCCCATTCCCACCCACACTCAGTTCAATACTCCCATTCCCACCCACACTCAGGTCAATACTCTCACTCTCACCCACACTCTGTTCAATACTCCCATTCCCACCCACACTCACTTCAATACTCCCATTCCCACCCACACTCAGTACAATAATCCCATTCCCACCTACACTCAGTTCAATACTCTCTTTCCCACCCACACTCAGTTCAATACTCTCATTCCCACCCACACTCAGTACAATACTCCCATTCCCACCCGCACTCAGTTCAATACTCCCATTCCCACCCGCACTCAGTTCAATACTCCCATTCCCACCCGCACTCAGTTCAATACTCCCATTCACACCCACACTCAGTTCAATACTCTCATTCCAACCCACACTCAGTTCAATACTCCCATTCTCACCCACACTCAGTTCAATACTCCCATTCCCACCCACACTCAGTTCAATACTCTCATTCCCACCCACACTCAGTACAATACTCCCATTCCCACCCGCACTCAGTACAATACTCCCATTCTCACCCACACTCAGTACAATACTCCCATTCCCACCCACACTCAGTTCAATACTCTCATTCCCACCCACACTCAGTTCAATACTCCCATTCTCACCCACACTCAGTTCAATCCTCCCATTCCCACCCACACTCAGTACAATACTCCCATTCTCACCCACACTCAGTTCAATACGCCCATTCCCACCCACACTCAGTTCAATACTCCCATTCCCACCCACACTCAGTTCAATACTCCCATTCCCACACGCACTCAGTTCAATACTACCATTCCCACCCGCTCTCTGTTCAATACTCCCATTCCCACCCGCACTCAGTACAATACTCCCATTCCCACCCACACTCAGTACAATAATCCCATTCCCACCCACACTCAGTACAATACTCCCATTCCCACCCACACTCAGTACAATAATCCCATTCCCACCCACACTCAGTACAATAATCCCATTCCCACCCACACTCAGTACAATACTCCCATTCCTACCCACACTCAGTACAATACTCCCATTCCCACCCACACTCAGTTCAATACTCCCATTCTCACTCACACTCAGTTCAATATTCCCATTCACACCCACACTCAGTTCAATACTCTCATTCCCACCCACACTCAGTTCAATACTCCCATTCTCACCCACACTCAGTTCAATACTCCCATTCCCACCCACACTCAGTTCAATACTCCCATTCTCACCCACACTCAGTACAATACTCCCATTCTCACCCACACTCAGTTCAATACTCCCATTCCCACCCACACTCAGTTCAATACTCCCATTCCCACCCGCACTCAGTTCAATACTCCCATTCCCACCCACTCAGTTCAATACTCTCACTCGCACCCACACTCAGTTGAATATCCCATTACCACCCATACTCAGTTAAATACTCCCATTCACACTCACACTCAGTTCAATACTCCCATTCTCACTCACACTCAGTTCAATACGTTCACTCGCACCCATACTCAGTTCAATATTCCCATTCACACCCACACTCAGTTCAATACTTCCATTCCCACCCACACTCAGTTCAATACTCCCATTCCCACCCACACTCAGTTCAATACTCCCATTCCCACCAACACTCAGTTCAATACTCCCATTCCCACCCACACTCAGTTCAATACCGCCTCAGTTAATTACCACCTCAGGCGACTGACTGTGTGGAGTTTGCACATTCTCCCCGTGTCTGCGTGAGTTTCCTCCAGGTGCTCTAGTTTCCTGCCACAGTCCAAAATGTGCAGGTTAGGTGAATTATCCATTGCTAAACTGTCCATAGTGTTAGGTGAAGGGGTAAATGTAGGGGAATGTGTCTGGGTGGGTTGCGTTTCGGCGGGTCAGTGTGGACTTGTTGGGCCGAAGGGCCTGTTTCCACACTGTAAGTAATCTAATCTAATCTAATCTAAATAGTCCCATTCCCACCCTCACTCTGTACAATACTCCCATTCGCACCCTCATTCTGTTCAATACTTCCATTCACACCCACACTCAGTTCAATACTCCCATTCCCACTCACACTCATTTCAATACTCCCATTCACACCCACACTCAGTACAATAATCCCATTCACACACATACTCAGTTCAATACTCCCATTCCCACCCACACTCAGTTCAATACTTCCATTCCCACCCACACTCAGTTCAATACTCCCATTCCCACCCACACTCAGTTCAATACTCTCACTCGCACCCACACTCAGTTGAATATCCCATTACCACCCACACTCAGTTAAATACTCCCATTCACACTCACACTCAGTTCAATACTCCCATTCTCACTCACACTCAGTTCAATACGTTCACTCGCACCCATACTCAGTTCAATATTCCCATTCACACCCACACTCAGTTCAATACTCCCATTCACACCCATACTCAGTTCAATACTCCCATTCACACCCACACTCAGTTCAATACTCCCATTCTCACCCAAACTCAGTTCAATACTCTCACCCGCACCCATACTCAGTTCAATATTCCCATTCACACCCAAACTCAGTTCAATACTCTCACCCACACCTATACTCAATTCAATACTCCCATTCCCACCCACACTCAGTACAATACTCCCATTCCCACTCACACTCAGTTCAATAATCCCATTCCCACCCACACTCAGTTCAATACTCCCATTCCCACCCACACTCAGTACAATACTCCCATTCCCACCCGCACTCAGTGCAATACTCCCATTCCCACCCGCACTCAGTTCAATACTCCCATTCCCACCCGCACTCAGTTCAATACTCCCATTCCCACACGCACTCAGTTCAATACTCCCATTCCCACCCACACTCAGTTCAATACTCCCATTCCCACCCACACTCAGTTCAATACTCTCATTCCCACCCAAACTCAGTACAATACTCCCATTCCCACCCACACTCAGTTCAATACTCCCATTCCCACCCACACTCAGTTCAATACTCTCATTCCCACCCAAACTCAGTACAATACTCCCATTCCCACCCACACTCAGTTCAATACTCCCATTCCCACACGCACTCAGTTCAATACTACCATTCCCACCCGCACTCTGTTCAATACTCCCATTCCCACCCGCACTCTGTTCAATACTCCCATTCCCAGCCACACTCAGTACAATAATCCCATTCCCACCCACACTCAGTACAATACTCCCATTCCCACCCACACTCAGTTCAATACTCTCATTCCCACCCACACTCAGTACAATACTCCCATTCCCACCCACACTCAGTTCAATACTCCCATTCCCACCCGCACTCAGTTCAATCCTCCCATTCCCATCCGCACTCTGTTCAATACTCCCATTCCCACCCGCACTCTGTTCAATACTCCCATTCCCACCCGCACTCAGTACAATAATCCCATTCCCACCCACACTCAGTACAATACTCCCATTCCTACCCACACTCAGTACAATACTCCCATTCCCACCCACACTCAGTTCAATACTCTCATTCCCACCCACACTCAGTTCAATACTCCCATTCTCACCCACACTCAGTTCAATACTCCCATTCCCACCCACACTCAGTACAATACTCCCATTCTCACCCACATTCAGTTCAATATTCCCATTCACACCCACACTCAGTTCAATACTCTCATTCCCACCCACACTCAGTTCAATACTCCCATTCTCACCCACACTCAGTTCAATACTCCCATTCCCACCCACACTCAGTTCAATACTCTCATTCCCACCCACACTCAGTACAATACTCCCATTCCCACCCGCACTCAGTACAATACTCCCATTCTCACCCACACTCAGTACAATACTCCCATTCCCACCCACACTCAGTTCAATACTCCCATTCCCACCCACACTCAGTTCAATACTCCCATTCTCACCCACACTCAGTTCAATCCTCCCATTCCCACCCACACTCAGTACAATACTCCCATTCTCACCCACACTCAGTTCAATACGCCCATTCTCACCCACACTCAGTTCAATACTCCCATTCCCACCCACACTCAGTTCAAAACTTCCATTCCCACCCACACTCAGTTCAATACTCCCATTCCCACCCACACTCAGTTCAATACTCCCATTCTCACCCACACTCAGTTCAATACTCCCATTCCCACCCACACTCAGTACAATACTCCCATTCTCACCCACACTCAGTTCAATATTCCCATTCACACCCACACTCAGTTCAATACTCTCATTCTCACCCACACTCAGTTCAATACTCCCATTCCCACCCACACTCAGTTCAATACTCCCATCCCCACCCACACTCAGTACAATACTCCCATTCTCACCCACACTCAGTTCAATACTCCCATTCCCACCCACACTCAGTTCAATACTCCCATTCCCACCCGCACTCAGTTCAATACTCCCATTCCCACCCACTCAGTTCAATACTCTCACTCGCACCCACACTCAGTTGAATATCCCATTACCACCCACACTCAGTTAAATACTCCCATTCACACTCACACTCAGTTCAATACTCCCATTCTCACTCACACTCAGTTCAATACGTTCACTTGCACCCATACTCAGTTCAATATTCCCATTCCCACCCACACACAGTTCAATCCTTCCATTCCCACCCACACTCAGTTCAATACTCCCATTCCCACCCACACTCAGTTCAATACCGCCTCAGTTAATTACCACCTCAGGCGACTGACTGTGTGGAGTTTGCACATTCTCCCCGTGTCTGCGTGAGTTTCCTCCAGGTGCTCTAGTTTCCTGCCACAGTCCAAAATGTGCAGGTTAGGTGAATTATCCATTGCTAAACTGTGCATAGTGTTAGGTGAAGGGGTAAATGTAGGGGAATGTGTCTGGGTGGGTTGTGTTTCGGCGGGTCAGTGTGGACTTGTTGGGCCGAAGGGCCTGTTTCCACACTGTAAGTAATCTAATCTAATCTAATCTAAATAGTCCCATTCCCACCCTCACTCTGTACAATACTCCCATTCGCACCCTCATTCTGTTCAATACTTCCATTCCCACCCACACTCAGTACAATACTCCCATTCACACCCACACTCAGTTCAATACTCTCATTCTCACCTACACTCATTTCAATACTTCCTTTCCCACCCACACTCATTTCAATACTCCCATTCCCACCCACACTCAGTACAATAATCCCATTCACACCCATACTCAGTTCAATACTCCCATTCCCACCCACACTCAGGTCAATACTGTCACTCTCACCCACACTCTGTTCAATACTCCCATTCCCACCCACACTCAGTTCAATACTCCCATTCCCACTCACACTCATTTCAATACTCCCATTCACACCCACACTCAGTACAATAATCCCATTCCCACCCACACTCAGTACAATACTCCCATTCCTACCCACACTCAGTACAATACTCCCATTCCCACCCACACTCAGTTCAATACTCCCATTCTCACTCACACTCAGTACAATAATCCCATTCCCACCCACACTCAGTACAATACTCCCATTCCTACACACACTCAGTACAATACTCCCATTCCCACCCACACTCAGTTCAATACTTTCATTCCCACCCGCACTCAGTTCAATACTCCCATTCACACTCACACTCAGTACAATGCTCCCATTCCCACCCACACTCAGTTCAATACTCTCATTCCCACCCACACTCAGTTCAATACTCCCATTCTCACCCACACTCAGTTCAATACTCCCATTCCCACCCACACTCAGTACAATAATCCCATTCCCACCCACACTCAGTACAATATTCCCATTCACACCCACACTCAGTTCAATACTCTCATTCCCACCCACACTCTGTTCAATACTCCCATTCCCACCCACACTCAGTACAATAATCCCATTCCCACCCACACTCAGTACAATATTCCCATTCACACCCACACTCAGTTCAATACTCTCATTCCCACCCACACTCTGTTCAATACTCCCATTCCCACCCACACTCAGTACAATAATCCCATTCCCACCCATACTCAGTACAATAATCCCATTCCCACCCACACTCAGTTCAATACTCTCATTCCCACCCACACTCAGTTCAATACTCCCATTCTCACCCACACTCAGTTCAATACTCCCATTCCCACCCACACTCAGTACAATAATCCCATTCCCACCCACACTCAGTACAATATTCCCATTCACACCCACACTCAGTTCAATACTCTCATTCCCACCCACACTCTGTTCAATACTCCCATTCCCACCCACACTCAGTACAATGCTCCCATTCCCACCCACACTCAGTTCAATACTCTCATTCCCACCCACACTCAGTTCAATACTCCCATTCTCACCCACACTCAGTTCAATACTCCCATTCCCACCCACACTCAGTACAATACTCCCATTCTCACCCACACTCAGTTAAATATTCCCATTCACACCCACACTCAGTTCAATACTCTCATTCCCACCCACACTCAGTTCAATACTCCCATTCCCACCCACACTCAGTTCAATACTCCCATTCACACACACTCAGTTCAATAATCCCATTCCCACCCACACTCAGTACAATACTCCCATTCCCACCCACACTCAGTTCAATACTCTCATTCCCACCCACACTCAGTACAATACTCCCATTCCCACCAGCACTCAGTTCAATACTCCCATTCCCACCCACACTCAGTACAATACTCCCATTCCCACCCACACTCAGTTCAATACTCTCATTCCCACCCACACTCAGTACAATACTCCCATTCCCACCCACACTCAGTTCAATACTTCCATTCCCACCCGCACTCAGTTCAATACTCCCATTCCCACCCACACTCAGTTCAATACTCCCATTCCCACCCACACTCTGTACAATACTCCCATTCTCACCCACACTCAGTACAATGCTCCCATTCCCACCCACACTCAGTTCAATACTCTCATTCCCACCCACACTCAGTTCAATACTCCCATTCTCAACCACACTCAGTTCAATACTCCCATTCCCACCCACACTCAGTTCAATACTCCCATTCTCACCCACACTCAGTACAATACTCCCATTCTCACCCACACTCAGTTCAATACTCCCATTCCCACCCACACTCAGTTCAATACTTCCATTCCCACCCACGCTCAGTTCAATACTCCCATTCCCACCCACACTCAGTTCAATACTCCCATTCCCACCCGCACCTAGTTCAATACTCCCATTCCCACCCACACTCAGTTCAATACTCTCACTCGCACCCACACTCAGTTGAATATCCCATTACCACCCATACTCAGTTAAATACTCCCATTCACACTCACACTCAGTTAAATGCTCCCATTCACACTCACACTCAGTTCAATACTCCCATTCTCACTCACACTCAGTTCAATACGTTCACTCGCACCCATACTCAGTTCAATACTCCCATTCACACCCACACTCAGTTCAATACTTCCATTCCCACCCACACTCAGTTCAATACTCCCATTCCCACCCACACTCTGTTCAATACTCCCATTCCCACCCACACTCAGTACAATAATCCCATTCCCACCCATACTCAGTACAATAATCCCATTCCCACCCACACTCAGTACAATACTCCCATTCCTACCCACACTCAGTACAATACTCCCATTCCCACCCATACTCAGTTCAATACTCTCATTCTCACCTCCACTCATTTCAATACTTCCTTTCCCACCCACACTCATTTCAATACTCCCATTCCCACCCACACTCAGTACAATAATCCCATTCACACCCATACTCAGTTCAATACTCCCATTCCCACCCACACTCAGGTCAATACTCTCACTCTCACCCACACTCTGTTCAATACTCCCATTCCCACCCACACTCAGTTCAATACTCCCATTCCCACTCACACTCATTTCAATACTCCCATTCACACCCACACTCAGTACAATAATCCCATTCCCACCCACACTCAGTACAATACTCCCATTCCTACCCACACTCAGTACAATACTCCCATTCCCACCCACACTCAGTTCAATACTTTCATTCCCACCCGCACTCAGTTCAATACTCCCATTCACACTCACACTCAGTACAATGCTCCCATTCCCACCCACACTCAGTTCAATACTCTCATTCCCACCCACACTCAGTTCAATACTCCCATTCTCACCCACACTCAGTTCAATACTCCCATTCCCACCCACACTCAGTACAATACTCCCATTCTCACCCACACTCAGTTAAATATTCCCATTCACACCCACACTCAGTTCAATACTCCCATTCCCACCCACACTCAGTACAATAATCCCATTCCCACCCACACTCAGTACAATACTCCCATTCCCACCCACACTCTGTTCAATACTCCCATTCCCACCCACACTCAGTACAATAATCCCATTCCCACCCATACTCAGTACAATAATCCCATTCCCACCCACACTCAGTACAATACTCCCATTCCTACCCACACTCAGTACAATACTCCCATTCCTACCCACACTCAGTTCAATACTCCCATTCTCAATCACACTCAGTACAATAATCCCATTCCCACCCACACTCAGTACAATACTCCCATTCTCACCCACACTCAGTTCAATACTCCCATTCCCACCCACACTCAGTACAATACTCCCATTCTCACCCACACTCAGTTAAATATTCCCATTCACACCCACACTCAGTTCAATACTCTCATTCCCACCCACACTCAGTTCAATACTCCCATTCCCACCCACACTCAGTTCAATACTCCCATTCACACACACTCAGTTCAATAATCCCATTCCCACCCACACTCAGTACAATACTCCCATTCCCACCCACACTCAGTTCAATACTCTCATTCCCACCCACACTCAGTACAATACTCCCATTCCCACCAGCACTCAGTTCAATACTCCCATTCCCACCCACACTCAGTTCAATACTTCCATTCCCACCCGCACTCAGTTCAATACTCCCATTCCCACCCACACTCAGTTCAATACTCCCATTCCCACCCACACTCTGTACAATACTCCCATTCTCACCCACACTCAGTACAATGCTCCCATTCCCACCCACACTCAGTTCAATACTCTCATTCCCACCCACACTCAGTTCAATACTCCCATTCTCAACCACACTCAGTTCAATACTCCCATTCCCACCCACACTCAGTTCAATACTCCCATTCTCACCCACACTCAGTACAATACTCCCATTCCCACCCACACTCAGTTCAATACTTCCATTCCCACCCACGCTCAGTTCAATACTCCCATTCCCACCCACACTCAGTTCAATACTCCCATTCCCACCCGCACCTAGTTCAATACTCCCATTCCCACCCACACTCAGTTCAATACTCTCACTCGCACCCACACTCAGTTGAATATCCCATTACCACCCATACTCAGTTAAATACTCCCATTCACACTCACACTCAGTTAAATGCTCCCATTCACACTCACACTCAGTTCAATACTCCCATTCTCACTCACACTCAGTTCAATACGTTCACTCGCACCCATACTCAGTTCAATATTCCCATTCACACCCACACTCAGTTCAATACTTCCATTCCCACCCACACTCAGTTCAATACTCCCATTCTCACCCACACTCAGTTCAATACCGCCTCAGTTAATTACCACCTCAGGCGACTGACTGTGTGGAGTTTGCACATTCTCCCCGTGTCTGCGTGAGTTTCCTCCAGGTCCTCTAGTTTCCTGCCACAGTCCAAAATGTGCAGGTTAGGTGAATTATCCATTGCTAAACTGTCCATAGTGTTAGGTGAAGGGGTAAATGTAGGGGAATGTGTCTGGGTGGGTTGCGTTTCGGCGGGTCAGTGTGGACTTGTTGGGCCGAAGGGCCTGTTTCCACACTGTAAGTAATCTAATCTAATCTAATCTAAATAGTCCCATTCCCACCCTCACTCTGTACAATACTCCCATTCGCACCCTCATTCTGTTCAATACTTCCATTCCCACCCACACTCAGTTCAATACTCCCATTCCCACCCACACTCAGTTCAATACTCCCATTCACACACACTCAGTTCAATAATCGCATTCCCACCCACACTCAGTACAATACTCCCATTCCCACCAGCACTCAGTTCAATACTCCCATTCCCACCCACACTCAGTTCAATATTCCCATTCACACACACTCAGTTCAATAATCGCATTCCCACCCACACTCAGTACAATACTCCCATTCCCACCAGCACTCAGTTCAATACTCCCATTCCCACCCACACTCAGTTCAATACTTCCATTCCCACCCGCACTCAGTTCAATACTCCCATTCCCACCCACACTCAGTTCAATACTTCCATTCCCACCCGCACTCAGTTCAATACTCCCATTCCCACCCACACTCAGTACAATGCTCCCATTCCCACCCACACTCAGTTCAATACTCTCATTCCCACCCACACTCAGTTCAATACTCCCATTCTCACCCACACTCAGTACAATACTCCCATTCTCACCCACACTCAGTTAAATATTCCCATTCACACCCACACTCTGTTCAATACTCCCATTACCACCCACACTCAGTTCAATACTCTCATTCCCACCCACACTCAGTTCAATACTCCCATTCCCACCCACACTCAGTTCAATACTCTCATTCCCACCCACACTCAGTACAATACTCCCATTCCCACCCACACTCAGTTCAATACTCCCATTCCCACCCGCACTCAGTTCAATCCTCCCATTCCCATCCGCACTCTGTTCAATACTCCCATTCCCACCCGCACTCTGTTCAATACTCCCATTCCCACCCGCACTCAGTACAATAATCCCATTCCCACCCACACTCAGTACAATACTCCCATTCCTACCCACACTCAGTACAATACTCCCATTCCCACCCACACTCAGTTCAATACTCTCATTCCCACCCACACTCAGTTCAATACTCCCATTCTCACCCACACTCAGTTCAATACTCCCATTCCCACCCACACTCAGTACAATACTCCCATTCTCACCCACATTCAGTTCAATATTCCCATTCACACCCACACTCAGTTCAATACTCTCATTCCCACCCACACTCAGTTCAATACTCCCATTCTCACCCACACTCAGTTCAATACTCCCATTCCCACCCACACTCAGTTCAATACTCTCATTCCCACCCACACTCAGTACAATACTCCCATTCCCACCCGCACTCAGTACAATACTCCCATTCTCACCCACACTCAGTACAATACTCCCATTCCCACCCACACTCAGTTCAATACTCTCATTCCCACCCACACTCAGTTCAATACTCCCATTCTCACCCACACTCAGTTCAATCCTCCCATTCCCACCCACACTCAGTACAATACTCCCATTCTCACCCACACTCAGTTCAATACGCCCATTCTCACCCACACTCAGTTCAATACTCCCATTCCCACCCACACTCAGTTCAAAACTTCCATTCCCACCCACACTCAGTTCAATACTCCCATTCCCACCCACACTCAGTTCAATACTCCCATTCTCACCCACACTCAGTTCAATACTCCCATTCCCACCCACACTCAGTACAATACTCCCATTCTCACCCACACTCAGTTCAATATTCCCATTCACACCCACACTCAGTTCAATACTCTCATTCTCACCCACACTCAGTTCAATACTCCCATTCCCACCCACACTCAGTTCAATACTCCCATCCCCACCCACACTCAGTACAATACTCCCATTCTCACCCACACTCAGTTCAATACTCCCATTCCCACCCACACTCAGTTCAATACTCCCATTCCCACCCGCACTCAGTTCAATACTCCCATTCCCACCCACTCAGTTCAATACTCTCACTCGCACCCACACTCAGTTGAATATCCCATTACCACCCACACTCAGTTAAATACTCCCATTCACACTCACACTCAGTTCAATACTCCCATTCTCACTCACACTCAGTTCAATACGTTCACTCGCACCCATACTCAGTTCAATATTCCCATTCACACCCACACTCAGTTCAATACTTCCATTCCCACCCACACTCAGTTCAATACTCCCATTCCCACCCACACTCAGTTCAATACTCCCATTCCCACCAACACTCAGTTCAATACTCCCATTCCCACCCACACTCAGTTCAATACCGCCTCAGTTAATTACCACCTCAGGCGACTGACTGTGTGGAGTTTGCACATTCTCCCCGTGTCTGCGTGAGTTTCCTCCAGGTGCTCTAGTTTCCTGCCACAGTCCAAAATGTGCAGGTTAGGTGAATTATCCATTGCTAAACTGTCCATAGTGTTAGGTGAAGGGGTAAATGTAGGGGAATGTGTCTGGGTGGGTTGCGTTTCGGCGGGTCAGTGTGGACTTGTTGGGCCGAAGGGCCTGTTTCCACACTGTAAGTAATCTAATCTAATCTAATCTAAATAGTCCCATTCCCACCCTCACTCTGTACAATACTCCCATTCGCACCCTCATTCTGTTCAATACTTCCATTCACACCCACACTCAGTTCAATACTCCCATTCCCACTCACACTCATTTCAATACTCCCATTCACACCCACACTCAGTACAATAATCCCATTCACACACATACTCAGTTCAATACTCCCATTCCCACCCACACTCAGTTCAATACTTCCATTCCCACCCACACTCAGTTCAATACTCCCATTCCCACCCACACTCAGTTCAATACTCTCACTCGCACCCACACTCAGTTGAATATCCCATTACCACCCACACTCAGTTAAATACTCCCATTCACACTCACACTCAGTTCAATACTCCCATTCTCACTCACACTCAGTTCAATACGTTCACTCGCACCCATACTCAGTTCAATATTCCCATTCACACCCACACTCAGTTCAATACTCCCATTCACACCCATACTCAGTTCAATACTCCCATTCACACCCACACTCAGTTCAATACTCCCATTCTCACCCAAACTCAGTTCAATACTCTCACCCGCACCCATACTCAGTTCAATATTCCCATTCACACCCAAACTCAGTTCAATACTCTCACCCACACCTATACTCAATTCAATACTCCCATTCCCACCCACACTCAGTACAATACTCCCATTCCCACTCACACTCAGTTCAATAATCCCATTCCCACCCACACTCAGTTCAATACTCCCATTCCCACCCACACTCAGTACAATACTCCCATTCCCACCCGCACTCAGTGCAATACTCCCATTCCCACCCGCACTCAGTTCAATACTCCCATTCCCACCCGCACTCAGTTCAATACTCCCATTCCCACACGCACTCAGTTCAATACTCCCATTCCCACCCACACTCAGTTCAATACTCCCATTCCCACCCACACTCAGTTCAATACTCTCATTCCCACCCAAACTCAGTACAATACTCCCATTCCCACCCACACTCAGTTCAATACTCCCATTCCCACACGCACTCAGTTCAATACTACCATTCCCACCCGCACTCTGTTCAATACTCCCATTCCCACCCGCACTCTGTTCAATACTCCCATTCCCAGCCACACTCAGTACAATAATCCCATTCCCACCCACACTCAGTACAATACTCCCATTCCCACCCACACTCAGTTCAATACTCTCATTCCCACCCACACTCAGTACAATACTCCCATTCCCACCCACACTCAGTTCAATACTCCCATTCCCACCCGCACTCAGTTCAATCCTCCCATTCCCATCCGCACTCTGTTCAATACTCCCATTCCCACCCGCACTCTGTTCAATACTCCCATTCCCACCCGCACTCAGTACAATAATCCCATTCCCACCCACACTCAGTACAATACTCCCATTCCTACCCACACTCAGTACAATACTCCCATTCCCACCCACACTCAGTTCAATACTCTCATTCCCACCCACACTCAGTTCAATACTCCCATTCTCACCCACACTCAGTTCAATACTCCCATTCCCACCCACACTCAGTACAATACTCCCATTCTCACCCACATTCAGTTCAATATTCCCATTCACACCCACACTCAGTTCAATACTCTCATTCCCACCCACACTCAGTTCAATACTCCCATTCTCACCCACACTCAGTTCAATACTCCCATTCCCACCCACACTCAGTTCAATACTCTCATTCCCACCCACACTCAGTACAATACTCCCATTCCCACCCGCACTCAGTACAATACTCCCATTCTCACCCACACTCAGTACAATACTCCCATTCCCACCCACACTCAGTTCAATACTCTCATTCCCACCCACACTCAGTTCAATACTCCCATTCTCACCCACACTCAGTTCAATCCTCCCATTCCCACCCACACTCAGTACAATACTCCCATTCTCACCCACACTCAGTTCAATACGCCCATTCTCACCCACACTCAGTTCAATACTCCCATTCCCACCCACACTCAGTTCAAAACTTCCATTCCCACCCACACTCAGTTCAATACTCCCATTCCCACCCACACTCAGTTCAATACTCCCATTCTCACCCACACTCAGTTCAATACTCCCATTCCCACCCACACTCAGTACAATACTCCCATTCTCACCCACACTCAGTTCAATATTCCCATTCACACCCACACTCAGTTCAATACTCTCATTCTCACCCACACTCAGTTCAATACTCCCATTCCCACCCACACTCAGTTCAATACTCCCATCCCCACCCACACTCAGTACAATACTCCCATTCTCACCCACACTCAGTTCAATACTCCCATTCCCACCCACACTCAGTTCAATACTCCCATTCCCACCCGCACTCAGTTCAATACTCCCATTCCCACCCACTCAGTTCAATACTCTCACTCGCACCCACACTCAGTTGAATATCCCATTACCACCCACACTCAGTTAAATACTCCCATTCACACTCACACTCAGTTCAATACTCCCATTCTCACTCACACTCAGTTCAATACGTTCACTTGCACCCATACTCAGTTCAATATTCCCATTCCCACCCACACACAGTTCAATCCTTCCATTCCCACCCACACTCAGTTCAATACTCCCATTCCCACCCACACTCAGTTCAATACCGCCTCAGTTAATTACCACCTCAGGCGACTGACTGTGTGGAGTTTGCACATTCTCCCCGTGTCTGCGTGAGTTTCCTCCAGGTGCTCTAGTTTCCTGCCACAGTCCAAAATGTGCAGGTTAGGTGAATTATCCATTGCTAAACTGTGCATAGTGTTAGGTGAAGGGGTAAATGTAGGGGAATGTGTCTGGGTGGGTTGTGTTTCGGCGGGTCAGTGTGGACTTGTTGGGCCGAAGGGCCTGTTTCCACACTGTAAGTAATCTAATCTAATCTAATCTAAATAGTCCCATTCCCACCCTCACTCTGTACAATACTCCCATTCGCACCCTCATTCTGTTCAATACTTCCATTCCCACCCACACTCAGTTCAATACTCCCATTCCCACTCACACTCATTTCAATACTCCCATTCACACCCACACTCAGTTCAATACTCTCATTCTCACCTACACTCATTTCAATACTTCCTTTCCCACCCACACTCATTTCAATACTCCCATTCCCACCCACACTCAGTACAATAATCCCATTCACACCCATACTCAGTTCAATACTCCCATTCCCACCCACACTCAGGTCAATACTGTCACTCTCACCCACACTCTGTTCAATACTCCCATTCCCACCCACACTCAGTTCAATACTCCCATTCCCACTCACACTCATTTCAATACTCCCATTCACACCCACACTCAGTACAATAATCCCATTCCCACCCACACTCAGTACAATACTCCCATTCCTACCCACACTCAGTACAATACTCCCATTCCCACCCACACTCAGTTCAATACTCCCATTCTCACTCACACTCAGTACAATAATCCCATTCCCACCCACACTCAGTACAATACTCCCATTCCTACACACACTCAGTACAATACTCCCATTCCCACCCACACTCAGTTCAATACTTTCATTCCCACCCGCACTCAGTTCAATACTCCCATTCACACTCACACTCAGTACAATGCTCCCATTCCCACCCACACTCAGTTCAATACTCTCATTCCCACCCACACTCAGTTCAATACTCCCATTCTCACCCACACTCAGTTCAATACTCCCATTCCCACCCACACTCAGTACAATAATCCCATTCCCACCCACACTCAGTACAATATTCCCATTCACACCCACACTCAGTTCAATACTCTCATTCCCACCCACACTCTGTTCAATACTCCCATTCCCACCCACACTCAGTACAATAATCCCATTCCCACCCATACTCAGTACAATAATCCCATTCCCACCCACACTCAGTACAATACTCCCATTCCTACCCACACTCAGTACAATACTCCCATTCCCACCCACACTCAGTTCAATACTCCCATTCTCACTCACACTCAGTACAATAATTCCATTCCCACCCACACTCAGTACAATACTCCCATTCCCACCCACACTCAGTTCAATACTCTCATTCCCACCCACACTCAGTTCAATACTCCCATTCTCACCCACACTCAGTTCAATACTCCCATTCCCACCCACACTCAGTACAATACTCCCATTCTCACCCACACTCAGTTAAATATTCCCATTCACACCCACACTCAGTTCAATACTCTCATTCCCACCCACACTCAGTTCAATACTCCCATTCCCACCCACACTCAGTTCAATACTCCCATTCACACACACTCAGTTCAATAATCCCATTCCCACCCACACTCAGTACAATACTCCCATTCCCACCCACACTCAGTTCAATACTCTCATTCCCACCCACACTCAGTACAATACTCCCATTCCCACCAGCACTCAGTTCAATACTCCCATTCCCACCCACACTCAGTACAATACTCCCATTCCCACCCACACTCAGTTCAATACTCTCCTTCCCACCCACACTCAGTACAATACTCCCATTCCCACCCACACTCAGTTCAATACTTCCATTCCCACCCGCACTCAGTTCAATACTCCCATTCCCACCCACACTCAGTTCAATACTCCCATTCCCACCCACACTCTGTACAATACTCCCATTCTCACCCACACTCAGTACAATGCTCCCATTCCCACCCACACTCAGTTCAATACTCTCATTCCCACCCACACTCAGTTCAATACTCCCATTCTCAACCACACTCAGTTCAATACTCCCATTCCCACCCACACTCAGTTCAATACTCCCATTCTCACCCACACTCAGTACAATACTCCCATTCTCACCCACACTCAGTTCAATACTCCCATTCCCACCCACACTCAGTTCAATACTTCCATTCCCACCCACGCTCAGTTCAATACTCCCATTCCCACCCACACTCAGTTCAATACTCCCATTCCCACCCGCACCTAGTTCAATACTCCCATTCCCACCCACACTCAGTTCAATACTCTCACTCGCACCCACACTCAGTTGAATATCCCATTACCACCCATACTCAGTTAAATACTCCCATTCACACTCACACTCAGTTAAATGCTCCCATTCACACTCACACTCAGTTCAATACTCCCATTCTCACTCACACTCAGTTCAATACGTTCACTCGCACCCATACTCAGTTCAATATTCCCATTCACACCCACACTCAGTTCAATACTTCCATTCCCACCCACACTCAGTTCAATACTCCCATTCCCACCCACACTCTGTTCAATACTCCCATTCCCACCCACACTCAGTACAATAATCCCATTCCCACCCATACTCAGTACAATAATCCCATTCCCACCCACACTCAGTACAATACTCCCATTCCTACCCACACTCAGTACAATACTCCCATTCCCACCCATACTCAGTTCAATACTCTCATTCTCACCTCCACTCATTTCAATACTTCCTTTCCCACCCACACTCATTTCAATACTCCCATTCCCACCCACACTCAGTACAATAATCCCATTCACACCCATACTCAGTTCAATACTCCCATTCCCACCCACACTCAGGTCAATACTCTCACTCTCACCCACACTCTGTTCAATACTCCCATTCCCACCCACACTCAGTTCAATACTCCCATTCCCACTCACACTCATTTCAATACTCCCATTCACACCCACACTCAGTACAATAATCCCATTCCCACCCACACTCAGTACAATACTCCCATTCCTACCCACACTCAGTACAATACTCCCATTCCCACCCACACTCAGTTCAATACTCCCATTCTCACTCACACTCAGTACAATAATCCCATTCCCACCCACACCCAGTACAATACTCCCATTCACACTCACACTCAGTACAATGCTCCCATTCCCACCCACACTCAGTTCAATACTCTCATTCCCACCCACACTCAGTTCAATACTCCCATTCTCACCCACACTCAGTTCAATACTCCCATTCCCACCCACACTCAGTACAATACTCCCATTCTCACCCACACTCAGTTAAATATTCCCATTCACACCCACACTCAGTTCAATACTCTCATTCCCACCCACACTCAGTTCAATACTCCCATTCCCACCCACACTCAGTACAATAATCCCATTCCCACCCACACTCAGTACAATACTCCCATTCCCACCCACACTCTGTTCAATACTCCCATTCCCACCCACACTCAGTACAATAATCCCATTCCCACCCATACTCAGTACAATAATCCCATTCCCACCCACACTCAGTACAATACTCCCATTCCTACCCACACTCAGTACAATACTCCCATTCCCACCCACACTCAGTTCAATACTCCCATTCTCAATCACACTCAGTACAATAATCCCATTCCCACCCACACTCAGTACAATACTCCCATTCCTACACACACTCAGTACAATACTCCCATTCCCACCCACACTCAGTTCAATACTCTCATTCCCACCCACACTCAGTTCAATACTCCCATTCTCACCCACACTCAGTTCAATACTCCCATTCCCACCCACACTCAGTACAATACTCCCATTCTCACCCACACTCAGTTAAATATTCCCATTCACACCCACACTCAGTTCAATACTCTCATTCCCACCCACACTCAGTTCAATACTCCCATTCCCACCCACACTCAGTTCAATACTCCCATTCACACACACTCAGTTCAATAATCCCATTCCCACCCACACTCAGTACAATACTCCCATTCCCACCCACACTCAGTTCAATACTCTCATTCCCACCCACACTCAGTACAATACTCCCATTCCCACCAGCACTCAGTTCAATACTCCCATTCCCACCCACACTCAGTTCAATACTTCCATTCCCACCCGCACTCAGTTCAATACTCCCATTCCCACCCACACTCAGTTCAATACTCCCATTCCCACCCACACTCTGTACAATACTCCCATTCTCACCCACACTCAGTTCAATACTCTCATTCCCACCCACACTCAGTTCAATACTCCCATTCTCAACCACACTCAGTTCAATACTCCCATTCCCACCCACACTCAGTTCAATACTCCCATTCTCACCCACACTCAGTACAATACTCCCATTCCCACCCACACTCAGTTCAATACTTCCATTCCCACCCACGCTCAGTTCAATACTCCCATTCCCACCCACACTCAGTTCAATACTCCCATTCCCACCCGCACCTAGTTCAATACTCCCATTCCCACCCACACTCAGTTCAATACTCTCACTCGCACCCACACTCAGTTGAATATCCCATTACCACCCATACTCAGTTAAATACTCCCATTCACACTCACACTCAGTTAAATGCTCCCATTCACACTCACACTCAGTTCAATACTCCCATTCTCACTCACACTCAGTTCAATACGTTCACTCGCACCCATACTCAGTTCAATATTCCCATTCACACCCACACTCAGTTCAATACTTCCATTCCCACCCACACTCAGTTCAATACTCCCATTCCCACCCACACTCAGGTCAATACTCTCACTCTCACCCACACTCTGTTCAATACTCCCATTCCCACCCACACTCAGTTCAATACTCCCATTCCCACTCACACTCATTTCAATACTCCCATTCACACCCACACTCAGTACAATAATCCCATTCCCACCCACACTCAGTACAATACTCCCATTCCTACCCACACTCAGTACAATACTCCCATTCCCACCCACACTCAGTTCAATACTCCCATTCTCACTCACACTCAGTACAATAATCCCATTCCCACCCACACCCAGTACAATACTCCCATTCACACTCACACTCAGTACAATGCTCCCATTCCCACCCACACTCAGTTCAATACTCTCATTCCCACCCACACTCAGTTCAATACTCCCATTCTCACCCACACTCAGTTCAATACTCCCATTCCCACCCACACTCAGTACAATACTCCCATTCTCACCCACACTCAGTTAAATATTCCCATTCACACCCACACTCAGTTCAATACTCCCATTCTCACCCACACTCAGTTAAATATTCCCATTCACACCCACACTCAGTTCAATACTCTCATTCCCACCCACACTCAGTACAATACTCCCATTCTCACCCACACTCAGTTCAATACTCCCATTCCTACACACACTCAGTACAATACTCCCATTCCCACCCACACTCAGTTCAATACTCTCATTCCCACCCACACTCAGTTCAATACTCCCATTCTCACCCACACTCAGTTCAATACTCCCATTCCCACCCACACTCAGTACAATACTCCCATTCACACCCACACTCAGTTCAATACTCTCATTCACACCCACACTCAGTTCAATACTCCCATTCCCACCCACACTCAGTACAATACTCCCATTCTCACCCACACTCAGTTAAATATTCCCATTCACACCCACACTCAGTTCAATACTCCCATTCCCACCCACACTCAGTTCAATACTCCCATTCCCACCCACACTCAGTTCAATACTCCCATTCACACACACTCAGTTCAATAATCCCATTCCCACCCACACTCAGTACAATACTCCCATTCCCACCCACACTCAGTTCAATACTCTCATTCCCACCCACACTCAGTACAATACTCCCATTCCCACCAGCACTCAGTTCAATACTCCCATTCCCACCCACACTCAGTTCAATACTTCCATTCCCACCCGCACTCAGTTCAATACTCCCATTCCCACCCACACTCAGTTCAATACTCCCATTCCCACCCACACTCTGTACAATACTCCCATTCTCACCCACACTCAGTTCAATACTCTCATTCCCACCCACACTCAGTTCAATACTCCCATTCTCAACCACACTCAGTTCAATACTCCCATTCCCACCCACACTCAGTTCAATACTCCCATTCTCACCCACACTCAGTACAATACTCCCATTCCCACCCACACTCAGTTCAATACTTCCATTCCCACCCACGCTCAGTTCAATACTCCCATTCCCACCCACACTCAGTTCAATACTCCCATTCCCACCCGCACCTAGTTCAATACTCCCATTCCCACCCACACTCAGTTCAATACTCTCACTCGCACCCACACTCAGTTGAATATCCCATTACCACCCATACTCAGTTAAATACTCCCATTCACACTCACACTCAGTTAAATGCTCCCATTCACACTCACACTCAGTTCAATACTCCCATTCTCACTCACACTCAGTTCAATACGTTCACTCGCACCCATACTCAGTTCAATATTCCCATTCACACCCACACTCAGTTCAATACTTCCATTCCCACCCACACTCAGTTCAATACTCCCATTCTCACCCACACTCAGTTCAATACCGCCTCAGTTAATTACCACCTCAGGCGACTGACTGTGTGGAGTTTGCACATTCTCCCCGTGTCTGCGTGAGTTTCCTCCAGGTCCTCTAGTTTCCTGCCACAGTCCAAAATGTGCAGGTTAGGTGAATTATCCATTGCTAAACTGTCCATAGTGTTAGGTGAAGGGGTAAATGTAGGGGAATGTGTCTGGGTGGGTTGCGTTTCGGCGGGTCAGTGTGGACTTGTTGGGCCGAAGGGCCTGTTTCCACACTGTAAGTAATCTAATCTAATCTAATCTAAATAGTCCCATTCCCACCCTCACTCTGTACAATACTCCCATTCGCACCCTCATTCTGTTCAATACTTCCATTCCCACCCACACTCAGTTCAATACTCCCATTCCCACCCACACTCAGTTCAATACTCCCATTCACACACACTCAGTTCAATAATCGCATTCCCACCCACACTCAGTACAATACTCCCATTCCCACCAGCACTCAGTTCAATACTCCCATTCCCACCCACACTCAGTTCAATACTCCCATTCACACACACTCAGTTCAATAATCGCATTCCCACCCACACTCAGTACAATACTCCCATTCCCACCAGCACTCAGTTCAATACTCCCATTCCCACCCACACTCAGTTCAATACTTCCATTCCCACCCGCACTCAGTTCAATACTCCCATTCCCACCCACACTCAGTACAATGCTCCCATTCCCACCCACACTCAGTTCAATACTCTCATTCCCACCCACACTCAGTTCAATACTCCCATTCTCACCCACACTCAGTACAATACTCCCATTCCCACCCACACTCAGTACAATACTCCCATTCTCACCCACACTCAGTTAAATATTCCCATTCACACCCACACTCTGTTCAATACTCCCATTACCACCCACACTCAGTTCAATACTCTCATTCCCACCCACACTCAGTTCAATACTCCCATTCCCACCCACACTCAGTTCAATACTCTCATTCCCACCCACACTCAGTACAATACTCCCATTCCCACCCACACTCAGTTCAATACTCCCATTCCCACCCGCACTCAGTTCAATCCTCCCATTCCCATCCGCACTCTGTTCAATACTCCCATTCCCACCCGCACTCTGTTCAATACTCCCATTCCCACCCGCACTCAGTACAATAATCCCATTCCCACCCACACTCAGTACAATACTCCCATTCCTACCCACACTCAGTACAATACTCCCATTCCCACCCACACTCAGTTCAATACTCTCATTCCCACCCACACTCAGTTCAATACTCCCATTCTCACCCACACTCAGTTCAATACTCCCATTCCCACCCACACTCAGTACAATACTCCCATTCTCACCCACATTCAGTTCAATATTCCCATTCACACCCACACTCAGTTCAATACTCTCATTCCCACCCACACTCAGTTCAATACTCCCATTCTCACCCACACTCAGTTCAATACTCCCATTCCCACCCACACTCAGTTCAATACTCTCATTCCCACCCACACTCAGTACAATACTCCCATTCCCACCCGCACTCAGTACAATACTCCCATTCTCACCCACACTCAGTACAATACTCCCATTCCCACCCACACTCAGTTCAATACTCTCATTCCCACCCACACTCAGTTCAATACTCCCATTCTCACCCACACTCAGTTCAATCCTCCCATTCCCACCCACACTCAGTACAATACTCCCATTCTCACCCACACTCAGTTCAATACGCCCATTCTCACCCACACTCAGTTCAATACTCCCATTCCCACCCACACTCAGTTCAAAACTTCCATTCCCACCCACACTCAGTTCAATACTCCCATTCCCACCCACACTCAGTTCAATACTCCCATTCTCACCCACACTCAGTTCAATACTCCCATTCCCACCCACACTCAGTACAATACTCCCATTCTCACCCACACTCAGTTCAATATTCCCATTCACACCCACACTCAGTTCAATACTCTCATTCTCACCCACACTCAGTTCAATACTCCCATTCCCACCCACACTCAGTTCAATACTCCCATCCCCACCCACACTCAGTACAATACTCCCATTCTCACCCACACTCAGTTCAATACTCCCATTCCCACCCACACTCAGTTCAATACTCCCATTCCCACCCGCACTCAGTTCAATACTCCCATTCCCACCCACTCAGTTCAATACTCTCACTCGCACCCACACTCAGTTGAATATCCCATTACCACCCACACTCAGTTAAATACTCCCATTCACACTCACACTCAGTTCAATACTCCCATTCTCACTCACACTCAGTTCAATACGTTCACTTGCACCCATACTCAGTTCAATATTCCCATTCCCACCCACACACAGTTCAATCCTTCCATTCCCACCCACACTCAGTTCAATACTCCCATTCCCACCCACACTCAGTTCAATACCGCCTCAGTTAATTACCACCTCAGGCGACTGACTGTGTGGAGTTTGCACATTCTCCCCGTGTCTGCGTGAGTTTCCTCCAGGTGCTCTAGTTTCCTGCCACAGTCCAAAATGTGCAGGTTAGGTGAATTATCCATTGCTAAACTGTGCATAGTGTTAGGTGAAGGGGTAAATGTAGGGGAATGTGTCTTGGTGGGTTGTGTTTCGGCGGGTCAGTGTGGACTTGTTGGGCCGAAGGGCCTGTTTCCACACTGTAAGTAATCTAATCTAATCTAATCTAAATAGTCCCATTCCCACCCTCACTCTGTACAATACTCCCATTCGCACCCTCATTCTGTTCAATACTTCCATTCCCACCCACACTCAGTTCAATACTCCCATTCCCACTCACACTCATTTCAATACTCCCATTCACACCCACACTCAGTTCAATACTCTCATTCTCACCTACACTCATTTCAATACTTCCTTTCCCACCCACACTCATTTCAATACTCCCATTCCCACCCACACTCAGTACAATAATCCCATTCACACCCATACTCAGTTCAATACTCCCATTCCCACCCACACTCAGGTCAATACTGTCACTCTCACCCACACTCTGTTCAATACTCCCATTCCCACCCACACTCAGTTCAATACTCCCATTCCCACTCACACTCATTTCAATACTCCCATTCACACCCACACTCAGTACAATAATCCCATTCCCACCCACACTCAGTACAATACTCCCATTCCTACCCACACTCAGTACAATACTCCCATTCCCACCCACACTCAGTTCAATACTCCCATTCCCACCCACACTCAGTTCAATACTTTCATTCCCACCCGCACTCAGTTCAATACTCCCATTCACACTCACACTCAGTACAATGCTCCCATTCCCACCCACACTCAGTTCAATACTCTCATTCCCACCCACACTCAGTTCAATACTCCCATTCTCACCCACACTCAGTTCAATACTCCCATTCCCACCCACACTCAGTACAATACTCCCATTCTCACCCACACTCAGTTAAATATTCCCATTCACACCCACACTCAGTTCAATACTCTCATTCCCACCCACACTCAGTTCAATACTCCCATTCCCACCCACACTCAGTACAATAATCCCATTCCCACCCACACTCAGTACAATACTCCCATTCCCACCCACACTCTGTTCAATACTCCCATTCCCACCCACACTCAGTACAATAATCCCATTCCCACCCATACTCAGTACAATAATCCCATTCCCACCCACACTCAGTACAATACTCCCATTCCTACCCACACTCAGTACAATACTCCCATTCCCACCCACACTCAGTTCAATACTCCCATTCTCACTCACACTCAGTACAATAATTCCATTCCCACCCACACTCAGTTCAATACTCTCATTCCCACCCACACTCAGTTCAATACTCCCATTCTCACCCACACTCAGTTCAATACTCCCATTCCCACCCACACTCAGTACAATACTCCCATTCTCACCCACACTCAGTTAAATATTCCCATTCACATCCACACTCAGTTCAATACTCTCATTCCCACCCACACTCAGTTCAATACTCCCATTCCCACCCACACTCAGTTCAATACTCCCATTCACACACACTCAGTTCAATAATCCCATTCCCACCCACACTCAGTACAATACTCCCATTCCCACCCACACTCAGTTCAATACTCTCATTCCCACCCACACTCAGTACAATACTCCCATTCCCACCAGCACTCAGTTCAATACTCCCATTCCCACCCACACTCAGTTCAATACTTCCATTCCCACCCGCACTCAGTTCAATACTCCCATTCCCACCCACACTCAGTTCAATACTCCCATTCCCACCCACACTCTGTACAATACTCCCATTCTCACCCACACTCAGTACAATGCTCCCATTCCCACCCACACTCAGTTCAATACTCTCATTCCCACCCACACTCAGTTCAATACTCCCATTCTCAACCACACTCAGTTCAATACTCCCATTCCCACCCACACTCAGTTCAATACTCCCATTCTCACCCACACTCAGTACAATACTCCCATTCTCACCCACACTCAGTTCAATACTCCCATTCCCACCCACACTCAGTTCAATACTTCCATTCCCACCCACGCTCAGTTCAATACTCCCATTCCCACCCACACTCAGTTCAATACTCCCATTCCCACCCGCACCTAGTTCAATACTCCCATTCCCACCCACACTCAGTTCAATACTTCCATTCCCACCCACGCTCAGTTCAATACTCCCATTCCCACCCACACTCAGTTCAATACTCCCATTCCCACCCGCACCTAGTTCAATACTCCCATTCCCACCCACACTCAGTTCAATACTCTCACTCGCACCCACACTCAGTTGAATATCCCATTACCACCCATACTCAGTTAAATACTCCCATTCTCACTCACACTCAGTTCAATACGTTCACTCGCACCCATACTCAGTTCAATATTCCCATTCACACCCACACTCAGTTCAATACTTCCATTCCCACCCACACTCAGTTCAATACTCCCATTCCCACTCACACTCATTTCAATACTCCCATTCACACCCACACTCAGTTCAATACTCTCATTCTCACCTCCACTCATTTCAATACTTCCTTTCCCACCCACACTCATTTCAATACTCCCATTCCCACCCACACTCAGTACAATAATCCCATTCACACCCATACTCAGTTCAATACTCCCATTCCCACCCACACTCAGGTCAATACTCTCACTCTCACCCACACTCTGTTCAATACTCCCATTCCCACCCACACTCAGTTCAATACTCCCATTCCCACTCACACTCATTTCAATACTCCCATTCACACCCACACTCAGTACAATAATCCCATTCCCACCCACACTCAGTACAATAATCCCATTCCCACCCACACTCAGTACAATACTCCCATTCCTACCCACACTCAGTACAATACTCCCATTCCCACCCACACTCAGTTCAATACTCCCATTCTCACTCACACTCAGTTCAATACTTTCATTCCCACCCGCACTCAGTTCAATACTCCCATTCACACTCACACTCAGTACAATGCTCCCATTCCCACCCACACTCAGTTCAATACTCTCATTCCCACCCACACTCAGTTCAATACTCCCATTCTCACACACACTCAGTACAATACTCCCATTCCCACCCACACTCAGTTCAATACTTTCATTCCCACCCACACTCAGTTCAATACTCCCATTCTCACCCACACTCAGTACAATACTCCCATTCCCACCCACACTCAGTTCAATACTTTCATTCCCACCCACACTCAGTTCAATACTCCCATTCACACTCACACTCAGTACAATGCTCCCATTCCCACCCACACTCAGTTCAATACTTTCATTCCCACCCACACTCAGTTCAATACTCCCATTCTCACCCACACTCAGTACAATACTCCCATTCCTACACACACTCAGTTCAATACTCCCATTCTCACCCACACTCAGTTCAATACTCCCATTCCCACCCACACTCAGTTCAATACTCTCACCCGCACCCATACTCAGTTCAATACTCCCATTCACACTCACACTCAGTACAATGCTCCCATTCCCACCCACACTCAGTTCAATACTCTCATTCCCACCCACACTCAGTTCAATACTCCCATTCTCACCCACACTCAGTACAATACTCCCATTCCTACACACACTCAGTTCAATAATCCCATTCCCACCCACACTCAGTACAATACTCCCATTCCCACCCACACCCAGTTCAATACTCTCATTCCCACCCACACTCAGTTCAATACTCCCATTCTCACCCACACTCAGTTCAATACTCCCATTCCCACCCACACTCAGTACAATACTCCCATTCTCACCCACACTCAGTTAAATATTCCCATTCACATCCACACTCAGTTCAATACTCTCATTCCCACCCACACTCAGTTCAATACTCCCATTCCCACCCACACTCAGTTCAATACTCCCATTCACACACACTCAGTTCAATAATCCCATTCCCACCCACACTCAGTACAATACTCCCATTCCCACCCACACTCAGTTCAATACTCTCATTCCCACCCACACTCAGTACAATACTCCCATTCCCACCAGCACTCAGTTCAATACTCCCATTCCCACCCACACTCAGTTCAATACTCCCATTCCCACCCACACTCTGTACAATACTCCCATTCTCACCCACACTCAGTACAATGCTCCCATTCCCACCCACACTCAGTTCAATACTCTCATTCCCACCCACACTCAGTTCAATACTCCCATTCTCAACCACACTCAGTTCAATACTCCCATTCCCACCCACACTCAGTTCAATACTCCCATTCTCACCCACACTCAGTACAATACTCCCATTCTCACCCACACTCAGTTCAATACTCCCATTCCCACCCACACTCAGTTCAATACTTCCATTCCCACCCACGCTCAGTTCAATACTCCCATTCCCACCCACACTCAGTTCAATACTCCCATTCCCACCCGCACCTAGTTCAATACTCCCATTCCCACCCACACTCAGTTCAATACTCTCACTCGCACCCACACTCAGTTGAATATCCCATTACCACCCATACTCAGTTAAATACTCCCATTCACACTCACACTCAGTTAAATGCTCCCATTCACACTCACACTCAGTTCAATACTCCCATTCTCACTCACACTCAGTTCAATACGTTCACTCGCACCCATACTCAGTTCAATATTCCCATTCACACCCACACTCAGTTCAATACTTCCATTCCCACCCACACTCAGTTCAATACTCCCATTCCCACTCACACTCATTTCAATACTCCCATTCACACCCACACTCAGTTCAATACTCTCATTCTCACCTCCACTCATTTCAATACTTCCTTTCCCACCCACACTCATTTCAATACTCCCATTCCCACCCACACTCAGTACAATAATCCCATTCACACCCATACTCAGTTCAATACTCCCATTCCCACCCACACTCAGGTCAATACTCTCACTCTCACCCACACTCTGTTCAATACTCCCATTCCCACCCACACTCAGTTCAATACTCCCATTCCCACTCACACTCATTTCAATACTCCCATTCACACCCACACTCAGTACAATAATCCCATTCCCACCCACACTCAGTACAATAATCCCATTCCCACCCACACTCAGTTCAATACTCCCATTCTCACCCACACTCAGTACAATACTCCCATTCTCACCCACACTCAGTTCAATACTCTCATTCCCACCCACACTCAGTTCAATACTCCCATTCCCACCCACACTCAGTACAATACTCCCATTCCTACACACACTCAGTACAATACTCCCATTCCCACCCACACTCAGTTCAATACTCTCATTCCCACCCACACTCAGTTCAATACTCCCATTCCCACCCACACTCAGTACAATACTCCCATTCCTACACACACTCAGTACAATACTCCCATTCCCACCCACACTCAGTACAATACTCCCATTCCTACACACACTCAGTACAATACTCCCATTCCTACACACACTCAGTACAATACTCCCATTCCCACCCACACTCAGTACAATACTCCCATTCCTACACACACTCAGTACAATACTCCCATTCCCACCCACACTCAGTACAATACTCCCATTCCCACCCACACTCAGTACAATACTCCCATTCCTACACACACTCAGTACAATACTCCCATTCCCACCCACACTCAGTTCAATACTCTCATTCCCACCCACACTCAGTTCAATACTCCCATTCTCACCCACACTCAGTACAATAATCCCATTCCCACCCACACTCAGTACAATACTCCCATTCCCACCCACACTCAGTACAATACTCCCATTCCCACCCACACTCTGTTCAATACTCCCATTCCCACCCACACTCAGTACAATGATCCCATTCCCACCCACACTCAGTACAATACTCTCATTCCCACCCACACTCAGTTCAATACTCCCATTCTCACCCACACTCAGTACAATAATCCCATTCCCACCCACACTCAGTACAATACTCCCATTCCCACCCACACTCTGTTCAATACTCCCATTCCCACCCACACTCAGTACAATAATCCCATTCCCACCCATACTCAGTACAATAATCCCATTCCCACCCACACTCAGTACAATAATCCCATTCTCACTCACACTCAGTACAATAATCCCATTCCCACACACACTCAGTACAATACTCCCATTCCCACCCACACTCAGTTCAATACTCTCATTCCCACCCACACTCAGTTCAATACTCCCATTCTCACCCACACTCAGTTCAATACTCCCATTCCCACCCACACTCAGTACAATACTCCCATTCTCACCCACACTCAGTTAAATATTCCCATTCACACCCACACTCAGTTCAATACTCTCATTCCCACCCACACTCAGTTCAATACTCCCATTCCCACCCACACTCAGTTCAATACTCCCATTCACACACACTCAGTTCAATAATCCCATTCCCACCCACACTCAGTACAATACTCCCATTCCCACCCACACTCAGTTCAATACTCTCATTCCCACCCACACTCAGTACAATACTCCCATTCCCACCAGCACTCAGTTCAATACTCCCATTCCCACCCACACTCAGTTCAATACTTCCATTCCCACCCGCACTCAGTTCAATACTCCCATTCCCACCCACACTCAGTTCAATACTCCCATTCCCACCCACACTCTGTACAATACTCCCATTCTCACCCACACTCAGTACAATGCTCCCATTCCCACCCACACTCAGTTCAATACTCTCATTCCCACCCACACTCAGTTCAATACTCCCATTCTCAACCACACTCAGTTCAATACTCCCATTCCCACCCACACTCAGTTCAATACTCCCATTCTCACCCACACTCAGTACAATACTCCCATTCCCACCCACACTCAGTTCAATACTTCCATTCCCACCCACGCTCAGTTCAATACTCCCATTCCCACCCACACTCAGTTCAATACTCCCATTCCCACCCGCACCTAGTTCAATACTCCCATTCCCACCCACACTCAGTTCAATACTCTCACTCGCACCCACACTCAGTTGAATATCCCATTACCACCCATACTCAGTTAAATACTCCCATTCACACTCACACTCAGTTAAATGCTCCCATTCACACTCACACTCAGTTCAATACTCCCATTCTCACTCACACTCAGTTCAATACGTTCACTCGCACCCATACTCAGTTCAATATTCCCATTCACACCCACACTCAGTTCAATACTTCCATTCCCACCCACACTCAGTTCAATACTCCCATTCTCACCCACACTCAGTTCAATACCGCCTCAGTTAATTACCACCTCAGGCGACTGACTGTGTGGAGTTTGCACATTCTCCCCGTGTCTGCGTGAGTTTCCTCCAGGTCCTCTAGTTTCCTGCCACAGTCCAAAATGTGCAGGTTAGGTGAATTATCCATTGCTAAACTGTCCATAGTGTTAGGTGAAGGGGTAAATGTAGGGGAATGTGTCTGGGTGGGTTGCGTTTCGGCGGGTCAGTGTGGACTTGTTGGGCCGAAGGGCCTGTTTCCACACTGTAAGTAATCTAATCTAATCTAATCTAAATAGTCCCATTCCCACCCTCACTCTGTACAATACTCCCATTCGCACCCTCATTCTGTTCAATACTTCCATTCCCACCCACACTCAGTTCAATACTCCCATTCCCACCAGCACTCAGTTCAATACTCCGATTCCCACCCACACTCAGTTCAATACTCCCATTCACACACACTCAGTTCAATAATCGCATTCCCACCCACACTCAGTACAATACTCCCATTCCCACCAGCACTCAGTTCAATACTCCCATTCCCACCCACACTCAGTTCAATACTTCCATTCCCACCCGCACTCAGTTCAATACTCCCATTCCCACCCACACTCAGTACAATGCTCCCATTCCCACCCACACTCAGTTCAATACTCTCATTCCCACCCACACTCAGTTCAATACTCCCATTCTCACCCACACTCAGTACAATACTCCCATTCCCACCCACACTCAGTACAATACTCCCATTCTCACCCACACTCAGTTAAATATTCCCATTCACACCCACACTCTGTTCAATACTCCCATTACCACCCACACTCAGTTCAATACTCTCATTCTCACCTACACTCATTTCAATACTTCCTTTCCCACCCATACTCAGTTCAATACTCCCATTCCCACCCACACTCAGGTCAATACTCTCACTCTCACCCACACTCTGTTCAATACTCCCATTCCCACCCACACTCACTTCAATACTCCCATTCCCACCCACACTCAGTACAATAATCCCATTCCCACCTACACTCAGTTCAATACTCTCATTCCCACCCACACTCAGTTCAATACTCTCATTCCCACCCACACTCAGTACAATACTCCCATTCCCACCCGCACTCAGTTCAATACTCCCATTCCCACCCGCACTCAGTTCAATACTCCCATTCCCACCCGCACTCAGTTCAATACTCCCATTCACACCCACACTCAGTTCAATACTCTCATTCCAACCCACACTCAGTTCAATACTCCCATTCTCACCCACACTCAGTTCAATACTCCCATTCCCACCCACACTCAGTTCAATACTCTCATTCCCACCCACACTCAGTACAATACTCCCATTCCCACCCGCACTCAGTACAATACTCCCATTCTCACCCACACTCAGTACAATACTCCCATTCCCACCCACACTCAGTTCAATACTCTCATTCCCACCCACACTCAGTTCAATACTCCCATTCTCACCCACACTCAGTTCAATCCTCCCATTCCCACCCACACTCAGTACAATACTCCCATTCTCACCCACACTCAGTTCAATACGCCCATTCCCACCCACACTCAGTTCAATACTCCCATTCCCACCCACACTCAGTTCAATACTCCCATTCCCACACGCACTCAGTTCAATACTACCATTCCCACCCGCTCTCTGTTCAATACTCCCATTCCCACCCGCACTCAGTACAATACTCCCATTCCCACCCACACTCAGTACAATAATCCCATTCCCACCCACACTCAGTACAATACTCCCATTCCCACCCACACTCAGTACAATAATCCCATTCCCACCCACACTCAGTACAATAATCCCATTCCCACCCACACTCAGTACAATACTCCCATTCCTACCCACACTCAGTACAATACTCCCATTCCCACCCACACTCAGTTCAATACTCCCATTCTCACTCACACTCAGTTCAATATTCCCATTCACACCCACACTCAGTTCAATACTCTCATTCCCACCCACACTCAGTTCAATACTCCCATTCTCACCCACACTCAGTTCAATACTCCCATTCCCACCCACACTCAGTTCAATACTCCCATTCTCACCCACACTCAGTACAATACTCCCATTCTCACCCACACTCAGTTCAATACTCCCATTCCCACCCACACTCAGTTCAATACTCCCATTCCCACCCGCACTCAGTTCAATACTCCCATTCCCACCCACTCAGTTCAATACTCTCACTCGCACCCACACTCAGTTGAATATCCCATTACCACCCATACTCAGTTAAATACTCCCATTCACACTCACACTCAGTTCAATACTCCCATTCTCACTCACACTCAGTTCAATACGTTCACTTGCACCCATACTCAGTTCAATATTCCCATTCACACCCACACTCAGTTCAATACTTCCATTCCCACCCACACTCAGTTCAATACTCCCATTCCCACCCACACTCAGTTCAATACTCCCATTCCCACCAACACTCAGTTCAATACTCCCATTCCCACCCACACTCAGTTCAATACCGCCTCAGTTAATTACCACCTCAGGCGACTGACTGTGTGGAGTTTGCACATTCTCCCCGTGTCTGCGTGAGTTTCCTCCAGGTGCTCTAGTTTCCTGCCACAGTCCAAAATGTGCAGGTTAGGTGAATTATCCATTGCTAAACTGTCCATAGTGTTAGGTGAAGGGGTAAATGTAGGGGAATGTGTCTGGGTGGGTTGCGTTTCGGCGGGTCAGTGTGGACTTGTTGGGCCGAAGGGCCTGTTTCCACACTGTAAGTAATCTAATCTAATCTAATCTAAATAGTCCCATTCCCACCCTCACTCTGTACAATACTCCCATTCGCACCCTCATTCTGTTCAATACTTCCATTCACACCCACACTCAGTTCAATACTCCCATTCTCACCTACACTCATTTCAATACTTCCTTTCCCACCCACACTCATTTCAATACTCCCATTCTCACCCACACTCAGTTCAATCCTCCCATTCCCACCCACACTCAGTACAATACTCCCATTCTCACCCACACTCAGTTCAATACGCCCATTCCCACCCACACTCAGTTCAATACTCCCATTCCCACCCACACTCAGTTCAATACTCCCATTCCCACACGCACTCAGTTCAATACTACCATTCCCACCCGCTCTCTGTTCAATACTCCCATTCCCACCCGCAATCAGTACAATACTCCCATTCCCACCCACACTCAGTACAATAATCCCATTCCCACCCACACTCAGTACAATACTCCCATTCCCACCCACACTCAGTACAATAATCCCATTCCCACCCACACTCAGTACAATAATCCCATTCCCACCCACACTCAGTACAATACTCCCATTCCTACCCACACTCAGTACAATACTCCCATTCCCACCCACACTCAGTTCAATACTCCCATTCTCACTCACACTCAGTTCAATATTCCCATTCACACCCACACTCAGTTCAATACTCTCATTCCCACCCACACTCAGTTCAATACTCCCATTCTCACCCACACTCAGTTCAATACTCCCATTCCCACCCACACTCAGTTCAATACTCCCATTCTCACCCACACTCAGTACAATACTCCCATTCTCACCCACACTCAGTTCAATACTCCCATTCCCACCCACACTCAGTTCAATACTCCCATTCCCACCCGCACTCAGTTCAATACTCCCATTCCCACCCACTCAGTTCAATACTCTCACTCGCACCCACACTCAGTTGAATATCCCATTACCACCCATACTCAGTTAAATACTCCCATTCACACTCACACTCAGTTCAATACTCCCATTCTCACTCACACTCAGTTCAATACGTTCACTTGCACCCATACTCAGTTCAATATTCCCATTCACACCCACACTCAGTTCAATACTTCCATTCCCACCCACACTCAGTTCAATACTCCCATTCCCACCCACACTCAGTTCAATACTCCCATTCCCACCAACACTCAGTTCAATACTCCCATTCCCACCCACACTCAGTTCAATACCGCCTCAGTTAATTACCACCTCAGGCGACTGACTGTGTGGAGTTTGCACATTCTCCCCGTGTCTGCGTGAGTTTCCTCCAGGTGCTCTAGTTTCCTGCCACAGTCCAAAATGTGCAGGTTAGGTGAATTATCCATTGCTAAACTGTCCATAGTGTTAGGTGAAGGGGTAAATGTAGGGGAATGTGTCTGGGTGGGTTGCGTTTCGGCGGGTCAGTGTGGACTTGTTGGGCCGAAGGGCCTGTTTCCACACTGTAAGTAATCTAATCTAATCTAATCTAAATAGTCCCATTCCCACCCTCACTCTGTACAATACTCCCATTCGCACCCTCATTCTGTTCAATACTTCCATTCACACCCACACTCAGTTCAATACTCCCATTCTCACCTACACTCATTTCAATACTTCCTTTCCCACCCACACTCATTTCAATACTCCCATTCCCACCCACACTCAGTTCAATACTCCCATTCCCACCCACACTCAGTTCAATACTCTCACTCGCACCCACACTCAGTTGAATATCCCATTACCACCCACACTCAGTTAAATACTCCCATTCACACTCACACTCAGTTCAATACTCCCATTCTCACTCACACTCAGTTCAATACGTTCACTTGCACCCATACTCAGTTCAATATTCCCATTCACACCCACCCTCAGTTCAATACTTCCATTCCCACCCACACTCAGTTCAATACTCCCATTCCCACCCACACTCAGTTCAATACTCCCATTCCCACCAACACTCAGTTCAATACTCCCATTCCCACACACACTCAGTTCAATACCGCCTCAGTTAATTACCACCTCAGGCGACTGACTGTGTGGAGTTTGCACATTCTCCCCGTGTCTGCGTGAGTTTCCTCCAGGTGCTCTAGTTTCCTGCCACAGTCCAAAATGTGCAGGTTAGGTGAATTATCCATTGCTAAACTGTCCATAGTGTTAGGTGAAGGGGTAAATGTAGGGGAATGTGTCTGGGTGGGTTGCGTTTCGGCGGGTCAGTGTGGACTTGTTGGGCCGAAGGGCCTGTTTCCACACTGTAAGTAATCTAATCTAATCTAATCTAAATAGTCCCATTCCCACCCTCACTCTGTACAATACTCCCATTCGCACCCTCATTCTGTTCAATACTTCCATTCACACCCACACTCAGTTCAATACTCCCATTCTCACCTACACTCATTTCAATACTCCCATTCTCACTCACACTCAGTTCAATACGTTCACTCGCACCCATACTCAGTTCAATATTCCCATTCACACCCACACTCAGTTCAATACTCCCATTCACACCCATACTCAGTTCAATACTCCCATTCACACCCACACTCAGTTCAATACTCACATTCTCACCCAAACTCAGTTCAATACTCTCACCCGCACCCATACTCAGTTCAATATTCCCATTCACACCCAAACTCAGTTCAATACTCTCACCCACACCTATACTCAATTCAATACTCCCATTCCCACCCACACTCAGTACAATACTCCCATTCCCACTCACACTCAGTTCAATAATCCCATTCCCACCCCCACTCAGTTCAATACTCCCATTCCCACCAGCACTCAGTTCAATACTCCCATTCCCACCCACACTCAGTTCAATACTCCCATTCCCACCCACACTCAGTACAATACTCCCATTCCCACCCGCACTCAGTGCAATACTCCCATTCCCACCCGCACTCAGTTCAATACTCCCATTCCCACCCGCACTCAGTTCAATACTCCCATTCCCACACGCACTCAGTTCAATACTACCATTCCCACCCGCACTCTGTTCAATACTCCCATTCCCACCCGCACTCTGTTCAATACTCCCATTCCCACCCACACTCAGTTCAATACTCCCATTCCCACCCACACTCAGTTCAATACTCCCATTCCCACCCACACTCAGTTCAATACTCTCATTCCCACCCAAACTCAGTACAATACTCCCATTCCCACCCACACTCAGTTCAATACTCCCATTCCCACACGCACTCAGTTCAATACTACCATTCCCACCCGCACTCTGTTCAATACTCCCATTCCCACCCGCACTCTGTTCAATACTCCCATTCCCAGCCACACTCAGTACAATAATCCCATTCCCACCCACACTCAGTACAATACTCCCATTCCCACCCACACTCAGTTCAATACTCTCATTCCCACCCACACTCAGTACAATACTCCCATTCCCACCCACACTCAGTTCAATACTCCCATTCCCACCCGCACTCAGTTCAATCCTCCCATTCCCATCCGCACTCTGTTCAATACTCCCATTCCCACCCGCACTCTGTTCAATACTCCCATTCCCACCCGCACTCAGTACAATAATCCCATTCCCACCCACACTCAGTACAATACTCCCATTCCTACCCACACTCAGTACAATACTCCCATTCCCACCCACACTCAGTTCAATACTCTCATTCCCACCCACACTCAGTTCAATACTCCCATTCTCACCCACACTCAGTTCAATACTCCCATTCCCACCCACACTCAGTACAATACTCCCATTCTCACCCACATTCAGTTCAATATTCCCATTCACACCCACACTCAGTTCAATACTCTCATTCCCACCCACACTCAGTTCAATACTCCCATTCTCACCCACACTCAGTTCAATACTCCCATTCCCACCCACACTCAGTTCAATACTCTCATTCCCACCCACACTCAGTACAATACTCCCATTCCCACCCGCACTCAGTACAATACTCCCATTCTCACCCACACTCAGTACAATACTCCCATTCCCACCCACACTCAGTTCAATACTCTCATTCCCACCCACACTCAGTTCAATACTCCCATTCTCACCCACACTCAGTTCAATCCTCCCATTCCCACCCACACTCAGTACAATACTCCCATTCTCACCCACACTCAGTTGAATACGCCCATTCCCACCCACACTCAGTTCAATACTCCCATTCCCACCCACACTCAGTTCAATACTCCCATTCCCACCCACACTCAGTTCAATACTACCATTCCCACCCGCTCTCTGTTCAATACTCCCATTCCCACCCGCACTCAGTACAATACTCCCATTCCCACCCACACTCAGTACAATAATCCCATTCCCACCCACACTCAGTACAATACTCCCATTCCCACCCACACTCAGTACAATAATCCCATTCCCACCCACACTCAGTACAATAATCCCATTCCCACCCACACTCAGTAAAATACTCCCATTCCTACCCACACTCAGTACAATACTCCCATTCCCACCCACACTCAGTTCAATACTCCCATTCTCACTCACACTCAGTACAATACTCCCATTCCCACCCACACTGAGTACAATACTCCCATTCCTACACACACTCAGTTCAATAATCCCATTCCCACCCACACTCAGTACAATACTCCCATTCTCACCCACACTCAGTTCAATATTCCCATTCACACCCACACTCAGTTCAATACTCCCATTCCCACCCGCACTCAGTTCAATACTCCCATTCCCACCCACACTCAGTTCAATACTCTCATTCCCACCCACACTCAGTTCAATACTCCCATTCTCACCCACACTCAGTACAATACTCCCATTCCCACCCACGCTCAGTACAATACTCCCATTCTCACCCACACTCAGTTAAATATTCCCATTCACACCCACACTCAGTTCAATACTCTCATTCCCACCCACACTCAGTTCAATACTCCCATTCTCACCCACACTCAGTTGAATATCCCATTACCACCCACACTCAGTTCAATACTCCCATTCCCACCCACACTCAGTTCAATACTCCCATTCCCACACGCACTCAGTTCAATACTACCATTCCCACCCGCACTCTGTTCAATACTCCCATTACCACCCACACCCAGTTGAATATCCCATTACCACCCACACTCAGTTCAATACTCCCATTCCCACCCACACTCAGTTCAATACTCCCATTCCCACTCACACTCAGTTCAATACTCTCATTCTCACCTACACTCATTTCAATACTTCCTTTCCCACCCACACTCATTTCAATACTCCCATTCCCACCCACACTCAGTACAATAATCCCATTCACACCCATACTCAGTTCAATACTCCCATTCCCACCCACACTCAGGTCAATACTCTCACTCTCACCCACACTCTGTTCAATACTCCCATTCCCACCCTCACTCAGTTCAATACTCCCATTCCCACCCACACTCAGTACAATAATCCCATTCCCACCCACACTCAGTTCAATACTCCCATTCCCACCTACACTCAGTTCAATACTCTCATTCCCACCCACACTCAGTTCAATACTCTCATTCCCACCCACACTCAGTTCAATACTCCCATTCCCACCCGCACTCAGTTCAATACTCCCATTCCGACCCGCACTCAGTTCAATACTCCCATTCCCACCCGCACTCAGTTCAATACTCCCATTCCCACCCGCACTCTGTTCAATACTCCCATTCCCACCCATACTCAGTACAATAATCCCATTCCCACCCACACTCAGTACAATACTCCCATTCCCACCCACACTCTGTTCAATACTCCCATTCCCACCCACACTCTGTTCAATACTCCCATTCCCACCCATACTCAGTACAATAATCCCATTCCCACCCACACTCAGTACAATACTCCCATTCCCACCCACACTCTGTTCAATACTCCCATTCCCACCCACACTCAGTACAATAATCCCATTCCCACCCACACTCAGTACAATACTCCCATTCCTACCCACACTCAGTACAATACTCCCATTCCCACCCACACTCAGTACAATACTCCCATTCCTACCCACACTCAGTACAATAATCCCATTCCCACCCACACTCAGTACAATACTCCCATTCCTACACACACTCAGTACAATACTCCCATTCCCACCCGCACTCAGTTCAATACTTTCATTCCCACCCGCACTCAGTTCAATACTCCCATTCTCACCCACACTCAGTTCAATACTCTCATTCCCACCCACACTCAGTACAATGCTCCCATTCCCACCCACACTCAGTTCAATACTCTCATTCCCACCCACACTCAGTTCAATACTCCCATTCTCACCCACACTCAGTTCAATACTCCCATTCCCACCCACACTCAGTACAATACTCCCATTCTCACCCACACTCAGTTAAATATTCCCATTCACACCCACACTCAGTTCAATACTCTCATTCCCACCAACACTCAGTTCAATACTCCCATTCTCACCCACACTCAGTTCAATACGCCCATTCCCACCCACACTCAGTTCAATACTCCCATTCCCACCCACACTCAGTTCAATACTCCCATTCCCACACGCACTCAGTTCAATACTACCATTCCCACCCGCACTCAGTTCAATACTCCCATTCCCACCCACACTCAGTACAATAATCCCATTCCCACCCACACTCAGTACAATACTCCCATTCCCACCCACACTCAGTACAATAATCCCATTCCCACCCACACTCAGTACAATAATCCCATTCCCACCCACACTCAGTACAATACTCCCATTCCTACCCACACTCAGTACAATACTCCCATTCCCACCCACACTCAGTTCAATACTCCCATTCTCACTCACACTCAGTACAATAATCCCATTCCCACCCACACTCAGTACAATACTCCCATTCCTACACACACTCAGTTCAATACTCCCATTCTCACCCACACTCAGTTCAATACTCCCATTCCCACCCACACTCAGTACAATACTCCCATTCTCACCCACACTCAGTTCAATATTCCCATTCACACCCACACTCAGTTCAATACTCTCATTCCCACCCACACTCAGTTCAATACTCCCATTCTCACCCACACTCAGTTCAATACTCCCATTCCCACCCACACTCAGTTCAATACTCCCATTCACACCCACACTCAGTTCAATACTCTCATTCCCACCCAAACTCAGTACAATACTCCCATTCCCACCCACACTCAGTTCAATACTCCCATTCCCACACGCACTCAGTTCAATACTACCATTCCCACCCGCACTCTGTTCAATACTCCCATTCCCACCCGCACTCTGTTCAATACTCCCATTCCCAGCCACACTCAGTACAATAATCCCATTCCCACCCACACTCAGTACAATACTCCCATTCCCACCCACACTCAGTTCAATACTCTCATTCCCACCCACACTCAGTACAATACTCCCATTCCCACCCACACTCAGTACAATACTCCCATTCCCACCCACACTCAGTTCAATACTCCCATTCCCACCCGCACTCAGTTCAATCCTCCCATTCCCATCCGCACTCAGTACAATACTCCCATTCCCACCCACACTCAGTTCAATACTCTCATTCCCACCCGCACTCAGTTCAATACTCCCATTCCCACCCACTCAGTTCAATACTCTCACTCGCACCCACACTCAGTTGAATATCCCATTACCACCCATACTCAGTTAAATACTCCCATTCACACTCACACTCAGTTCAATACTCCCATTCTCACTCACACTCAGTTCAATACGTTCACTTGCACCCATACTCAGTTCAATATTCCCATTCACACCCACACTCAGTTCAATACTTCCATTCCCACCCACACTCAGTTCAATACTCCCATTCCCACCCACACTCAGTTCAATACTCCCATTCCCACCCGCACTCTGTTCAATACTCCCATTCCCACCCACACTCAGTACAATAATCCCATTCCCACCCACACTCAGTACAATACTCCCATTCCCACCCACACTCAGTTCAATACTCTCATTCCCACCCGCACTCAGTACAATACTCTCATTCCCACCCGCACTCAGTTCAATACTCCCATTCCCACCCGCACTCAGTTCAATACTCCCATTCCCACCCGCACTCTGTTCAATACTCCCATTCCCACCCACACTCAGTACAATAATCCCATTCCCACCCACACTCAGTACAATACTCCCATTCCTACCCACACTCAGTACAATACTCCCATTCCCACCCACACTCTGTTCAATACTCCCATTCCCACCCACACTCAGTTCAATACTCCCATTCCCACCCGCACTCAGTTCAATACTCCCATTCCCACCCGCACTCAGTTCAATACTCCCATTCCCACCCGCACTCAGTTCAATACTCCCATTCCCACCCGCACTCTGTTCAATACTCCCATTCCCACCCACACTCAGTACAATAATCCCATTCCCACCCACACTCAGTACAATACTCCCATTCCTACCCACACTCAGTACAATACTCCCATTCCCACCCACACTCTGTTCAATACTCCCATTCCCACCCACACTCAGTACAATAATCCCATTCCCACCCACACTCAGTACAATAATCCCATTCCCACCCACACTCAGTACAATACTCCCATTCCTACCCACACTCAGTACAATACTCCCATTCCCACCCACACTCAGTTCAATACTCCCATTCTCACCCACACTCAGTTCAATATTTCCATTCACACCCACACTCAGTTCAATACTCTCATTCCCACCCACACTCAGTTCAATACTCCCATTCTCACCCACACTCAGTTCAATACTCCCATTCCCACCCACACTCAGTTCAATACTCCCATTCTCACCCACACTCAGTACAATACTCCCATTCTCACCCACACTCAGTTCAATACTCCCATTCCCACCCACGCTCAGTTCAATACTTCCATTCCCACCCACACTCAGTTCAATACTCCCATTCCCACCCACACTCAGTTCAATACTCTCACTCGCACCCATACTCAGTTCAATACTCCCATTCACACCCACACTCAGTTCAATACGTTCACTCGCACCCATACTCAGTTCAATACTCCCATTCACACCCACACTCAGTTCAATACTCCCATTCACACCCACACTCAGTTCAATACTCCCATTCACACCCACACTCAGTTCAATACTCCCATTCCCACCCACACTCAGTTCAATCCTCTCACCCGCACCCATACTCAGTTCAATATTCCCATTCCCACCCACACTCAGTTCAATACTCCCATTCTCACCCACACTCAGTTCAATACTCCCATTCCCACCTACACTCAGTTCAATACTCCCATTCCCACCCACACTCTGTTCAATACTCCCATTCCCACCCACACTCAGTACAATAATCCCATTCCCACCCACACTCAGTACAATAATCCCATTCCCACCCACACTCAGTACAATACTCCCATTCCTACCCACACTCAGTACAATACTCCCATTCCCACCCACACTCAGTTCAATACTCCCATTCTCACTCACACTCAGTACAATAATCCCATTCCCACCCACACTCAGTACAATACTCCCATTCCTACCCACACTCAGTACAATACTCCCATTCCCACCCACACTCAGTTCAATACTCTTATTCCCACCCACACTCAGTTCAATACTCCCATTCTCACCCACACTCAGTTCAATACACCCATTCCCACCCACACTCAGTACAATACTCCCATTCTCACCCACACTCAGTTCAATATTCCCATTCACACCCACACTCAGTTCAATACTCTCATTCCCACCCACACTCAGTACAATACTCCCATTCTCACCCACACTCAGTTCAATACTCCCATTCCCACCCACACTCAGTACAATACTCCCATTCTCACCCACACTCAGTTCAATACTCCCATTCCCACCCACACTCAGTTCAATACTCCCATTCCCACCCGCACTCAGTTCAATACTCCCATTCCCACCCACTCAGTTCAATACTCTCACTCGCACCCACACTCAGTTGAATATCCCATTACCACCCATACTCAGTTAAATACTCCCATTCACACTCACACTCAGTTCAATACTCCCATTCTCACTCACACTCAGTTCAATACGTTCACTCGCACCCATACTCAGTTCAATATTCCCATTCACACCCACACTCAGTTCAATACTTCCATTCCCACCCACACTCAGTTCAATACTCCCATTCCCACCCACACTCAGTTCAATACCGCCTCAGTTAATTACCCCCTCAGGCGACTGACTGTGTGGAGTTTGCACATTCTCCCCGTGTCTGCGTGAGTTTCCTCCAGGTGCTCTAGTTTCCTGCCACAGTCCAAAATGTGCAGGTTAGGTGAATTATCCATTGCTAAACTGTCCATAGTGTGAGGTGAAGGGGTAAATGTAGGGGAATGTGTCTGGGTGGGTTGTGTTTCGGCGGGTCAGTGTGGACTTGTTGGGCCGAAGGGCCTGTTTCCACACTGTAAGTAATCTAATCTAATCGAATCTAAATAGTCCCATTCCCACCCTCACTCTGTACAATACTCCCATTCGCACCCTCATTCTGTTCAATACTTCCATTCCCACCCACACTCAGTTCAATACTCCCATTCCCACTCACACTCATTTCAATACTCCCATTCACACCCACACTCAGTTCAATACTCTCATTCTCACCTATACTCATTTCAATACTTGCTTTCCCACTCACACTCAGTACAATAATCCCATTCACACACATACTCAGTTCAATACTCCCATTCCCACCCACACTCAGGTCAATACTCTCACTCTCACCCACACTCTGTTCAATACTCCCATTCCCACCCACACTCAGTTCAATACTCCCATTCCCACCCACACTCAGTACAATAATCCCATTCTCACCCACACTCAGTACAATACTCCCATTCTCACCCACACTCAGTTCAATACTCCCATTCCCACCCACACTCAGTTCAATACTTCCATTCCCACCCACACTCAGTTCAATACTCCCATTCCCACCCACACTCAGTTCAATACTCTCACTCGCACCCACACTCAGTTGAATATCCCATTACCACCCACACTCAGTTAAATACTCCCATTCTCACTCACACTCAGTTCAATACGTTCACTCGCACCCACACTCAGTTCAATACTCCCATTCACACCCACACTCAGTTCAATACTCCCATTCACACCCACACTCAGTTCAATACTCCCATTCACACCCACACTCAGTTCAATACTCCCATTCCCACCCACAATCAGTTCAATACTCCCATTCCCACCCACACTCAGTTCAATACTTCCATTCCCACCCACACTCAGTTCAATACTCCCATTCCCACCCACACTCAGTACAATACTCCCATTCCCACCAACACTCAGTTCAATACCGCCCCAGTTACTTACACCCTCAGGCGACTGACTGTGTGGAGTTTGCACATTCTCCCCGTGTCTGCGTGAGTTTCCTCCAGGTGCTCTAGTTTCCTGCTACAGTCCAAAATGTGCAGGTTAGGTGAATTATCCATTGCTAAAGTGTCCATAGTGTTAGGTGAAGGGGTAAATGTAGGGGAATGTGTCTGGGTGGGTTGCGTTTCGGCGGGTCAGTGTGGACTTGTTGGGCCGAAGGGCCTGTTTCTACACTGTAAGTAATCTAATCTAATCTAATCTAAATACTCCCATTCCCACCCTCACTCTGTACAATACTCCCATTCGCACCCTCATTCTGTTCAATACTTCCATTACCACCCACACTCAGTTCAATACTCCCATTCCCACCCACACTCAGTACAATACTCCCATTCCCAGCCACACTCAGTTCAATACTCTCATTCCCTCCCACACCCAGTTCAATACTCCCATTCCGACCCACACTCAGTTCAATACTCCTATTCCCACCCACACTCAGTACAATAATCCCATTCCCACCCACACTCAGTACAATACTCCCATTCCCAGCCACACTCAGTTCAATACTCTCATTCCCTCCCACACCCAGTTCAATACTCCCATTCCGACCCACACTCAGTTCAATACTCCCATTCCCACCCACACTCAGTTCAATACTCTCATTCCCACCCAAACTCAGTACAATACTCCCATTCCCACCCGCACTCAGTTCAATACTCCCATTCCCACCCACACTCAGTACAATACTCCCATTCCCACCCACACTCAGTTCAATACTCTCATTCCCACCCACACTCAATTCAATACTCCCATTCTCACCCACACTCAGTTCAATACTCCCATTCCCACCCACACTCAGTACAATACTCCCATTCTCACCCACACTCAGTTCAATATTCCCAATCACACCCACACTCAGTTCAATACTCTCATTCCCACCCACACTCAGTTCAATACTCCCATTCTCACCCACACTCAGTTCAATACTCCCATTCCCACCCACACTCAGTTCAATACTCCCATTCTCACCCACACTCAGTACAGTACTCCCATTCTCACCCACACTCAGTTCAATACTCCCATTCCCACCCACACTCAGTTCAATACTTCCATTCCCACCCACACTCAGTTCAATACTCCCATTCCCACCCACACTCAGTTCAATACTCCCATTCCCACCCGCACTCAGTTCAATACTCCCATTCCCACCCACACTCAGTTCAATACTCTCACTCGCACCCACACTCAGTTGAATATCCCATTACCACCCACACTCAGTACAATAATCCCATTCCCACCCACACTCAGTTCAATACAACCATTCCCACCCACACTCAGTTCAATACTCCCATTCTCACTCACACTCAGTTCAATACTCTCACTCGCACCCATACTCAGTTCAATACTCCCATTCTCACCTAAACTCAGTTCAATACTCCCATTCTCACCCAAACTCAGTTCAATACATCCATTCCCACCCACACTCAGTTCAATACTCCCATTCTCACTCACACTCAGTTCAATACTCTCACTCGCACCCATACTCAGTTCAATACTCCCATTCCCACCCACACTCAGTTCAATACTCCCATTCTCACCCAAACTCAGTTCAATACTCTCACCCGCACCTATACTCAATTCAATACTCCCATTCCCACCCACACTCAGTTCAATACTTCCACTCCCACCCACACTCAGTACAATACTCCCATTCCCACCCACACTCAGTTCAATACTCCCATTCCCACCCACACTCAGTTCAATACTGTCATTCCCACCCACACTCAGTTCAATACTCCCATTCCCACCCACACCCAGTTCAATACTCCCATTCCCACCCACACTCAGTTCAATACTCTCATTCCCAGCCACACTCAGTACAATAATCCCATTCCCACACACACTCAGTACAATACTCCCATTCCCACCCACACTCAGTTCAATACTCTCATTCCCACCCACACTCAGTACAATACTCCCATTCCCACCCGCACTCTGTTCAATACTCCCATTCCCACCCACACTCTGTTCAATACTCCCATTCCCACCCACACTCAGTACAATAATCCCATTCCCAACCACACTCAGTACAATACTCCCATTCCTACCCACACTCAGTACAATACTCCCATTCCCACGCGCACTCTGTTCAATACTCCCATTCCCACCCACACTCAGTACAATAATCCCATTCCCACCCACACTCAGTACAATACTCCCATTCCTACCCACACTCAGTACAATACTCCCATTCCTACCCACACTCAGTTCAATACTCCCATTCACACCCACACTCAGTTCAATACTCTCACTCGCACCCACACTCAGTTCAATACTCCCATTCACACCCACACTCAGTTCAATACTCTCATTCCCACCCACACTCAGTTCAATACTCCCATTCCCACCCACACTCAGTTCAATACTCCCATTCCCACCCACACTCAGTTCAATACTCCCATTCTCACCCACACTCAGTACAATACTCCCATTCCCACCCACACAGTTCAATACTCCCATTCCCACCCACACTCAGTTCAATACTCTCACTCGCACCCACACTCAGTTGAATATCCCATTATGACCCATACTCAGTTAAATACTCCCATTCACACCCACACTCAGTTCAATACTCCCATTCTCACTCACACTCAGTTCAATACGTTCACTCGCACCCACACTCAGTTCAATATTCCCATGCACACCCACACTCAGTACAATACTCCCATTCCCACCCACACTCAGTTCAATACTCCCATTCTCACCAACACTCAGTTCAATACAGCCTCAGTTAATTACCACCTCAGGCGACTGACTGTGTGGAGTTTGCACATTCTCCCCGTGTCTGCGTGAGTTTCCTCCAGGTGCACTAGTTTGCTGCCACAGTCCAAAATGTGCAGGTTAGGTGAATTATCCATTGCTAAACTGTCCATAGTGTTAGGTGAAAGGGTAAATGTAGGGGAATGTGTCTGGGTGGGTTGCGTTTCGGCGGGTCAGTGTGGACTTGTTGGGCCGAAGGGCCTGTTTCCACACTGCAAGTAATCTAATCTAATCTAATCTAAATAGTCCCATTCCCACCCTCACTCTGTACAATACTCCCATTCGCACCCTCATTCTGTTCAATACTTCCATTCCCACCCACACTCAATTCAATACTCCCATTCCCACTCACACTCATTTCAATACTCCCATTCACACCTACACTCATTTCAATACTTCCTTTCCCACCCACACTCATTTCAATACTCCCATTCCCACCCACACTCAGTACAATAATCCCATTCACACCCATACTCAGTTCAATACTCCCATTCCCACCCACACTCAGGTCAATACTCTCACTCTCACCCACACTCTGTTCAATACACCCATTCCCACCCACACTCAGTTCAATACTCCCATTCCCACCCACACTCAGTACAATAATCCCATTCCCACCCACACTCAGTTCAATACTCCCATTCCCACCTACACTCAGTTCAATACTCTCATTCCCACCCATACTCAGTACAATAATCCCATTCCCACCCACACTCAGTACAATACTCCCATTCCCACCCATACCCAGTTCAATAATCCCATTCACACCCATACTCAGTTCAATACTCCCATTCCCACCCACACTCAGTTCAATAATCCCATTCCCACCCACACTCAGTACAATAATCCCATTCCCACCCGCACTCAGTTCAATACTCTCATTCCCACCCACACTCAGTTCAATACTCCCATTCCCACCCACACTCAGTTCAATACTCTCATTGCCACCCACACTCAGTACAATAATCTCATTCCCACCCACACTCAGTACAATACTCCCATTCCCACCCACACCCAGTTCAATACTCCCATTCCCACCCACACTCAGTTCAATACTCCCATTCCCACCCACACCCAGTTCAATACTCCCATTCCCACCCACACTCAGTTCAATACTCCCATTCCCACCCACACTCAGTACAATACTCCCATTCCCACCCACACTCAGTACAATACTCTCATTCCCACCCACACTCAGTACAATAATCTCATTCCCACCCACACTCAGTACAATACTCCCATTCCCACCCACACTCAGTTCAATACTCCCATTCCCACCCATACTCAGTTCAATACTCCCATTCCCACCCACACTCAGTTCAATACTCCCATTCCCACCCACACTCAGTACAATAATCCCATTACCACCCACACTCAGTTCAATACTCCCATTCCCACCTACACTCAGTTCAATACTCTCATTCCCACCCACACTCAGTACAATAATCTCATTCCCACCCACACTCAGTACAATACTCCCATTCCCACCCACACCCAGTTCAATAATCCCATTCACACCCATACTCAGTTCAATACTCCCATTCCCACCCACATTCAGTACAATAATCCCATTCCCACCCACACTCAGTACAATAATCCCATTCCCACCCGCACTCAGTTCAATACTCTCATTCCCACCCACACTCAGTTCAATACTCCCATTCCCACCCAAACTCAGTTCAATGCTCTCATTCCCACCCACACTCAGTACAATACTCCCATTCCCACCCACACCCAGTTCAATAATCCCATTCACACCCATACTCAGTTCAATACTCCCATTCCCACCCACACTCAGTACAATACTCCCATTACCACCCACACTCAGTTCAATACTCTCATTCCCACCCACACTCAGTTCAATACTCCCATTCTCACCCACACTCAGTTCAATCCTCCCATTCCCACCCACACTCAGTTCAATACTCCCATTCCCACCCACACCCAGTTCAATACTCCCATTCCCACCCACACTCAGTTCAATACTCCCATTCCCACCCAAACTCAGTACAATAATCCCATTCCTACCCACACTCAGTTCAATACTCCCATTCCCACCCACACTCAGTTCAATACTCCCATTCCCACCCACACCCAGTTCAATACTCCCATTCCCACCCACACTCAGTTCAATACTCACATTCCCACCCACACCCAGTTCAATACTCCCATTCCCACCCACACTCAGTACAATACTCCCATTCCCACCCACACACAGTTCAATACTCTCATTCCCACCCACACTCAGTTGAATACTCCCATTCTCACCCACACTCAGTTCAATACTCCCATTCTCACCCACACTCAGTTCAATACTCCCATTCCCACCCACACTCAGTTCAATACTCCCATTCTCACCCACACTCAGTTCAATACTCCCATTCTCACCCACACTCAGTTCAATAATCCCATTCCCACCCACACTCAGTACAATACTCCCATTCCCACCCACACTCAGTTCAATACTCCCATTCTCACCCACACTCAGAACAATACTCCCATTCGCACCCTCATTCTGTTCAATACTTCCATTCCCACCCACACTCAATTCAATACTCCCATTCCCACTCACACTCATTTCAATACTCCCATTCACACCTACACTCATTTCAATACTTCCTTTCCCACCCACACTCATTTCAATACTCCCATTCCCACCCACACTCAGTACAATAATCCCATTCACACCCATACTCAGTTCAATACTCCCATTCCCACCCACACTCAGGTCAATACTCCCATTCCCACCCACACTCAGTTCAATACTCCCATTCCCACCCAAACTCAGTACAATAATCCCATTCCTACCCACACTCAGTTCAATACTCCCATTCCCACCCACACTCAGTTCAATACTCCCATTCCCACCCACACCCAGTTCAATACTCCCATTCCCACCCACACTCAGTTCAATACTCACATTCCCACCCACACCCAGTTCAATACTCCCATTCCCACCCACACTCAGTACAATACTCCCATTCCCACCCACACTCAGTTCAATACTCTCATTCCCACCCACACTCAGTTGAATACTCCCATTCTCACCCACACTCAGTTCAATACTCCCATTCTCACCCGCACTCAGTTCAATACTCCCATTCCCACCCACACTCAGTTCAATACTCCCATTCTCACCCACACTTAGTTCAATACTCCCATTCTCACCCACACTCAGTTCAATAATCCCATTCCCACCCACACTCAGTACAATACTCCCATTCCCACCCACACTCAGTTCAATACTCCCATTCTCACCCACACTCAGAACAATACTCCCATTCGCACCCTCATTCTGTTCAATACTTCCATTCCCACCCACACTCAATTCAATACTCCCATTCCCACTCACACTCATTTCAATACTCCCATTCACACCTACACTCATTTCAATACTTCCTTTCCCACCCACACTCATTTCAATACTCCCATTCCCACCCACACTCAGTACAATAATCCCATTCACACCCATACTCAGTTCAATACTCCCATTCCCACCCACACTCAGGTCAATACTCTCACTCTCACCCACACTCTGTTCAATACTCCCATTCCCACCCACACTCAGTTCAATACTCCCATTCCCACCCACACTCAGTACAATAATCCCATTCCCACCCACACTCAGTTCAATACTCCCATTCCCACCTACACTCAGTTCAATACTCTCATTCCCACCCATACTCAGTACAATAATCTCATTCCCACCCACACTCAGTACAATACTCCCATTCCCACCCATACCCAGTTCAATAATCCCATTCACACCCATACTCAGTTCAATACTCCCATTCCCACCCACACTCAGTGCAATAATCCCATTCCCACCCACACTCAGTACAATAATCCCATTCCCACCCGCACTCAGTTCAATACTCCCATTCTCACCCACACTCAGAACAATACTCCCATTCTCACCCACACTCAGTTCAATACTCCCATTCCCACACACACTCAGTTCAATACTTCCATTCCCACCCACACTCAGTTCAATACTCCCATTCCCACCCACACTCAGTTCAATACTCTCACTCGCACCCACACTCAGTTGAATATCCCATTACCACCCACACTCAGTTAAATACTCCCATTCTCACTCACACTCAGTTCATTACGTTCACTCGCACCCATACTCAGTTCAATACTCCCATTCACATCCACACTCAGTTCAATACTCCCATTCACACCCACACTCAGTTCAATACTCCCATTCACACCCACACTCAGTTCAATACTCCCATTCCCACCCACACTCAGTTCAATACTCTCACCCGCACCCATACTCAGTTCAATATTCCCATTCCCACCCACACTGAGTTCAATACTCCCATTCCCACCCACACTCAGTTCAATACTCCCATTCCCACCCACACTCAGTACAATACTCCCATTCCCACCCACATTCAGTTCAATACTCCTATTCCCACCCACACTCAGTTCAATACTCTCATTCGCACCCACACTCAGTTCAATACTCCCATTCCCACCCACACTCAGTTCAATACTCTCATTCCCACCCAAACTCAGTACAATACTCCCATTCCCACCCACACTCAGTTCAATACTCCCATTCCCACACGCACTCAGTTCAATACTACCATTCCCACCCGCACTCTGTTCAATACTCCCATTCCCACCCACACTCAGTACAATAATCCCATTCCCACCCACACTCAGTGCAATACTCCCATTCCCACCCGCAATCAGTTCAATACTCCCATTCCCACCCGCACTCAGTTCAATACTCCCATTCCCACCTGCACTCAGTTCAATACTCCCATTCCCACCCACACTCAGTACAATAATCCCATTCCCACCCACACTCAGTACAATACTCCCATTCCTACCCACACTCAGTACAATACTCCCATTCCCACCCACACTCAGTTCAATACTCTCACTCGCACCCACACTCACTTCAATATTCCCATTCACACACACATTCAGTTCAATACTCTCATTCCCACCCACACTCAGTTCAATACTCCCATTCTCACCCACACTCAGTTCAATACTCCCATTCCCACCCACACTCAGTACAATACTCCCATTCTCACCCACACTCAGTTCAATATTCCCATTCTCACCCACACTCATTTCAATACTCCCATTCCCACCCACACTCTGTTCAATACTCCCATTCCCACCCACACTCAGTTCAAAACTCCCATTCCCACCCACACTCAGTTCAATACTCCCATTCCCACTCACACTCATTTCAATACTCCCATTCACACCCACACTCAGTTCAATACTCCCATTCTCACCTACACTCATTTCAATACTTCCTTTCCCACCCACACTCATTTCAATACTCCCATTCCCACCCACACTCAGTACAATAATCCCATTCACACCCATACTCAGTTCAATACTCCCATTCCCACCCACACTCAGTTCAATACTCCCATTCCCACCCACACTCAGTACAATAATCCCATTCCCACCCACACTCAGTTCAATACTCCCATTCCCACCTACACTCAGTTCAATACTCTCATTCCCACCCACACTCAGTACAATAATCTCATTCCCACACACACTCAGTATAATAATCCCATTCACACCCATACTCAGTTCAATACTCCCATTCCCACCCACACTCAGTTCAATACTTCCATTCCCACCCACACTCAGTTCAATACTCCCAATCCCACCCACACTCAGTTCAATACTCTCACTCGCACCCACACTCAGTTGAATATCCCATTACCACCCACACTCAGTTAAATACTCCCATTCACACTCACACTCAGTTCAATACTCCCATTCTCACTCACACTCAGTTCAATACGTTCACTCGCACCCATACTCAGTTCAATATTCCCATTCACACCCACACTCAGTTCAATACTCCCATTCACACCCACACTCAGTTCAATACTCCCATTCCCACCCACACTCAGTTCAATACGTTCACTCGCACCCATACTCAGTTCAATATTCCCATTCACACCCACACTCAGTTCAATACTCCCATTCCCACCCACACTCAGTTCAATACTCCCATTCCCACCCACACTCAGTACAATACTCCCATTCTCACCCACACTCAGTTCAATACCGCCTCAGTTAATTACCACCTCAGGCGACTGACTGTGTGGAGTTTGCACATTCTCCCCGTGTCTGCGTGAGTTTCCTCCAGGTGCTCTAGTTTCCTGCCACAGTCCAAAATGTGCAGGTTAGGTGAATTATCCATTGCTAAACTGTCCATAGTGTTAGGTGAAGGGGTAAATGTAGGGGAATGTGTCTGGGTGGGTTGTGTTTCGGCGGGTCAGTGTGAACTTGTTGGGACGAAGGGCCTGTTTCCACACTGTAAGTAATCTAATCTAATCTAACCTAAATACTCCCATTCCCACCCTCACTCTGTACAATACTCCCAATCCCACCCTCATTCTGTTCAATACTTCCATTCCCACCCACACTCAGTTCAATACTCCCATTCCCACCCACACTCAGTACAATACTCCCATTACCACCCACACTCAGTTCAATACTCTCATTCCCACCCACACTCAGTTCAATACTCCCATTCTCACCCACACTCAGTTCAATCCTCCCATTCCCACCCACACTCAGTTCAATACTCCCATTCCCACCCACACTCAGTTCAATACTCCCATTCTCACCCACACTCAGTTCAATCCTCCCATTCCCACCCACACTCAGTTCAATCCTCCCATTCCCACCCACACTCAGTTCAATACTCCCATTCCCACCCACACTCAGTTCAATACTCCCATTCCCACACGCACTCAGTTCAATACTACCATTCCCACCCGCACTCTGTTCAATACTCCCATTCCCACCCACACTCAGTACAATAATCCCATTCCCACCCACACTCAGTACAATACTCCCATTCCCACCCACACTCAGTTCAATACTCTCATTCCCACCCGCACTCAGTACAATACTCTCATTCCCACCCGCACTCAGTTCAATACTCCCATTCCCACCCGCACTCAGTTCAATACTCCCATTCCCACCCGCACTCTGTTCAATACTCCCATTCCCACCCACACTCAGTACAATAATCCCATTCCCACCCACACTCAGTACAATACTCCCATTCCTACCCACACTCAGTACAATACTCCCATTCCCACCCACACTCTGTTCAATACTCCCATTCCCACCCACACTCAGTTCAATACTCCCATTCCCACCCGCACTCAGTTCAATACTCCCATTCCCACCCGCACTCAGTTCAATACTCCCATTCCCACCCGCACTCAGTTCAATACTCCCATTCCCACCCGCACTCTGTTCAATACTCCCATTCCCACCCACACTCAGTACAATAATCCCATTCCCACCCACACTCAGTACAATACTCCCATTCCTACCCACACTCAGTACAATACTCCCATTCCCACCCACACTCAGTTCAATACTCCCATTCCCACCCGCACTCAGTTCAATACTCCCATTCCCACCCGCACTCAGTTCAATACTCCCATTCCCACCCGCACTCTGTTCAATACTCCCATTCCCACCCACACTCAGTACAATAATCCCATTCCCACCCACACTCAGTACAATACTCCCATTCCTACCCACACTCAGTACAATACTCCCATTCCCACCCACACTCTGTTCAATACTCCCATTCCCACCCACACTCAGTACAATAATCCCATTCCCACCCACACTCAGTACAATAATCCCATTCCCACCCACACTCAGTACAATACTCCCATTCCTACCCACACTCAGTACAATACTCCCATTCCCACCCACACTCAGTTCAATACTCCCATTCTCACCCACACTCAGTTCAATATTTCCATTCACACCCACACTCAGTTCAATACTCTCATTCCCACCCACACTCAGTTCAATACTCCCATTCTCACCCACACTCAGTTCAATACTCCCATTCCCACCCACACTCAGTTCAATACTCCCATTCTCACCCACACTCAGTACAATACTCCCATTCTCACCCACACTCAGTTCAATACTCCCATTCCCACCCACGCTCAGTTCAATACTTCCATTCCCACCCACACTCAGTTCAATACTCCCATTCCCACCCACACTCAGTTCAATACTCTCACTCGCACCCATACTCAGTTCAATACTCCCATTCACACCCACACTCAGTTCAATACGTTCACTCGCACCCATACTCAGTTCAATACTCCCATTCACACCCACACTCAGTTCAATACTCCCATTCACACCCACACTCAGTTCAATACTCCCATTCACACCCACACTCAGTTCAATACTCCCATTCCCACCCACACTCAGTTCAATCCTCTCACCCGCACCCATACTCAGTTCAATATTCCCATTCCCACCCACACTCAGTTCAATACTCCCATTCTCACCCACACTCAGTTCAATACTCCCATTCCCACCTACACTCAGTTCAATACTCCCATTCCCACCCACACTCTGTTCAATACTCCCATTCCCACCCACACTCAGTACAATAATCCCATTCCCACCCACACTCAGTACAATAATCCCATTCCCACCCACACTCAGTACAATACTCCCATTCCTACCCACACTCAGTACAATACTCCCATTCCCACCCACACTCAGTTCAATACTCCCATTCTCACTCACACTCAGTACAATAATCCCATTCCCACCCACACTCAGTACAATACTCCCATTCCTACCCACACTCAGTACAATACTCCCATTCCCACCCACACTCAGTTCAATACTCTTATTCCCACCCACACTCAGTTCAATACTCCCATTCTCACCCACACTCAGTTCAATACACCCATTCCCACCCACACTCAGTACAATACTCCCATTCTCACCCACACTCAGTTCAATATTCCCATTCACACCCATACTCAGTTCAATACTCCCATTCCCACCCACACTCAGTTCAATACTTCCATTCCCACCCACACTCAGTTCAATACTCCCAATCCCACCCACACTCAGTTCAATACTCTCACTCGCACCCACACTCAGTTGAATATCCCATTACCACCCACACTCAGTTAAATACTCCCATTCACACTCACACTCAGTTCAATACTCCCATTCTCACTCACACTCAGTTCAATACGTTCACTCGCACCCATACTCAGTTCAATATTCCCATTCACACCCACACTCAGTTCAATACTCCCATTCACACCCACACTCAGTTCAATACTCCCATTCCCACCCACACTCAGTACAATACTCCCATTCTCACCCACACTCAGTTCAATACCGCCTCAGTTAATTACCACCTCAGGCGACTGACTGTGTGGAGTTTGCACATTCTCCCCGTGTCTGCGTGAGTTTCCTCCAGGTGCTCTAGTTTCCTGCCACAGTCCAAAATGTGCAGGTTAGGTGAATTATCCATTGCTAAACTGTCCATAGTGTTAGGTGAAGGGGTAAATGTAGGGGAATGTGTCTGGGTGGGTTGTGTTTCGGCGGGTCAGTGTGAACTTGTTGGGACGAAGGGCCTGTTTCCACACTGTAAGTAATCTAATCTAATCTAACCTAAATACTCCCATTCCCACCCTCACTCTGTACAATACTCCCAATCCCACCCTCATTCTGTTCAATACTTCCATTCCCACCCACACTCAGTTCAATACTCCCATTCCCACCCACACTCAGTACAATACTCCCATTACCACCCACACTCAGTTCAATACTCCTATTCCCACCCACACTCAGTACAATAATCCCATTCCCACCCACACTCAGTACAATACTCCCATTCCCACCCACACTCAGTTCAATACTCTCATTCCCACCCACACTCAGTTCAATACTCCCATTCCCACCCACACTCAGTTCAATACTCCCATTCCCACCCACACTCAGTTCAATACTCTCATTCCCACCCAAACTCAGTTCAATACTCCCATTCCCACCCGCACTCAGTTCAATACTCCCATTCCCACCCGCACTCTGTTCAATACTCCCATTCCCACCCACACTCAGTACAATAATCCCATTCCCACCCACACTCAGTACAATACTCCCATTCCCACCCACACTCAGTTCAATACTCCCATTCCCACCCACACTCAGTTCAATACTCTCATTCCCACCCACACTCAGTTCAATACTCCCATTCCCACCCACACTCAGTTCAATACTCCCATTCCCACCCACACTCAGTTCAATATTCCCATTCCCACCCACACTCAGTTCAATACTCCCATTCCCACCCACACTCAGTTCAATACTCCCATTCCCACCCACACTCAGTTCAATACTTCCATTCCCACCCACCCTCAGTTCAATACTCCCATTCCCACCAACACTCAGTTCAATACCGCCTCAGTTAATTACCACCTCAGGCGACTGACTGTGTGGAGTTTGCACATTCTCCCCGTGTCTGCGTGAGTTTCCTCCAGGTGCTCTAGTTTCCTGCCACAGTCCAAAATGTGCAGGTTAGGTGAATTATCCATTGCTAAACTGTCCATAGTGTGAGGTGAAGGGGTAAATGTAGGGGAATGTGTCTGGGTGGGTTGCGTTTCGGCGGGTCAGTGTGGACTTGTTGGGCCGAAGGGCCTGTTTCCACACTGTAAGTAATCTAAACTAATCTAATCTAAATAGTCCCATTCCCACCCTCACTCTGTACAATACTCCCATTCGCACCCTCCTTCTGTTCAATACTCCCATTCCCACCCACACTCAGTTCAATACTCCCATTCCCACCCACACTCAGTACAATACTCCCATTCCCACCCACACTCAGTTCAATACTCCTATTCCCACCCACACTCAGTACAATAATCCCATTCCCACCCACACTCAGTACAATACTCCCATATCCACCCACACTCAGTTCAATACTCTCATTCCCACCCACACTCAGTTCAATACTCCCATTCCCACCCACACTCAGTTCAATACTCCCCATCCCACCCACACTCAGTACAATAATCCCATTCCCACCCACACTCAGTACAATACTCCCATTCCCACCCACACTCAGTTCAATACTCCCATTCCCACCCACACTCAGTACAATACTCCCATTCCCACCCACACTCAGTTCAATACTCCTATTCCCACCCACACTCAGTACAATAATCCCATTCCCACCCACACTCAGTACAATACTCCCATTCCCACCCACACTCAGTTCAATACTCTCATTCCCACCCACACTCAGTTCAATACTCTCATTCCCACCCAAATTCAGTACAATACTCCCATTCCCACCCACACTCAGTTCAATACTCCCATTCCCACCCGCACTCAGTTCAATACTACCATTCCCACCCGCACTCTGTTCAATACTCCCATTCCCACCCACAGTCAGTACAATAATCCCATTCCCACCCACACTCAGCACAATACTCCCATTCCCACCCACACTCAGTTGAATACTCTCATTCCCACCCACACTCAGTACAATACTCCCATTCCCACCCGCACTCAGTTCAAGACTCCCATTCCCACCCGCACTCAGTTCAATACTCCCATTCCCACCCGCACTCAGTTCAATACTAATGTGCATGTTAGGTGAATTATCCATTGCTAAACTGTCCATAGTGTTAGGTGAAGGGGTAAATGGAGGGGAATGTGTCTGGGTGGGTTGCGTTTCGGCGGGTCAGTGTGGACTTGTTGGGCCGAAGGGCCTGTTTCCACACTGTAAGTAATCTAATCTAATCTAATATAAATACTCCCATTCCCACCCTCACTCTGTACAATACTCCCAATCCCACCCTCATTCTGTTCAATACTTCCATTCCCACCCACACTCAGTTCAATACTCCTATTCTCACCTACACTCATTTCAATACTCCCATTCCCACCCACACTCAGTTCAATACTCCCATTCCCACCCACACCCAGTTCAATACTCCCATTCCCACCCACACTCAGTTCAATACTCCCATTCCCACCCACACTCAGTACAATAATCCCATTCCCACCCACACTCAGTACAATACTCCCATTCCCACCCACACTCAGTTCAATACTCCCATTCCCACCCATACTCAGTTCAATACTCCCATTCCCACCCACACTCAGTTCAATACTCCCATTCCCACCCACACTCAGTACAATAATCCCATTACCACCCACACTCAGTTCAATACTCCCATTCCCACCTACACTCAGTTCAATACTCTCATTCCCACCCACACTCAGTACAATAATCTCATTCCCACCCACACTCAGTACAATACTCCCATTCCCACCCACACCCAGTTCAATAATCCCATTCACACCCATCCTCAGTTCAATACTCCCATTCTCACCCACACTCAGTTCAATACTCCCATTCGCACCCACACTCAGTTCAATACTCCCATTCTCACAAACACTCAGTACAATACTCCCATTCCCACCCACACTCAGTTCAATACTCCCATTCCCACCCACACTTAGTTCAATACTTCCATTCCCACCCACACTCAGTTCAATACTCCCATTCCCACCCACACTCAGTTCAATACTCTCACTTGCATCCACACTCAGTTCAATTTCCCATTACCACCCATACTCAGTTAAATACTCCCATTCACACTCACACTCAGTTCAATACTCCCATTCCCACCCACACTCAGTTCAATACTTCCATTCCCACCCACACTCAGTTCAATACTCCCATTCCCACCCACACTCAGTTCAATACTCCCATTCTCACCCACACTCAGTTCAATATTCCCATTCCCACCCACACTCAGTTCAATACTCTCATTCCCACCCACACTCAGTTCAATACTCCCATTCTCACTCACACTCAGTTCAATACGTTCACTCGCACCCATACTCAGTTCAATATTCCCATTCACACCCACACTCAGTTCAATACTCCCATTCCCACCCACACTCAGTGCAATACTCCCATTCCCACCAACACTCAGTTCAATACCGCCTCAGTTAATTACCACCTCAGGCGACTGACTGTGTGGAGTTTGCACATTCTCCCCGTGTCTGCGTGAGTTTCCTCCAGGTGCTCTAGTTTCCTGCCACAGTCCAAAATGTGCAGGTTAGGTGAATTATCCATTGCTAAACTGTCCATAGTGTTAGGTGAAGGGGTAAATGTAGGGGAATGTGTCTGGGTGGGTTGCGTTTCGGCGGGTCAGTGTGGACTTGTTGGGACGAAGGACCTGTTTCCACACTGTAAGTAATCTAATCTAATCTAATCTAAATACTCCCATTCCCACCCTCACTCTGTACAATACTCCCAATCCCACCCTCATTCTGTTCAATACTTCCATTCCCACCCACACTCAGTTCAATACTCCCATTCCCACTCACACTCATTTCAATACTCCCATTCACACCCACACTCTGTTCAATACTCCCATTCCCACCCACACTCAGTACAATAATCCCATTCACACCCATACTCAGTTCAATACTCCCATTCCCACCCACACTCAGGTCAATACTCTCACTCTCACCCACACTCTGTTCAATACACCCATTCCCACCCACACTCAGTTCAATGCTCCCATTCCCACCCACACTCAGTACAATAATCCCATTCCCACCCACACTCAGTTCAATACTCCCATTCCCACCTACACTCAGTTCAATACTCTCATTCCCACCCACACTCAGTACAATAATCTCATTCCCACCCACACTCAGTACAATACTCCCATTCCCACCCACACCCAGTTCAATAATCCCATTCACACCCATACTCAGTTCAATACTCCCATTCCCACCCGCACTCAGTTCAATACTCCCATTCCCACCCGCACTCAGTACAATAATCCCATTCCCACCCGCACTCAGTACAATAATCCCATTCCCACCCGCACTCAGTTCAATACTCTCATTCCCACCCACACTCAGTTCAATACTCCCATTCCCACCCACACCCAGTTCAATACTCTCATTCCCACCCACACTCAGTACAATAATCTCATTCCCACCCACACTCAGTACAATACTCCCATTCCCACCAACACCCAGTTCAATACTCCCATTCATACCCACACTCAGTTCAATACTCCCATTCCCACCCACACCCAGTTCAATACTCCCATTCCCACCCACACTCAGTTCAATACTCTCATTCCCACCCACACTCAGTTCAATACTCCCATTCCCACCCACACTCAGTACAATACTCCCATTCCCACCCACACTCAGTTCAATACTCTCATTCCCACCCACACTCAGTTCAATACTCCCATTCCCACCCACACTCAGTACAATACTCCCATTCCCACCCGCACTCAGTTCAATACTACCATTCCCACCCACACTCAGTTCAATACTCCCATTGCCACCCACACTCAGTACAATACTCCCATTCCCACCCACACTCAGTTCAATACTCCTATTCCCACTCACACTCAGTACAATAATCCCATTCCCACCCACACTCAGTTCAATATTCCCATTCCCACCCGCACTCAGTTCAATATTCCCATTCACACCCACACTCAGTTCAATACTCTCATTCCCACCCACACTCAGTTCAATACTCCCATTCCCACCCACACTCAGTTCAATACTCCCATTTTCACCCACACTCAGTTCAATACTCCCATTCCCACCCGCACTCAGTTCAATACTTCCATTCCCACCCACACTCAGTTCAATACTCTCACTCGCACCCACACTCAGTTCAATATCCCATTACCACCCATACTCAGTTCAATACTCCCATTCACACTCACACTCAGTTCAATACTCCCATTCTCACTCACACTCAGTTCAATACGCTCACTCGCACCCTTACTCAGTTCAATATTCCCATTCTCACCCACACTCAGTTCAATACTCCCATTCACACTCACACTCAGTTCAATACTCCCATTCTCACTCACACTCAGTTCAATACGCTCACTCGCACCCATACTCAGTTCAATATTCCCATTCACACCCACACTCAGTTCAATACTTCCATTCCCACCCACACTCAGTTCAATACTCCCATTCCCACCCACACTCAGTACAATACTCCCATTCCCACCAACACTCAGTACAATACTCCCATTCTCACCAATACTCAGTTCAATACCGCCTCAGTTAATTACCACCTCAGGCGACTGACTGTGTGGAGTTTGCACATTCTCCCCATGTCTGCGTGAGTTTCCTCCAGGTGCTCTAGTTTCCTGCCACAGTCCAAAATGTGCAGGTTAGGTGAATTATCCATTGCTAAACTGTCCATAATGTTAGGTGAAGGGGTAAATGTAGGGGAATGTGTCTGGGTGGGTTGCGTTTCGGCGGGTCAGTGTGGACTTGTTGGGCCGAAGGGCCTGTTTCCACACTGTAAGTAATCTAATCTAATCTAATCTAAATACTCCCATTCACACCCTCACTCTGTACAATACTCCCATTCGCACCCTCATTCTGTTCAATACTTCCATTCCCACCCACACTCAGTTCAATACTCCCATTCCCACTCACACTCATTTCAATACTCCCATTCCCACCCACACTCAGTACAATACTCCCATTCTCACCCACACTCAGTTCAATACTCCCATTCACACCCACACTCAGTTCAATACTCCCATTCTCACCTCCACTCATTTCAATACTTCCTTTCCCATCCACACTCATTTCAATACTCTCACCCGCACCCACACTCAGTTTAGTACTCCCATTCACACCCGCACTCAGTTCAATATTCCCATTCACACCCACACTCAGTTCAATACTCCCATTCACACCCACACTCAGTTCAATACTCCCATTCACACCCACACTCAGTTCAATACTCCCATTCACACCCACACTCAGTTCAATACTCCCATTCCCACCCACACTCAGTTCGATACTCTCACCCGCACCCACACTCAGTTCAATACTCTCACCCGCACCCACACTCAGTTCAATATTCCCATTCCCACCCACACTCAGTTCAATACTCCCATTCCCACCCACACTCAGTTCAATACTTCCATTCCCACCCACACTCAGTACAATACTCCCATTCCCACCAATACTCAGTTCAATACCGCCTCAGTTAATTACCACCTCAGGCGACTGACTGTGTGGAGTTTGCACATTCTCCCCGTGTCTGCGTGAGTTTCCTCCAGGTGCTCTAGTTTCCTGCCACAGTCCAAAATGTGCAGGTTAGGTGAATTATCCATTGCTAAACTGTCCATAGTTTTAGGTGAAGGGGTAAATGTAGGGGAATGTGTCTGGGTGGGTTGCGTTTCGGCGGGTCAGTGTGGACTTGTTGGGCCGAAGGGCCAGTTTCCACACTGTAAGTAATCTAATCTAATCTAATCTAAATAGTCCCATTCCCACCCTCACTCTGTACAATACTCCCAATCCCACCCTCATTCTGTTCAATACTTCCATTCCCACCCACACTCAGTTCAATACTCCCATTCCCACTAACACCCATTTCAATACTCCCATTCACACCCACACTCAGTTCAATACTCCCATTCTCACCTACACTCATTTCAATACTTCCTTTCCCACCCACACTCATTTCAATACTCCCATTCCCACCCACACTCAGTACAATAATCCCATTCACACCCACACTCAGTTCAATATTCCCATTCCCACCCGCACTCAGTTCAATATTCCCATTCACACCCACACTCAGTTCAATACTCTCATTCCCACCCACACTCAGTTCAATACTCCCATTCCCACCCACACTCAGTACAATAATCCCATTCACACGCATACTCAGTTCAATACTCCCATTCCCACCCACACTCAGGTCAATACTCTCACTCTCACCCACACTCTGTTCAATACTCCCATTCCTACCCACACTCAGTTCAATACTCCCATTCCCACCCACACTCAGTTCAATACTCCCATTCTCACTCACACTCAGTTGAATACTCTCACTCGCACCCATACTCAGTTCAATACTCCCATTCCCACCCACACTCAGTTCAATACTCCCATTCTCACCCAAACTCAGTTCAATACACTCACCCGCACCCATACTCAGTTCAATACTCCCATTCTCACCCAAACTCAGTTCAATACTCTCACCCGCACCTATACTCAATTCAATACTCCCATTCCCACTCACACTCAGTTCAATACTCCCATTCTCACTCACACTCAGTTCAATACGTTCACTCGCACCCATACTCAGTTCAATATTCCCATTCACACCCACACTCAGTTCAGTCCTTCCATTCCCACCCACACTCAGTACAATACTCCCATTCCCACCAACACTCAGTTCAATACCGCCTCAGTTAATTACCCCCTCAGGCGACTGACTGTGTGGAGTTTGCACATTCCCCCCGTGTCTGCGTGAGTTTCCTCCAGGTGCTCTAGTTTCCTGCCACAGTCCAAAATGTGCAGGTTAGGTGAATTATCCATTGCTAAACTGTCCATAGTGTTAGGTGAAGGGGTAAATGTAGGGGAATGTGTCTGGGTGGGTTGCGTTTCGGCGGGTCAGTGTGGACTTGTTGGGCCGAAGGGCCTGTTTCCACACTGTAAGTAATCTAATCTAATCTAATATAAATACTCCCATTCCCACCCTCACTCTGTACAATACTCCCAATCCCACCCTCATTCTGTTCAATACTTCTATTCCCACCCACACTCAGTTCAATACTCCCATTCCCACTCACACTCATTTCAATACTCCCATTCACACCCACACTCAGTTCAATACTCCCATTCTCACCTACACTCATTTCAATACTTCCTTTCCCACCCACACTCATTTCAATACTCCCATTCCCACCCACACTCAGTACAATACTCCCATTCCCACTCACACTCAGTTCAATACTCCCATTCACACCCACACTCAGTTCAATACTCCCATTCTCACCTACACTCATTTCAATACTTCCTTTCCCACCCACACTCATTTCAATACTCCCATTCCCACCCACACTCAGTACAATAATCCCATTCACACGCATACTCAGTTCAATACTCCCATTCCCACCCACACTCAGGTCAATACTCTCACTCTCACCCACACTCTGTTCAATACTCCCATTCCTACCCACACTCAGTTCAATACTCCCATTCCCACCCACACTCAGTACAATAATCCCATTCCCACCCACACTCAGTTCAATACTCCCATTCTCACTCACACTCAGTTCAATCCTCTCACTCGCACCCATACTCAGTTCAATACTCCCATTCTCACCTAAACTCAGTTCAATACTCCCATTCTCACCCAAACTCAGTTCAATACTTCCATTCCCACCCACACTCAGTTCAATACTCCAATTCTCACTCACACTCAGTTCAATACTCTCACTCGCACCCATACTCAGTTCAATACTCCCATTCCCACCCACACTCAGTTCAATACTCCCATTCTCACCCAAACTCAGTTCAATACACTCACCCGCACCCATACTCAGTTCAATACTCCCATTCTCACCCAAACTCAGTTCAATACTCTCACCCGCACCTATACTCAATTCAATACTCCCATTCCCACTCACACTCAGTTCAATACTCCCATTCTCACTCACACTCAGTTCAATACGTTCACTCGCACCCATACTCAGTTCAATATTCCCATTCACACCCACACTCAGTTCAATACTTCCATTCCCACCCACACTCAGTACAATACTCCCATTCCCACCAACACTCAGTTCAATACCGCCTCAGTTAATTACCCCCTCAGGCGACTGACTGTGTGGAGTTTGCACATTCTCCCCGTGTCTGCGTGAGTTTCCTCCAGGTGCTCTCGTTTCCTGCCACAGTACAAAATGTCCAGGTTAGGTGAATTATCCATTGCTAAACTGTCCATAGTGTTAGGTGAGGGGGTAAATGTAGGGGAATGTGTCTGGGTGGGTTGCATTTCGGCGGGTCAGTGTGGACTTGTTGGGCCGAAGGGCCTGTTTCCACACTGTAAGTAATCTAATCTAATCTAATCTAAATACTCCCATTCCCACCCTCACTCTGTACAATACTCCCATTCGCACCCTCATTCTGTTCAATACTTCCATTCCCACCCACACTCAGTTCAATACTCCCATTCCCACTCACACTCATTTCAATACTCCCATTCACACCCACACTCAGTTCAATACTCCCATTCTCACCTACACTCATTTCAATACTTCCTTTCCCACCCACACTCATTTCAATACTCCCATTCCCACCCACACTCAGGTCAGTACTCTCACTCTCACCCACACTCTGTTCAATACTCCCATTCCCACCCACACTCAGTTCAATACTCCCATTCCCACCCACACTCAGTACAATAATCCCATTCCCACCCACACGCAGTTCAATACTCCCATTCCCACCTACACTCAGTTCAATACTCTCATTCCCACCCACACTCAGTACAATAATCCCATTCACACCCATACTCAGTTCAATACTCCCATTCCCACCCACACTCAGTACAATAATCCCATTCCCACCCACACTCAGTACAATAATCCCATTCCCACCCGCACTCAGTTCAATACTCTCATTCCCACCCACACTCAGTTCAATACTCCCATTCCCACCCACACTCAGTTCAATACTCTCATTCCCACCCACACTCAGTACAATAATCTCATTCCCACCCACACTCAGTACAATACTCCCATTCCCACCCACACCCAGTTCAATACTCCCATTCCCACCCACACTCAGTTCAATACTCCCATTCCCACCCACACCCAGTTCAATACTCCCATTCCCACCCACACTCAGTTCAATACTCCCATTCCCACCCACACTCAGTACAATAATCCTATTCCCACCCACACTCAGTACAATACTCCCATTCCCACCCACACTCAGTTCAATACTCCCATTCCCAACCACACTCAGTTCAATACTCCTATTCCCACCCACACTCAGTACAATAATCCCATTCCCACCCACACTCAGTACAATACTCCCATTCCCACCCACACTCAGTTCAATACTCCCATTCCCACCTACACTCAGTTCAATACTCTCATTCCCACCCACACTCAGTACAATAATCTCATTCCCACCCACACTCAGTACAATACTCCCATTCCCACCCACACCCAGTTCAATAATCCCATTCACACCCATACTCAGTTCAATACTCCCATTCCCACCCGCACTCAGTACAATAATCCCATTCCCACCCGCACTCAGTACAATAATCCCATTCCCACCCGCACTCAGTTCAATACTCTCATTCCCACCCACACTCAGTTCAATACTCCCATTCCCACCCACACCCAGTTCAATACTCTCATTCCCACCCACACTCAGTACAATAATCTCATTCCCACCCACACTCAGTACAATACTCCCATTCCCACCCACACCCAGTTCAATACTCCCATTCCCACCCACACTCAGTTCAATACTCCCATTCCCACCCACACCCAGTTCAATACTCCCATTCCCACCCACACTCAGTTCAATACTCTCATTCCCACCCACACTCAGTTCAATACTCCCATTCTCACCCGCACTCAGTACAATAATCCCATTCCCACCCACACTCAGTACAATACTCCCATTCCCACCCACACTCAGTTCAATACTCTCATTCCCACCCACACTCAGTTCAATACTCCCATTCCCACCCGCACTCAGTACAATACTCCCATTCCCACCCGCACTCAGTTCAATACTACCATTCCCACCCGCACTCTGTTCAATACTCCCATTCCCACCCACACTCAGTACAATAATCCCATTCCCACCCACACTCAGTACAATACTCCCATTGCCACCCACACTCAGTACAATACTCCCATTCCCACCCACACTCAGTTCAATACTCCTATTCCCACCCACACTCAGTACAATACTCCCATTCCCACCCACACTCAGTTCAATATTCCCATTCCCACCCGCACTCAGTTCAATATTCCCATTCACACCCACACTCAGTTCAATACTCTCATTCCCACCCACACTCAGTTCAATACTCCCATTCCCACCCACACTCAGTTCAATACTCCCATTCTCACCCACACTCAGTTCAATACTCCCATTCCCACCCGCACTCAGTTCAATACTTCCATTCCCACCCACACTCAGTTCAATACTCTCACTCGCACCCACACTCAGTTCAATATCCCATTACCACCCATACTCAGTTCAATACTCCCATTCACACTCACACTCAGTTCAATACTCCCATTCTCACTCACACTCAGTTCAATACGCTCACTCGCACACTTACTCAGTTCAATATTCCCATTCTCACCCACACTCAGTTCAATACTCCCATTCACACTCACACTCAGTTCAATACTCCCATTCTCACTCACACTCAGTTCAATACGCTCACTCGCACCCATACTCAGTTCAATATTCCCATTCCCACCCACACTCAGTACAATACTCCCATTCCCACCAACACTCAGTACAATACTCCCATTCTCACCAACACTCAGTTCAATACCGCCTCAGTTAATTACCACCTCAGGCGACTGACTGTGTGGAGTTTGCACATTCTCCCCGTGTCTGCGTGAGTTTCCTCCAGGTGCTCTAGTTTCCTGCCACAGTCCAAAATGTGCAGGTTAGGTGAATTATCCATTGCTAAACTGTCCATAATGTTAGGTGAAGGGGTAAATGTAGGGGAATGTGTCTGGGTGGGTTGCGTTTCGGCGGGTCAGTGTGGACTTGTTGGGCCGAAGGGCCTGTTTCCACACTGTAAGTAATCTAATCTAATCTAATCTAAATAGTCCCATTCACACCCTCACTCTGTACAATACTCCCATTCGCACCCTCATTCTGTTCAATACTTCCATTCCCACGCACACTCAGTTCAATACTCCCATTCCCACTCACACTCATTTCAATACTCCCATTCACACCCACACTCAGTACAATACTCCCATTCTCACCCACACTCAGTTCAATACTCCCATTCACACCCACACTCAGTTCAATACTCCCATTCTCACCTACACTCATTTCAATACTTCCTTTCCCATCCACACTCATTTCAATACTCCCATTCCCACCCAGACTCAGTACAATAATCCCATTCACACCCATACTCAGTTCAATACTCCCATTCCCACCCACACTCAGTACAATAATCCCATTCCCACCCACACTCAGTTCAATACTCCCATTCTCACTCACACTCAGTTCAATAATCCCATTCTCACTCACACTCAGTTCAATACTCTCACTCGCACCCATACTCAGTTCAATACTCCCATTCTCCCCTAAACTCAGTTCAATACTCCCATTCTCACCCAAACTCAGTTCAATACCTCCATTCCCACCCACACTCAGTTCAATACTCCCATTCTCACTCACACTCAGTTCAATACTCTCACTCGCACCCATACTCAGTTCAATACTCCCATTCACACCCGCACTCAGTTCAATACTCCCATTCTCACCCAAACTCAGTTCAATATTCTCACCCGCACCCATACTCAGTTCAATACTCCCATTCTCACACAAACTCAGTTCAATACTCTCACCCGCACCTATACTCAATTCAATACTCCCATTCCCACCCACACTCAGTTCAATACTTCCATTCCCACCCACACTCAGTTCAATACTTCCATTCCCACCCACACTCAGTTCAATACTCCCATTCTCACTCACACTCAGTTCAATACTCTCACCCGCACCCACACTCAGTTTAGTACTCCCATTCACACCCGCACTCAGTTCAATATTCCCATTCACACCCACACTCAGTTCAATACTCCCATTCACACCCACACTCAGTTCAATACTCCCATTCACACCCACACTCAGTTCAATACTCCCATTCACACCCACACTCAGTTCAATACTCCCATTCCCACCCACACTCAGTTCAATACTCTCACCCGCACCCACACTCAGTTCAATACTCTCACCCGCACCCACACTCAGTTCAATACTCCCATTCCCATCCACACTCAGTTCAATACTTCCATTCCCACCCACACTCAGTACAATACTCCCATTCCCACCAACACTCAGTTCAATACCGCCCCAGTTACTTACCCCCTCAGGCGACTGACTGTGTGGAGTTTGCACATTCTCCCCGTGTCTGCGTGAGTTTCCTCCAGGTGCTCCAGTTTCCTGCCACAGTCCAAAATGTGCAGGTTAGGTGAATTATCCATTGCTAAACTGTCCATAGTGTTAGGTGAAGGGGTAAATGTAGGGGAATGTGTCTGGGTGGGTTGCGTTTCGGCGGGTCAGTGTGGACTTGTTGGGCCGAAGGGCCAGTTTCCACACTGTAAGTAATCTAATCTAATCTAATCTAAATACTCCCATTCCCACCCTCACTCTGTACAATACTCCCAATCCCACCCTCATTCTGTTCAATACTTCCATTCCCACCCACACTCAGTTCAATACTCCCATTCCCACTAACACCCATTTCAATACTCCCATTCACACCCACACTCAGTTCAATACTCCCATTCTCACCTACACTCATTTCAATACTTCCTTTCCCACCCACACTCATTTCAATACTCCCATTCCCACCCACACTCAGTACAATACTCCCATTCCCACCCACACTCAGTACAATAATCCCATTCACACCCACACTCAGTACAATAATCCCATTCACACCCACACTCAGTTCAATATTCCCATTCCCACCCGCACTCAGTTCAATATTCCCATTCAAACCCACACTCAGTTCAATACTCTCATTCCCACCCACACTCAGTTCAATACTCCCATTCCCACCCACACTCAGTTCAATACTCCCATTCTCACTCACACTCAGTTCAATACTCCCATTCCCACCCACACTCAGTTCAATACTCCCATTCTCACCCACACTCAGTTCAATACACTCACCCGCACCCATACTCAGTTCAATACTCCCATTCTCACCCAAACTCAGTTCAATACTCTCACCCGCACCTATACTCAATTCAATACTCCCATTCCCACTCACACTCAGTTCAATACTCCCATTCTCACTCACACTCAGTTCAATACGTTCACTCGCACCCATACTCAGTTCAATATTCCCATTCACACCCACACTCAGTTCAATACTTCCATTCCCACCCACACTCAGTACAATACTCCCATTCCCACCAACACTCAGTTCAATACCGCCTCAGTTAATTACCCCCTCAGGCGACTGACTGTGTGGAGTTTGCACATTCCCCCCGTGTCTGCGTGAGTTTCCTCCAGGTGCTCTAGTTTCCTGCCACAGTCCAAAATGTGCAGGTTAGGTGAATTATCCATTGCTAAACTGTCCATAGTGTTAGGTGAAGGGGTAAATGTAGGGGAATGTGTCTGGGTGGGTTGCGTTTCGGCGGGTCAGTGTGGACTTGTTGGGCCGAAGGGCCTGTTTCCACACTGTAAGTAATCTAATCTAATCTAATATAAATACTCCCATTCCCACCCTCACTCTGTACAATACTCCCAATCCCACCCTCATTCTGTTCAATACTTCCATTCCCACCCACACTCAGTTCAATACTCCCATTCCCACTCACACTCATTTCAATACTCCCATTCCCACTCACACTCAGTTCAATACTCCCATTCTCACCTACACTCATTTCAATACTTCCTTTCCCACCCACACTCATTTCAATACTCCCATTCCCACCCACACTCAGTACAATAATCCCATTCACACGCATACTCAGTTCAATACTCCCATTCCCACCCACACTCAGGTCAATACTCTCACTCTCACCCACACTCTGTTCAATACGCCCATTCCTACCCACACTCAGTTCAATACTCCCATTCCCACCCACACTCAGTACAATAATCCCATTCCCACCCACACTCAGTTCAATACTCCCATTCTCACTCACACTCAGTTCAATCCTCTCACTCGCACCCATACTCAGTTCAATACTCCCATTCTCACCTAAACTCAGTTCAATACTCCCATTCTCACCCAAACTCAGTTCAATACTTCCATTCCCACCCACACTCAGTTCAATACTCCCATTCTCACTCACACTCAGTTCAATACTCTCACTCGCACCCATACTCAGTTCAATACTCCCATTCCCACCCACACTCAGTTCAATACTCCCATTCTCACCCAAACTCAGTTCAATACACTCACCCGCACCCATACTCAGTTCAATACTCCCATTCTCACCCAAACTCAGTTCAATACTCTCACCCGCACCTATACTCAACTCAATACTCCCATTCCCACTCACACTCAGTTCAATACTCCCATTCTCACTCACACTCAGTTCAATACGTTCACTCACACCCATACTCAGTTCAATATTCCCATTCACACCCACACTCAGTTCAATACTTCCATTCCCACCCACACTCAGTACAATACTCCCATTCCCACCAACACTCAGTTCAATACCGTCTCAGTTAATTACCCCCTCAGGCGACTGACTGTGTGGAGATTGCACATTCTCCCCGTGTCTGCGTGAGTTTCCTCCAGGTGCTCTAGTTTCCTGCCACAGTCCAAAATGTGCAGGTTAGGTGAATTATCCATTGCTAAACTGTCCATAGTGTTAGGTGAAGGGGTAAATGTAGGGGAATGTGTCTGGGCGGGTTGCGTTTCGGCGGGTCAGTGTGGACTTGTTGGGCCGAAGGGCCTGTTTCCACACTGTAAGTAATCTAATCTAATCTAATCTAATCTAAATACTCCCATTCCCACCCTCACTCTGTACAATACTCCCATTCGCACCCTCATTCTGTTCAATACTTCCATTCCCACCCACACTCAGTTCAATACTCCCATTCCCACTCACACTCATTTCAATACTCCCATTCACACCCACACTCAGTTCAATACTCCCATTCTCACCTACACTCATTTCAATACTTCCTTTCCCACCCACACGCAGTTCAATACTCCCATTCCCACCTACACTCAGTTCAATACTCTCATTCCCACCCACACTCAGTACAATAATCCCATTCACACCCATACTCAGTTCAATACTCCCATTCCCACCCACACTCAGTACAATAATCCCATTCCCACCCACACTCAGTACAATAATCCCATTCCCACCCGCACTCAGTTCAATACTCTCATTCCCACCCACACTCAGTTCAATACTCCCATTCCCACCCACACTCAGTTCAATACTCTCATTCCCACCCACACTCAGTACAATAATCTCATTCCCACCCACACTCAGTACAATACTCCCATTCCCACCCACACCCAGTTCAATACTCCCATTCCCACCCACACTCAGTTCAATACTCCCATTCCCACCCACACCCAGTTCAATACTCCCATTCCCACCCACACTCAGTTCAATACTCCCATTCTCACCCACACTCAGTACAATAATCCCATTCCCACCCACACTCAGTACAATACTCCCATTCCCACCCACACTCAGTTCAATACTCCCATTCCCAACCACACTCAGTTCAATACTCCTATTCCCACCCACACTCAGTACAATAATCCCATTCCCACCCACACTCAGTACAATACTCCCATTCCCACCCACACTCAGTACAATACTCCCATTCCCACCCGCACTCAGTACAATACTCCCATTCCCACCCACAACAGTTCAATACTCCCATTCCCACCCACACTCAGTTCAATACTCTCATTCCCGCCCACACTCAGTACAATACTCCCATTCCCACCCGCACTCAGTTCAATACTACCATTCCCACCCGCACTCTGTTCAATACTCCCATTCCCACCCACACTCAGTACAATAATCCCATTCCCACCCACACTCAGTACAATACTCCCATTCCCACCCACACTCAGTACAATAATCCCATTCCCACCCACACCCAGTTCAATACTCCCATTCCCACCTACACTCAGTTCAATACGCCCATTCCCACCCACACTCAGTACAATAATCCCATTCCCACCCACACTCAGTACAATACTCCCATTCCCACCCGCACTCAGTTCAATACTGCCATTCCCACCCGCACTCAGTACAATACTCCCATTCCCACCCGCACTCAGTACAATACTCCCATTCCCACCCGCACTCTGTTCAATACGCCCATTCCCACCCACACTCAGTACAATACTCCCATTCCCACCCACACTCAGTTCAATACTCCTATTCCCACCCACACTCAGTACAATAATCCCATTCCCACCCACACTCAGTACAATACTCCCATTCCCACCCACACCCAGTTCAATACTCCCATTCCCACCCACACTCAGTTCAATACTCCCATTCTCACCCACACTCAGTTCAATACTGCCATTCCCACCCGCACTCTGTTCAATACTCCCATTCCCACCCACACTCAGTACAATACTCCCATTCCCACCTACACTCAGTTCAATACTCTCATTCCCACCCACACTCAGTACAATAATCTCATTCCCACCCACACTCAGTACAATACTCCCATTCCCACCCACACCCAGTTCAATAATCCCAATCACACCCATAATCAGTTCAATACTCCCATTCCCACCCACACTCAGTTCAATACTCTCATTCCCACCCACACTCAGTACAATACTCCCATTCCCACCCGCACTCAGTTCAATACTGCCATTCCCACCCGCAATCTGTTCAATACTCCCATTCCCACCCACACTCAGTACAATACTCCCATTCCCACCCGCACTCAGTTCAATACTCCCATTCCCAACCACACTCAGTTCAATACTCCTATTCCCACCCACACTCAGTACAATAATCCCATTCCCACCCACACTCAGTACAATACTCCCATTCCCACCCACACTCAGTTCAATACTCTCATTTCCACCCACACTCAGTTCAATACTCTCATTCCCACCCACACTCAGTACAATACTCCCATTCCCACCCACACTCAGTTCAATACTCTCATTCCCACACACACTCAGTTCAATACTCCCATTCCCACCCACACTCAGTACAATAATCTCATTCCCACCCACACTCAGTTCAATACTCCCATTCCCACCCGCACTCAGTTCAATACTGCCATTCCCACCCGCACTCTGTTCAATACTCCCATTCCCACCCACACTCAGTACAATACTCCCATTCCCACCTACACTCAGTTCAATACTCTCATTCCCACCCACACTCAGTACAATAATCTCATTCCCACCCACACTCAGTACAATACTCCCATTCCCACCCACACCCAGTTCAATAATCCCAATCACACCCATAATCAGTTCAATACTCCCATTCCCACCCACACTCAGTTCAATACTCTCATTCCCACCCACACTCAGTACAATACTCCCATTCCCACCCGCACTCAGTTCAATACTGCCATTCCCACCCGCAATCTGTTCAATACTCCCATTCCCACCCACACTCAGTACAATAATCCCATTCCCACCCACACTCAGTTCAATACTCCCATTCCCACCTGCACTCAGTTCAATACTCCCATTCCCACCCACACTCAGTACAATACTCCCATTCCCACCCACACTCAGTTCAATACTCCCATTCCCACCCACACTCAGTACAATAATCCCATTCCCACCCACACTCAGTATAATACTCCCATTCCCACCCACACTCAGTTCAATACTCCCATTGCCACCCACACTCAGTTCAATACTCTCATTCCCACCCACACTCAGTACAATACTCCCATTCCCACCCACACTCAGTTCAATATTCCCATTCCCACCCGCACTCAGTTCAATATTCCCATTCACACCCACACTCAGTTCAATACTCTCATTCCCACCCACACTCAGTTCAATACTCCCATTCCCACCCACACTCAGTTCAATACTCCCATTCTCACCCACAGTCAGTTCAATACTCCCATTCCCACCCACACTCAGTTCAATACTCCCATTCTCACCCACACTCAGTTCAATACTCCCATTCCCACCCGCACTCAGTTCAATACTTCCATTCCCACCCACACTCAGTTCAATACTCTCACTCGCACCCACACTCAGTTCAATATCCCATTACCACCCATACTCAGTTCAATACTCCCATTCACACTCACACTCAGTTCAATACTTCCATTCCCACCCACACTCAGTTCATTACTCCTATTCTCACTCACACTCAGTTCAATACTCTCACCCGCACCCACACTCAGTTTAGTACTCCCATTCACACCCGCACTCAGTTCAATATTCCCATTCACACCCACACTCAGTTCAATACTCCCATTCACACCCACACTCAGTTCAATACTCCCATTCACACCCACACTCAGTTCAATACTCCCATTCCCACCCACACTCAGTTCAATACTCTCACCCGCAACCATACTCAGTTCAATATTCCCATTCCCACCCACACTCAGTTCAATACTCCCATTCCCACCCACACTCAGTTCAATACTTCCATTCCCACCCACACTCAGTACAATACTCCCATTCCCACCCACACTCAGTTCAATACTCTCATTCCCACCCGCACTCAGTTCAATACTCCCATTCTCACCCAAACTCAGTTCAATACTCTCACCTGCACCCATACTCAGTTCAATACACCCATTCTCACCCAAACTCAGTTCAATACTCTCACCCGCACCCATACTCAGTTCAATACTCCCATTCTCACCCAAACTCAGTTCAATGCTCTCACCCGCACCTATACTCAATTCAATACTCCCATTCCCACTCACACTCAGTTCAATACTCCCATTCCCACCCACACTCAGTTCAATACTTCCATTCCCACCCACCCTCAGTTCAATACTCCCATTCCCACCAACACTCAGTTCAATACCGCCTCAGTTAATTACCACCTCAGGCGACTGACTGTGTGGAGTTTGCACATTCTCCCCGTGTCTGCGTGAGTTTCCTCCAGGTGCTCTAGTTTCCTGCCACAGTCCAAAATGTGCAGGTTAGGTGAATTATCCATTGCTAAACTGTCCATAGTGTTAGGTGAAGGGGTAAATGTAGGGGAATGTGTCTGGGTGGGTTGCGTTTCGGCGGGTCAGTGTGGACTTGTTGGGCCGAAGGGCCTGTTTCCACACTGTAAGTAATCTAATCTAATCTAATCTAAATACTCCCATTCCCACCCTCACTCTGTACAATACTCCCAATCCCACCCTCATTATGTTCAATACTTCTATTCCCACCCACACTCAGTTCAATACTCCCATTCCCACCCACACTCAGTACAATACTCCCATTCCCACCCACAGTCAGTTCAATACTCCTA